>NC_092875.1:379100082-379409757 GCF_028372415.1 Notamacropus eugenii
TGTAATTGCAACTCAGAACTGAGTATAAGTAATGTAGCACTGTCTTGTGAGCAGTGCCAGTAAAGGGGTTCCCTGTACTCTATTTCTGACCTGTTATCTGATCCCCTTACAGTTACTGGACTGAGAGCTCCAGAAGTCACTGCTACTGTTGTAGCATCTACTTTCAAGGCCTACTGCTGATATAGTATTGCTGGTATTGCCTCAACCTTTTTGTGCTCCAAACCTATGCTCACCATGGTGTTGTTGACCTCTCCTACCAACACCCTAAGTTGTCTTGTGCTGGAAAATAATGTCTCATTTTATTTTTTATTATCTATGCCACTCCAGAGTTTGATTTGAGGTACTATTTTAAATTTGTTAGAGAAGAATGCTGGAGACTTCAACTGAGTTGCTGCCTGTATTCTATCATCTTGACTCTGCCTTTCAGTTATGTTTTAAATGTGATATGGTTGTGTTCCAATACCTGTGCTAAAATAACTTGAAAATTATTCTTCTAAAGCAGCTTTATTTACCCAAGTTTGATTATTTGACCATAAAATATTGTAAAGTGTAATGTCCAATATGAAGCTCCTCCTTCAAAGGATTCTGTGGCTTCTTTGGTTTCTCCCTACATTTTGACCTGCAATAGGCTCTGCCTAAGGTCTTTCTCCTCTGAAAATTCTTCTGCCTGCATTTTGTCTAGGGTCTTCTTGACTGATGTATTCTAGACTAACAATGTCTAAAGCATGCTCCATTGACCTAGGCCTCTTGCAGCACCCCAAATTCCCAGAAGCAGCTTTCAGGCACTAGGTATTAGCTCTGACTGGACAAAGTAAATTTGTCAAGAGTTATTTTGCACAGAGAATGGGAATGTGCAACCCAGGCATTGCTAGATGTCAGCTGGAAATAACTGTGCTGCACTCAACTTTAAGATCTAGAACCTACATGTTCTCAGCTTCCATGTACTCCTACTTGATTATGTCAGGGTCTTTCCAAGCTTACTACACATTCCTCAGTGGATTCATATTCAGGGAGAGAATATTTTATCAGTAAACAACCCTACATAAACAGGGGAGCCTGCTATCTCAGATTATTTGATTTGCTTTTCTAAAAGGAAAGGCACTTTAGAGGGGTTAAAAATCTTCTTTAATCAAGCACATATTTCATTCACTTAGTTCAGGAAATCAACAGCAGTGCTTCCAAGCTATCTGACATAAACAATACATATATCACAAATCAACAGAAAGGTTCAACTGTCTGATGATAGTCACCAGAGAGGAAAGTACCAACATCTGGATTTTCAAAGCTGAGGGGCTCCTTAGCAGTTTCCCAGAATCTCCTATAGCACACAAAGCTTCTTCCAAAAACTAAGCCCCAAAGTAAAATGTCACCTTAAGAGCATTTATACCCTTTTTGGAGCCAGAGATTATTCCAACCTTTGAGAACCAGTGAAGATCCTACTTTGTTTGGCTTCACAAAAATCTATGAGTGATTTTTATTATTTCTTTCTAGAGTTGAACATTGCCATGTCTCCTGGGATTTGGAAGGTGAATGAGCCTCTAGGTTCCTTTGTGTCCCAAAACATGGATATTATACTACCATCTCATAAATTATATATTCTTGCTCTTTATTTTTTAACCTCACCTCAAGAACACACTATGATCTGAGAGTTTAATTATGACAAATCATTCTAGATCCCTTCCCTCATTCTATATTTTCCCTTCTCCTTATTCCTTCTTGAATCTTTGTTGAATTCAGTGCAATTTCTACTTTGTCCAGTTGAAAGTGAAGTGAGATTCCAGTGAAGCTCACTCCACCCACATATGCCTCTTAGAAGTTTCTACTTCCCCAATAAAGTGAGATGAGTTTCTCCACTCTTTCTCTTCTCTTTTCTTTAGTGCATCCTTAAAATAATCTCAAGTTGCTCATGATTGCTGGTGTTGTTAGGCTTCTGAAGAGACAAATCATCTACTCTCTCTTAGACTACATAAACTCCATTTTTACATGGTCCTTCTAAGTTGTTAATCTTTATTAGCCTCTTTTGAAATGTTATTCTTAATTCATATTTATCTATTAACATCAGTAAGATTATAATATGTATTTTTGTGAATAAATTATTTTTATTGGAATTTTGTATTTTGTTTATTGTATTCTGTTCCTTTTCACATATTGTATCCAAATCTCTCTTTTATTTCTCTAGTGGTAGTTGGTCAATTGTGTGATCCTCACTATGATTGTTTAATAACAGGAGTCTTTCTGTTACCTTCAACTTTTTTCTTTGACATTGAATCTCTGGGTTTTAGCTATGACATAACTAGGAGTTTTCATTTATTGATTTTTTTTAGGATAGGATCAGTGGATTAACTTTATTTTCACTTGCTAACTTGTTCCAATATGGCTGGGCAGTTTTCTTTGTTCCTTGAAATATTTTTCCCATTTAAAAAATTTTTTTGCTTATGTATTTCAGGTAATCTATTAATTCTTAAATTTTATCCCCTTGATCTGATTTCCAGATCAATTATTTTTATATGATATAGCTTATATTTTCTTTCATTTTTTCAATCATTTTTACTTTGTGGTAATATTTCATATCTCATGAAGACATTAATTTTCTCTTTGACCTATTCTAATTTCCAAGAAATCTAACTTGACTAATCTTTTGTCCCACTTTTTGCTAAGCTACTAATTCTATTTTCAAGTCTTGCAACCAAGGTTCTTAATTGTTTTATTCTTTTTCCTTAATAATTATATGGTTTTTGCTCTTTTAAAAAACTCTTGCTTTTTTATTCTAAAAATTCTAGTTCCTTTTGAAGCCAGTTGTGTCTTTTTTCAGGTTTGCCTTTAGGTGCTTGGGTATTTGATTCTAAATCTATCCCATTTTATTCTCTACAATAGATCACTAATTTGTGTCATGACTATTCTCTACATACAAAATTCCTGGGCATTAGTATCCCTGTGATATTATCATCAAGTTAATTTGATTTAATAGTTTAATATTGTGTATGAAAAATCTTGCTTTATTTTGTATACAACCTAATAGTCTTATTATTGTGTAGGCAAGAATTCAGCTCAAACCTATCTGATCAAACTTCCTTGGCAATAGTGAAAGTTAATAACCATCCCCTCTTTGATTAACCATATTTGAAGCAAGAAGTTGGACATGCTCTTGCTACATCAAATGTGAGGAGGAAAAGTGTTGTAGTCTTTTCTTACTAGGAAAGCATCCTCTTGATTTTAAACTGATTCTACCATGGATCTGTTGACTTTAGGAACTGGTTTCATTGCTTGGAATAAAGAAGATATGCCTTTTGCCAACAAGAGGCAATTGCTGAACAAAACTAGACATTCTATACATGATTCCTGAAAGCAAGGACTTAAAAGAAATGCATCATCTTGGGTTGCTTCCTTTTGATCTTTCTTTCCTTTTCAGATGATCCATAAAAGCATCACTTTGGGCTCTCCACTTGTAGTTATTGTTGTTCTTTTTCTCTTTCTAGAAGATGCAATGACAAATATTTCTTAAATTTATTCTGCTCAGCATTTACTCTTCATTATGGTGGACCATTGAGCAGATGGATTTGCTCCAGATTAACAAAAGTACTTTTGCTTTTACTTTCCTTCCCACAGTTGCAGGGGACAAATAATATAGCAACTTATTTCAAGGAAAGTGCATAGGGGATAAAAGGAGATAATCCATTGTTTATAAACATTTCTTCCAAAAATAATTGTTTAATTAGAAATTTAAAAGTTAAGGATTCTATCTCAAATAGAATTCTTTGTTTTGTACATCTGAATTTTTCTACACATAAAAGAAATTCCTCTGCAAAAGTTGTATTGTTTCTATTCTACTTTAAATCTGTTTTCAACTGGAGTAAAAGTCACTGTTGTCAAAAATTAAATTCAAATCCAATCAAGGCAGTTAAACAGTAGTTTTCCCCACTCTCAAATAGCAACCTCAATATTGTTTAGACAAAACCTTCAAAGGTATAATTTGTTATTCATTGTGATGTCTAAAACTCTCAGAATTTATTTCTACGAATTTATCTTTTTTATTGAAATAAGGTAAATTCAGTAAAAACAACTAAAATTATTTTTTTAATTTCACTGATATTGTAGAGGTAAGTATAAGAATGACTGTTTTTTGAACAAAATAATAGCATCAGTGCCTTCTGAATATTTCTTTTAATATACACACACACGTGCACTTCTTTATCTCAAGTGAAAACCACCATGATTTCCTTAACTTGATTTTGGTTCAAATTTCCTAACCTGTGCATCCTCCTCAATACACTCTGAGAAAGTGATTTGACAGAAAGTGGAAAATGATTTTACAAAATTGAAAAATAAAATACCTTACTATCCCCTTTGTCCTCTTGATATAACCCAATTTAGATCTACATTGTATCAATGTTCTAGTGGTTTTAGAGTTGCACATTATAATGGACTTTCTGAAATTTTCTTTGTCAGGTAGTGAGATAGTATGATCTATTCTTAGAAGATATCTATAGTATAAGAGGAGGGTGGGTAATTTTCTTAGTAATGCATTTTCTGTTCTTCCAAAGGTAGCAGTGTAAAAGTATATGAAATAATGAATAACTAAACTTCCTGAAATTATGTACTTAGTACTGTACTTTGTGGATTTTGGTTAGAAAAAAAGATATATGTTAATACTATGGGTGAACCTTACAGAATGATGCATGCATATGCAAACACATACACACACATAAAGATATTTTACATATACAAACATATGTATGCAGATACGTGTGTGTTAGCATTCAGGTATGACTAATTTTGTCACAGATATCTTAATTTTTTCCTCAAGAAAAACCATTTTTGTAACCATCTTATCAGATTTTGTGTGCATTTTATCATGTACTTCATTTTATTCAATGGGCAAAATATATTTGGATAAGCATCTTATTTGACATTCTATAAAAAAATTCTTGGAAATTGATATTAAAATCAGAATGACTACTATCACCTTTGTATTGATCACACTTGATTTTCTTTTCTTTAACATGTAATTTATTAATTTTCCAAATTTCTACATTCACTTCAACAAAAATTGAATTCAAAATTTTCCCCCCATCTCACCTCACCCTTCACCCCAGGACAGCATGCACCCCATCCACCCCTTGCTCCAGTCTTACTCCCTTCTTTTTCTACCCCCTTTCATCCATCTCCCTCTACTCTATTTTCTTGTAGGCAAAATAGATTTCTATATGCCATTGCCTGTACATGCTATTTCTCAGTTGCATGCAAAAATAATTTTTAACATTCATTATTAAAGCTTTGAGTTCCATATTCTCTCCCATCCTCTCTCCTCAACCACCCTATTTGAGAAAGCAAGCAATTAAATATAGGTCATTCATATGTAACCATGCATAACACTTCCATAATAGTTATGTTGCAAAAGATTAATCGTATTTCCCTCTGTCCTATCCTACCCTCCATTTATTCCATTCTCTCCCTTGACCTGTCTTCCGACAATAGTGTTTGCTTTTGATTATCCCTTTCCTCAATTTGCTCTCCCTTCTTTTATCTTCCCTCTCCTTTCTCCTTCCCCTGCCTTCCTGTGGGGTAAAATATATTTCCATACACAATTGAGTGGGTGTTATTGCCTCCTTAAGCCAAAGCCCATGAGAATAAGACTCCCTTTCATCTCCACCCTTCTTTCCTTCCATTATAAGAGCTATTTGTTATGTGAATTGATTTGCTACATTTTATATTTTACTCTTAATACATTTCGCTCAACTGTAAATTTTTTTTATATATTCTTCTTTCATATTCAGTTCACTCTGCACCCTCAGTCTATGTATACACATACACACACACATACACTCACTTGCATGTATATATACACATATATATTATAATATAATATATACATATATAATATACACATACACACTTACATATATAGACATATACACATATATGTGTATATATATATATGTACACCCATATATATACATGTATATATGTATGTATATATATAATGTGTGCATATGCATGTATATATATTCCCTCTAACTACCCTAATACTGAAAAAGGTCTCATGAGTTACAAATACCATCTTTCCATGTAGGAATGTGAAATGTTCAGTCTGAATAAGTCAATAACAGCTTCTCTTTCCTGTTTACCTTTTCATGTTTCTCTTGATTCTTTTTCTGAAAATCAAATTTTCTATTCAATTCTGGTTTTTTTAACAAGAATAATTGGAAGTCCTCTATTTCATTGAAATTCCATTTTTTCCCCACAAGTATTATGCTCAGTTTTGCTGGGTAGGTGATTCTTGGTTTTAACCCTATTTCTTTTAACCTCTGGAATATTGTATTTCAAGGCCTTCAAGGCCTTGGTGTAGACGCTACTAAATCCTGTGTGATCCTCATTGAATTTTCACAATACTTGAATTGTTTCTTTTTGGCTGCTTGTAATATTTTCTCCTTGACCTGGGAACTCTGGAATTTGACTACATAATCCTAAGAGTTTTTCTTTTGGGATCTCTTTCAAGAGGTGATCAGTGAATTCTTTCTATTTCTATTATACCCTCTGGTTCTAGAATATCAGGACAATTTTCCTTGATAATTTCTTAGAAGATGATGTCTGGGCTCCTTTTTTGATCATGGTTTTCAGGTACACCAATCATTTTTAAATTGTTTCTCCTGGATCTGTTTTCTGGTTCAGTTATTTTTCCAATGATATATTTCACATTGTCTTCTATTTTTCATTCTTTTGATTTTGTTTTGTAATTTCTTGATTTTTCATGAAGTCATTAGCTTCTATCTGCTCCACTCTAATCTTTATGGAATTATTTTCTTCAGTGAGCTTTTGGATCTTCTTTTTCATCTGGCCAATTCTGCTTTTTAAGACATTTTTTTTCCTCATCGACTTTTTGAACTACTTTTGCCATTTGAGTTAATGTATTTTTAAAGGTATCATTTTCTTCAGCATTTTTTTGGGTGTCCTTTCCTGAACTGTTGACTTGCTTTTCATGATTTTCTTGCATCACTGTCATTTCTCTTCCCAATTTTTCCTCTACCTCTCTCACTTGATTTTCAAAAATCCTTTCTGAGTCCTTCCATGCCCTGAGATTGTTGTATATTTTTTTGGAGTATTTGAACGTAGCATCCTTGATTTTACTATCTTCCTCTGGTTTTATGCTTTAGTGCTTCTCTAATTGTGTGCTTGGCTCTTCCACATCCAAATGGATGGAAGAAAATACCTTTTAACCAAGGAAGTAAACTTCTATAGTCTTATGTTTCCCCTTTTGGGAAATTTTCCAGTCAATTTCTTGATTTTTGAGTCCTTTGTCAAGTAGAGGGTATATTACCCTAAGATTCAGAGGTTTTGTGCAGGTATTCTCCAAGATATCTCTAGAGACCTGTAAGTTCTCAGTTCCTCCAAAGTGAATATTAAAGAGAGAGGTGATCTGTGAGCAACTATAGGCATTCTTTTCTGCCCTGGAATTGTGAGTAGGATTCTGTCTCCATAGCCACCACCAGATGTACTAGGCCAGTGCTCCTCCTCACCCCAGGACCACCACTCAGGACTGAGACGCAGATCAGCTGCTCAATTCCCCCAGAATCTATAAGGCAGAGAGCTCCAGAAGCAGCTGCTGATGCAGTAGTGGTGGCTACCATCACCATAGGGTTGGGGCAGGGGTTGGTACCTCACCCCACACCCCTCTCATCCAGGTGAAAGAGATTTCTCACAAACCTTTGAAGCTCTCTTTGGCATTTATGTTTTGAGAAACCTGGAAACCACAGCTATTGCCTGTGATTCAGTGCCCTGAAGTCTGCTCTAGTCCCAGCTATGCTGGCAAAGTCCATGTTGCATTATGCTTCCCTTTGAGTCCAGTGTGTTAGACCATTTCTGTCAGTCTTCTACAATGCCTTGGGCTAGAAATGTATTTTATACTGTCATTTTGTGTCTTCTGCTGCTTTAGAATTTGGTTAGAGTCATTTTTTACAGATGTTTTTAAGGGCTTTGTGGGGAGAGCTTGAGCAGGTCCTCATTTCTACTCTGCCATCTTGGCTCTGCCCTCCAGACTTGATTTTCAATGGACAATTTTTCAAACACTGGCAAAAAAATAGCATTTTACAAACATTGGGGGAGGGATGAAATGTAGTAGCAGAAAGATACAATGCCAGGAAAAATTTGATGTGAATTCAGTCAAATCGTACAAATTATATACAAATATATATTTGTATACAAATATATACAAGATACAATCTGTCAGTATTGGCATTTTAAAAAATATTTTTAAAAGCAATAATAATATAGTCAATTTTCTTTATTCTATAATTTAAAATCATCAGTGTTTTACTAACTATGGTTAAATTCATTTTATTTTAATTATAAGAAGAATGGTCAGTAATTCTTATAAAGAGAATAAATAATTTATCTTTCTTTGTCAGTTTGTAACATTTATATTAAAATCCATAGAAGAGAAGTGAATTTAGTTTTACCTTTTTTTTTCATCAATTACACAATGAATTTTCTTTTGAGAGTCTGCTATCTATACTGCACAGTATCAAGGAAGAGCAAACATTATCTTTGACACCTAATAGGAGTATTTTGGCACATAGACACAATATTTATGTGCCTAACCCTTTGGCAATATCTTCATTGTTAAAATATTTATTGTTTGATTTATTTGATTTATCATTTGATATATTGATGCTTCCCATCATAAAAGGTCAAGACTTAATAGAAATCTATAGGGAAGCTAGATGGCATAGTAGGTAGAATGTGGGGCCTAGAGTCAGGATGCTTCACCTTCATGTATTCAAATTCAGTCTCAAATACTAGATGAGTGATGCTGGGCAAGTCCCTTACCCTTGTTTTCCTCAGTTCCTCATCTGTAAAATGAGATGGAAAAGGAAATGACCATCCACTTAAGTATCATTGCCAAGATAATCTCAAAGTGGTTTAAAAAAATTTGAACAGGGCTGAAAATTCTGAACAACAGCAAAATGCCAAGAGAGAAAGATAAACATAAATGATTAATTATCTAAAAGAGAAAAATAAGAAAAGTAAATCTCTCTCTCTCCCACTCCTTACTTTGAAAAGTCTTTTAAGCAAAAAAAGTTTAAAAAGGAGAAACAAATGCCAAGAAAATGACAAGATGTATTATGAAACAAAAGCACGCTATTTTCACACATAAGAGAGAACCACAGGACATAGTGATCCCATTCTATCAGGCTTTTTTTTTTTGGAAAATATGTTTTGGTGAAGAGGGAAAATAGCTTTTAGCACAAACAACTTGTGTCATTTTCTAAATGTAAACTTCATTGTTCAGGTGTGATATGTCGGTGTCAGTTTTTTTCAAGATTTGTCTAGAATTACCCTATGAGATCAACTTTTTCACCTACGTAGCTTGGGCAAAGTCATTCATTTTTCCTCTAAATTTTTTAATACCTAAAAGTAATATATTATCACTCCAACATAATCACCCAAACTGAAGATTCATTTTTTTAAAATTCCCTATTAAAATATGTATGTGTATAAAAGCAGGATAGAAACTAATACACACTCATTATATAGGTATAAATGATTGAGTTCATCATTCTAAAGGGTTTTGAAGCAGAATTATGTGACACTTCAATGTTATGGCTTTGTATATATTTTACAGCACCCAATATTATAAGGAGAATAAATTAGATGTGAGTAAATGTGAAAAAAAAATTGGTACTTACTGTAGAGTCATTGAACCCTCCCCCACATAATCATAAAAAATTACATTATGATCTAATTAAATAGTGAATATTTTACACATGGAGAAGGTTGGGTATAACTACATGGTTGCCACTGATCATTTATGCTAGTTTTAAAAATTCCAATGACATGGTGATCAAACCTTTATTTCAACCAGCAAGGCAATGAATGGTACTTTTGTTTAATGTGCCTTCTGAAGGTTGATTTGACATTGGTTGCTGAAATCCCACACCAATACATGGGGGTACAGTGAAATAAAAAAGAACATGGCATGACATAAAACAACAGAGTTCAGGAAATATATTTTGTCAGTTGCAGAAATAAGATTGAATTTAATATGATATCAGAAATTCTACTGCTTCTATGGGAGAGATTCAATTTTAAACCAGGCAATAAAATATGTTTTGGGATTGAATGTAATTTGGATTCAGTGTGGTGGTTCTGTTGCTGACATCATAAAACTGCTTAAGGCAGATTAAAATTTTCATATATTCTCCTAAAGAATCAAGACCTTGACTTACAGCTGTGTCATTTTGTTGAAAGTTATAAATAAGACATCATATTTCCATTTGATGTCAACTTGTATTGCTCAACATAAAATCTGTGAAGTTTGTAGGGTAAAAACAAGTGAAAAAAGAATGGCAATAATGAAGGTAAAGAATAAGAAATATTCAATGTGAACTGAGCAAGCTCAAAATTTATAAAATTATGAAAATTAATTTTGGATTAGGTTACTAGGAAAAAAGTACAAATAACTAATACTTTTCTCCTTCTGTAATTTTTCATATTAAATGATTAACCATTATCTTTATGTTATCTTAATCATATAATTCATTTTATTACTTTCTTTTTAAATATATTCCTTGTCCTTTCTTACTGGGAAAATTTTCCCTGGTAACAAAATATAAAAAATAAAGGCAAAAAATTATAAATGAAAACACACTTCAAAAAAAAATTAACAAATCAACTAAATTTGGGGGTATATGTGAAGTTTCCCAACCATAATCTCACAATTCAGAAAAGAATGGAGTTATTTTTTTCCCTAGGATACTCCAAGATTAGAAGTTACAGAAAAATTCTTACATAGATCCATCATGAAAAGAGAAAGACAGAGGGACAGAACAAGACAGAGAGATCTTATGATCTTACATTTTTCCTGTGTAAAATAGGTTCCTGAATCAAATGAATGTAAAGATCGTTGTAAAAGAGTTTTCTGGATTCGAATACTCCAAAAATCCTTTGATATTTTCCATAAATCTATGAAATTCTTTTTTACTCTTCCTTTCTTAAATTGAGTCAAAATGGATAAAAAAGGGACATTAAAATTATAAGAACACTGGTCATATTTTTTTTTGTAATAGAGTCTATTGACCTTTACCTTTTACCCTAGACTTGAATATAACCTCACTTTGAAACTTCTATTTGAGAAATGTTTTCAGAACTTTTGACAAATTGTTTTTTTGTATCCTAAAGAGTTATAGATCTTCATTTTTTTAATATATGATTAATTTCTGAAAAATATTTTGCCTTATAATTTATCCAGATCTAGTCACCACAATTATGATTAACCTGAGTAACATATATTCTTCCCCCAATCAGTTAAAATGAATGTTCCTCCATAGCTCATAAAACACCTCTGTTGGCAATTCTAAAAAAATAATAATAATAAGTGATTACTTTGAAAGGAGGTGTAAACATAATTGATTAAATATATTTTGTTTTATAGTAGATTGGATGTATGAGATTTTAACCTTTATTTGCTAACCTTGGGAATCAGAGCTAATTAAATCATTTTACAAACACGTTTTCAGGAACTTACAAATGTGCAGCATAATGTGGCATAAAGTAAGGTGGATGTGAAGGCAGAGGGCTGAATTCAAAACTTAGTTCTGCTGTTCAGTACCAGTGTGATCCTGGTCAGGACAAGTTTATTCCAGAATTAAATAAGAGGAGGAATGAGATAGATTGCCCCCAGGATATAAGAAAATAGCTTTAATGTAATAAAGCTTCTCTGACAAACAAAGTTTCTTCAATTTCTAATGTCAGAAGTACGTGTGTTACTGTATGACTGCAATATATAATACAATAGTCTCCAAAGAATTGAATGTGAGTATAATTCAAGAAAAATATTAATATTTTTCTGTTTTAGGCACCAAAGTGTCTGAAATTTTTCATTGAATTTATTTGCTGTCCAAACAATTTCTACATTGGATAGCAAAGGAGAGAGAGACAGAGACAGAGATAGAAAAGGCAAAGACACAGAGACAGAGGAAGCTCTAAATTCAAATATTTGCCCCATGTGATTCAATATGTTTCTTTACCGTGATTATCTAAGGTATCATTTTATAGGAATCTGAAAAAAATGAAAAGATTACAATGTTTTTTGGATTAAAACTCTAGCATAACTATTACCCAGTTCCTGCCTTGGCTACTGCCTTTAACAATTGAAAGGACTTCCTTCCTGTAAACCATATCTTAACTTTGAATTAAAACTCCTTACTCTCCCTCCTCCCTGAGCCTGTAAACAATCAGACATACATTATACACATATAATTAGGGAAAACATTTGCATGTTAGTCATTTTGTACAAGAAGATTTGAATAAAAGAAAAAATGAAATAAAGTAAAAAACAGTATGTTTCAATTTGTATTTAAAGAATACTAGTTCTTTCTTTGAAGGAAGATAGTAAGCTTTATCATTTTTCATTTGGGGTTGTCCTAGATCATTGTATTGCTGAGAAGATCCAAGTCTATCTATCAAAGTTGATTATCCCACAATTTTGCTATTATTGTGTATAATGTTCTCCTGATTCTGCTTCACTTCACTCAGCATCAGTTCATATAAATCTTTCCAAGTTTTTTTTTTTTGAGATAATCCTGCTTGTCATTTCTTATAGCACAAAGTATTCCATTACATTCACTTACACAACTTGTTCAGTCATTCCCCAATTGATGGGCATCTTTTAGATCTGCACTTCTAAGTCACTCCAAAAGGAAATGTTATAAATATCTTGGTACAAATAGGTCCTTTCCCCCTCTTCTTGAATGTCTTTGGAATATATATCTAGCAGTGGTATTAGTGGATCAAAGGGTAAGCCTAGTTTAAGTCTTTTGGGCATAGTTCCAAATTGTTTTCCAGGATGGTTGGATCAGTTCACCAAAAAACAAAATAAATGAAACAAAAACCAGTGCATTAGTGTCCCAGTTTTCCAACATCCCTTCCACCTTCCAACATTTTCTTTTTTTGTCATATTACCATAGTGATAGGTGTGAGGTGGTAACTCAGAGTTATTTTAATTTGTATTTCTCTAATTAATAGTGATTTAGAACAGGGCTTCTTTAACTTTTTTAATTTGTGATTCCTCCAGTAGTTCTTAAACTGTGGGTCATGATCCCATGTTTTCATATGACTATAGAGAGCTTTGGTTTCTTTGTTTGAAAATCACCTGTTCATATCCTTTGATCATTTGTTGATTGGGAAATGATTTGCATTTTTTATAAATTTGACTGTTCTCTATATATTTGAGAAATGAAGACTTTATCAGAGATATTTGTTCCAAATTTTTTTTCCAGGTTTCTACTTTCCTTACAAATTTATCAGCACTGGTTTTATTTGTACAAAACCTTTTAAATTTTGTATAATCAAAATTATCTATTTTACATTTTGTAGTGTTCTCTATATCATTTTAGAATGAAATTATTCCCTTATTTTTAAATCTGACAGATAAACTATTCCATGTTATCTTAATTTGCTTATGATATCACCCTTTATGTGGTAATCATGTACCCATTTGGATCTTATATATGAATTGTAATTCTATGCCCAAATTCTGCCATATTGTTTTCCAATTTTTCCAGAAGATTTTGTCCAAAATATTGGATCATGGGGTTTATTATATACTAGATTACTGTGATCATTTGTTACAAAGAAATTTGTACCTAATTTATTCCACTGATCCACTACTCTTTTTCTTATCCAGTACCAGATTATTTTGATAATTACCACTTTTGTAACATAGTTTTAGAACTGGTAAAGGTAGACCACCTTCTTTCACATTTTTTTTTCATTGAAGAAAGTTTTGAATATGTTTTCACCAGAGCAAATAGAGAGCAATGAGAGGACTCATGGTAGTATGAGCAGGTAACAACATATAATGAATTAGGCACTTTGAAGAATAGCAGTAAAAAATAACATCAAGGAAATATAGGATAGAAAAAGAAGATGGAGTGATCACGTGGCAATGGTTATAAATGATTGATTAGCTATAAATATACCTTTTCTGTCTTTTAAAATCAAGAGAAAGCTAAGAAGGGCTGTGGAAGATTGAAATCATCCCATACCATGACAGACATATGGTAGAACATGGAGAGTAGCATTCATGATGGAAGGTATGGATGGGTTAAAATCTGCATTATTTGGTGGAACCTCCAAATTGATAAGATAGATCCATTTAATTATATGAAAATGACCTGAATGACTTAGTAAATTTCTCAGGTCCTCAATTTCTTTATCTGTAAAATGAAGGAGTTACGATGATTTCAAAGTCCTCTTCTTCCTCTTTTTCTATGATTGTATGAATATGAATTTAGTAGTAGAATGAGGTATGCATTACCTTAAATGCATAGTAAGTAAATGCAAGTAAGAAAAGGAAACTTTTTCAGGGATGCAAGTAGAAAGGAATGCATAATTAGTGAGGGCATCAGCTATTGTGACAATGAAGAAATGTGTTCTAAGAAGATGTTTACTTAAAGGAAAACTTTATTTTGGAGAAGAGAATAGAAATGAGCAATTGGGTCAATGATGAGCTGTTTCCCGATTGTAATTGAAATCATGATTTGATTTTACCCAGTAGTCAAAATAAAACAATCTCTTTTAGAATAAAGAATTCATCTGGTATTATTAGTATTTGCAATAGCAATACTAATATTAGTAATAATGGTGATGGTGGGGATGATAGTAGCTAATGAGTGGCATTATGATTTCTGTTTTGAGTAGATAAACTAGACCATCCTTTGCCTCATTTCTTACCTAACCTTAAATCATTGAATGGGTGCTGCCACAGAGAAACTAAGACTTGGTAAAGACCTTAACTTAAAAAGGCCAAAGTGTCCCACTGCATCTGGGATCATCTCTAGTCATCTTAATCTATGTCTTGCCACTGGATTCAGATGACCCTGGAAGACAAAATGAGGCTGATGAGTTTGCACAGCTCTGCCTCTCATAAATCCAATTCACTTGAAAGTCAACACATCAAGCTCATGTCATTGTTCCTCTTCAAGAATGAAGGACAAAGCATGATGGTGCTCAACAATCCTCACCTTAATAGCATTTAGTATAACTCTATGTACACAATATATTTTCCCATGCTAAAAGAATTTTTCTAGAGCACAACCTCCTGATTGCTTATGAATGAGTTAGATTCACTTCACACTAGGTTTCTATCCACCTAGAATGATAAAATAGAATCAATGATGGTCAAGTGTAAACAAGTACAGCCAAAATTTCAGGACCACAATTCATTTCTAAGTGTGTTTCTTTGTATTCTCACAATACAAGGACAGGGAAAGTAACTGTTGTAGGAGGGCCAATGAGGTAACAATAGATTGTATATTTTAAAACATAATACAATTTTATTTAAAGATTCAAAAACCATTCTTAGTTTGAGGATCCATTCTCAAATAGGCTTAGATAAGATTTGACTTAAGAGATGTTATTTGGTGACTCCTAATCTAGATTAAAAATTATTTAATGCAACCATGATCTTTGGAAAAATGAAACAAATAAATTAAACATGCTTTCTGTCCTAAGAACTGATTATGTGATTTCAAAAAATGTGAAATTATAATGGAAAAGGCATAGATAAAAAGAAAAAGAGGGATAGAAATGTTTTTATTTATTTGTATTTATTTAAGGCATTGGTCTCAAAGGAATGTGATCACATAATAGCTGATGGGATTGGATTGAGTATACACTGTTTTCTGTTTCTCATTCTAATTCCCAAATGTGAAGACTTGGTAAGTACTATGCAAATTGCTACATATTGAAAATAAAATCATTCTTGTCTCATGAGATAGAGCAATATCATATTATTTAATATCTATTTTTTTATTTTGTGTACTTTTATTCTGTCATTTTTAGGGTTTGACAGCATCAGATCTTCACATGAAATATAAATTAAAATGGAACCCTTTTAATATTGGCTGTGTTAAGTAACAATTACTCACCAGGAAATAGTAAAATGTGTTAGAACAAGTTGCAAATATTATTCAAGGACCTGCAAATTATATTCTTTAAAAGATGATTATAAATACTTATCTTGCAGCACTACACATTTTTGATAATTTTGTTTCATTGAGTTAAATAAGATACATTTATGCTCATTACTAAGAGAAAATAAAGGTAGTTGCATTATTTTCCCTTTTTCTTTTTGAGGACCGTGACATCAGGAGGTGATTCCATGACTTGCAAATGAATTAGATGTAAGTGAGGGAGAACTGTGGATAGTCATCAGCTTCACTCTCTTCTGTAAAACCATCTGGGTCTGGGGTGAGATATGGATCAGTAGGCCTGCAGAAGGCCATGACAGTGGGAGACCTAGGCTTTTTTAAGCTAATGTCTTTAACTGGTCTCAGTTTGACTGAGCTAATGTATATTCAGTGATTAAGGCTGGGAGAAAATGAGGCAATGATAGCCTCTTTACCTCTCTTTACCTAGTTAAAAAAATAATCAATCTCAGAGGTGAAGAACCTCAGACTTTTTGGCTAAAATAGACTGAACCAATCCAGGCCCAAACAATTACTTGGCTTGAGACCTGTTGTTAGTCAATCAGAGAACCAGAGTGATTGGGTTTATGGAATGGTCCATAAGAAAAAAAAACAAAACTGTGTTACCCAGGTGGCCAGTATCACTTGGGTCTCTAGTGAAGCAACACCTATTTCTACTCACAGAGGTTGTTGTTTGTCCTTTGTTTTTGAAGAGGGCTACAATATCAGGACGGTGATGCCATGATATGCAAGTGAATTGGGTATAAGTAAAGGAAGCCTGTACAAAGTCATCAGCCTCACTCTCTCCTTTGGAGCTATCTAGGTCCAGTGGGAAGATACAGATCAGGACAGCTAGAGATGGCCTTGGATGCAATGGGAGACTGCATTGTCCTATTACTGGCACAATGGATAGAGAACAGGGCAAACATTATACAAATGTTAGCTTTCATCATCATCATCATCATCGTCATCCTCATCCTCATCATCATCATCATCATTAGATAAATGTTTTGTGCTCATGGGGAAAGAATTCATGAGGACCAGACTGACAACATATATATTCCTGTCTAAATGTCTAATCTTAATCATGATTAAATAGAAATAAACTTTCATAACCACTCCATTGATTATAGGGCCTTGTCAGAATATTTTTACAAAACTATTCTTTTCATAGCTAATGTTGGTCTGAATTTGATTTTATCAAATAATTCAATTGAGAAAGGAATCTGAATTGAATGATATCTTTTGTTTTGATCAGGGTCTTGGGGATAGTAGCCATCTTTTCTGTGACACTATCAGGTGTCCCTTGGCATCCAGTGGGATAATTTTGGAAGTTAAAAAAATTTATTGGAATTAGATTTACATTCCAGTTTTCCTCAGGTATATTAATCTCTTAATTTGGATATTCACCATTAAATAATTTTTTGATTATGATTCCTCCTCTTTGAACCCGTCTTTTCATTTTCCACCAGCAGTCCTGTTCGGTTTTAATTCCACAAAACATAACCTCCTTCTAGGAAAGATAATCACTTGATACCTTGCCACCATGCAGATTGACTCAGCTTTTTGAGATTCAATATCTAATCATCTTCCTCAGTTATCTTTCCCCTATGTTTGGATAGCTGCATTGTGGAGCAATAACTTCCTCCTAAAGCTTTCCTTTATAAAAGGCTCAGAAGTTTCCTGGTAACTCCTCATTTTCTACCAACAACGGCATACTTTTCAATCCTGGAGAAATCATGCTTCTGCTGGCCACCTCTCTCTTCTTTTTTCATCTCCCTTTTGTATGTTATCTCCCCTCATTAGTTTTAAACTCCTTGAGGAAAAGAACTATTTTATTTTTCTTACTTATATCTGAGGTGTTTAACACATTGCCTGTCACATAGTATGTACTTAAAAGTGCTGATTGAATTGAATTATAGTGAAGTGAATTGTATCACTTTCTATGGTTTAAGATACTGGAATCAAAAATGTGTACAAAGAGGTTTAATAATTTTCAGTTAGGAGTTAATAAAACTAACATCTAAACAAATTCATGTGTATTTTTTTTCTCCCACTCATATATTTATCATTGGGGATATAGGTTTCTATGTGATAGTAATATTCAGAATCATAATACATTTATGTGGCTCGTAACATGGTTATTGGAATTCAATATGGAAGAAGAGCAATATTATCATAAACACACAAAAGCATTCAGTTTCCTGGTCCTTAACAAATTGTAGTAGTCTATTTCTCAGGTTATGTTCACAAAACACTTACTTGGTTCCCACACACACTGCTAAAAAAGCAAAGCTTTCTTTTGTCTTTCTCATTCTAACTCTCTCTAAAACACACAGAAATATTTGCTAATCTAATTTTTTGTACTTTTATGAAATGTTAACTCTAAAATAAGAAGGATTAGGGCTATAATATTTGCTAAAGGTAAAAGAATTTTCAAACTGTTGCTAGTGGTCTGGGAGTTAGGGGCTATTTTAAGATGTCTGGGCTTCAAACTAAAATTTCTAAACGGAAATTAGTGCCCCTTTCTTAAATGAAACACTAAATACAGTTCAATTTCTGAAAAAAACAGTTGAGGTTATGTGTGTAGAAGTTTACAAATTCCACAAAATCTCTCCTTTAAACTTCCCAAGATAATGCATTCATTAAAATCCCATTAGTGATAGGCTACAGACTCTGGGCTGGACATGTTGTGTGATTGCAAAATGTATGTTTGCCAAAAAGATTATTTTATGGAGAGCTCACATGGGACAAGCAATCATGTGTGGGTCAGAAGAAGCTACTCAAGGACACTCTCAAGGTGTTTCTCAAGAACTTTGGATTTGACTGTGCAACATGGGAGACACTGGCCCAGGACAGCTCAGCATAGCATGCCCACATCAGAAAGGGTGCTGTGCTCTATGAGCAAAGCAGAATCAAGACAGCACAAAGTAAATGTAGGATGCACAAATTTGGAGTATCCACCCCAAATATTCACATGGATTGTATGTGCACAACCTGTGGTAGAGCATTCCAAGCTTGTATTGGTCTGATCAGTCAGAACTGGATACATTGAAACTGGACTTTATCATGGTGATGTCATTTTGGTCCTCATCCAGAATGAAGGACAACAACCAACCAACCAACAGACTCTGGGAACCTCCTTGAACTCCTCTTGAGTAGTTTCACTTAATCTGGCTTTTTATACTCAAATCTCTTACCCTTAACCTAGCCTGAGCTACCATGGTCTGTTACCTCAGGACTGTCCCACCTGCTTCCCACTGGAGCACTTCTTTGTCTGATACCTCCCAATTACCTCCAGCTATTTAACATCCTTGTTTACATCACTAGTTATCCCAGTCTCATCAAGATCCTCCAAAGACCCTCCTCTCACCTACTAGACCACCTCTAGATCTTTCCAAAGGTCTTTATGTATATAAATTTCATCATCTCTCCATGAAAACACTCAGATTCTATCCAGCTCAGACTCTGTCTGGTTGAGATTCTATCTGACCTCCTTGTCAATAAAAGCATCACAATTAAAAGTCAACCCAATATGGCAAATCTTCAATAAACTTTGTTTTACTTTGGCTGGAAGAAGTCTTTAGTAGAATTCATTTTGCAGAACCAGACGTGTTGGTATTTTGGGGTCCCAAGCAATGCACACCTCATGTTTCCCACATCTCAACATTAGGAAATTTAGCATGTAATATAGTAAAAACAAACAAACAAACAAACAAAAAAATGAAACAAAACAAAAAACAACCCATATAAAATTTTGGTAATACAAATTTGAAAAGATTGTCTTTGACTCACTTTGAGTTGGAATTGAACTTCTTTTCACTTTCCAATTATAAACACACACACACACTCACACACATAAAATGTGTGTGTATGTATGTCTGTGAATTAGAGAGAACTCATCTCTTATCTCATCATATCATCTCTCCAAACAACCAGATCAGAATTCAGAAAGTACTATATAATTTGAACTCTAAGAAACATCTTAAAAACTCTTACCCCTTCTTTCTCCAGGTTTAAGGAAGGAGAAATTTCCTTTATGTTATGGCAGATAAGACCAAGTCAAAGTTATTTCTCCCAGATAAAGAGACAGAAAGTAAACAAACTGATGAAAGAGCAAGTTAACTTTGAAACTTCCCTTCTTTGAAGAGGAGATAGGGCAAACACCTTAACTATTTTGTTACTGAAGAAACTGTTGAGGTTCAGGGATGCTGAGGACCTAGAAATACCAACATGCCAGGTCCTGCTCAAATGAATTCGACTCAAGCCTTCTTAAAGCCAAAGAAAACAAAGTTTGTTAAAGGTTCACCACCTTGGGTTGACTCTTAAAGAGCTTAACTGTTTGTAATGCTTGTATTCACAAGTGAGCTAGACAGAATCTCAGCTAGACAGAGTCTGAACTGAATTGAGCCTGAGCCCTTCATGGAAACAAGATGGGCCTTAAATACAGAAAAAGACTGAGGGAAGAAACCAGGTGCTGCCAACTAGTCTGAGGCCCCAGGAATGGTCTTGATGGGGAAGTATGGGAATGATCAGTACCCTGAGGTGAATACAGATAGACTCTAGGGATGATCTTGATGGGAGTGGCTGGTAATAGATCAAAGCAAGGAATATCAAAAGAATGCTAAATAGAAGATAGGGAGTATCTGGTCTGGAAGAAACAAAAGGCCAATCTAAGGAGCCCTCCAAAGGCTAGACTTTCCAGGGCCCTTCAGACAAATGGGACAAAAGCCCTCCTGATCCAAGGGGATAAGGTCTTGGTTTGGGCTTGTACCTCATCAGAACTAAGTTCATGTTTCAAAAATATTAGGAGGGTTTAGCACTCTTCTGCAAAACCTGCCTCTTATTATATCCCCCAGGTCCCTTTTTCTTCCAAATCAATTCCACTAGCTTCTATGGGGCACCTGATCTGATCCCACTAGTAAGAATTCTTTAAGTTGACCACAAACCTTTTACCACTTACTGCCACAGGTTAGGATTAGTATAATCTTGAAAAATTCTGTATTTGAATTCCCTTTCTCCTTACTTGAATGAAGAAATAATTTTCACCACCCTAATCACAGTGTTAGTGGACTGTGAAAGTTGCCTTAAAGAAGATAATGGAGTGTCATAAATGACTTGACAAAATTAAGCATTATGAAGTTTCACGTAGATTGAAAAGACATAGTTGAAAAGTTTTAGTCAAGGATATACGCTAATAATTTAGGTGAGTACTGCTCATCTCCACAAATACCATGTTCCCTACAAATTAACAGTTTGATAGTTGCTTTTATGGGATAACCAACCTGTTAAGTCCAAGTATTCTTTGAGTTTCCAATGTTCGGTGTTCAATAGGCAGATGCTGATGCCAGTTTTGAAATCAGCAGTACAAAGCTTTTTGTTACACTTGAATTAAGAAAACTGTTGGGCTCTATATGAATCCATAAGACATTGTCTTAAGTGTCCCTATGTGATCTTTAAAAGTTTGAGAGACATAGTTTCTGGATAATTAATCATTTTATTAATAATGCTAGCACTTTATTAATAAAAGGAGAAGTCATTTGGTCATCTCTCTTTGAACAAAGATGAATCATGGCAAAAGGCTCAAGTTTATATGCCCTTGGTAAAGAGTGTGTTCCTAAAAGTGGCAATCAACTCTGATTGTTTAACAGTTAATGATAAGTGGACCTATACTAATGAGGGATTGGGAGAGTGACATTATGTCACTCTTGGACAAAGGGACTAGCTCTACACAGACCACCCACAGCCTTGGGAAATCAAGACAGATGATCCACCTCCGCCCAAATTAGTCTGGATGGAAAGTAATGGGCAGGAATTCATTTTAGATTAGAAGCCTGATATAGTTGGGTGGAGTATCAATAATAAAAGAATAGGATAAAAATAATTCTGTCTTCCATTTACATGTCTTTGAGAGACTGGGCTTTGAACAAGGTCATCAGAAAGGGAAAAGAAAGCTTGAGTCTCCCCAATTTTAATAACTGACTATTAGTATGAGAGACAAATAATCATTTCTATCCCCTAGATCCCATGTCATAAGAATTCCTAATGTAATACATTGTAGGAACTTTCCATTATCAAATCCTGTCTATGCCTCAGGGACTGCTGAAAAACATATAAAAAGACAAGCCTACCCATAGTCTGCTGTAGTTGTTGCTGTTTATCATTCATTCTGAAAGAGGATCATGACATGAGGGAGGGAATATTATGACATGTAAGTGAATTGGATTTGAGGGAGAGCAGTACAAAGTCACCAGCCTCACTTTTTCTCCAAAGCCATCTGGCACCAGTGGCCACATGTATGTCAGGACAACTAGAGATGGTCTATGACACCTTGGGGAATTTTTCCTCAAGATAAAGTTTTTTCAAGCTTTTTCAAGGTAACATCATTAACACTTCTCAGTTTGACTGAGACAATGTCCATTCAGTGATTAAGGCTTAATAAGAAATGAGGAAGAAAATGGCCTCTTTACCTACTCAAATAAATAAATAATAAAAACATAAATTAAAAAACAAGTGTATGTGGGAGGGAAAGACCCTCAGGGTTTCTGGCCAAAACAGAAACAATTGCTATTTGCATTCATTCTGAGCCAATTTGGGCTGAAACAATGACCAAGTAGGGCTTGGCCTGGGACCTATTGTTGATTATTGATTAGCTACAATACAGACTGTTGCAAGAGACTAAGACACACATCCATGTGTATACACACACACACACACACACACACACACACACACACAGTTCACACAACCAGCTGCCAAATAAGTAGGCAAGGATGCTCACAAATTTGAGCTTCAAAGGAATTTTCTGGGTAGTAGTTACACCTAGGATTCTTTCTAAAAAACTTCCTATCAATTTGGAAACAGGTATAGTTTCAAGGTTAACAAGTCAATTTCTTCATTTCTTGCTATTGTCATACTTATGGAATCCTGATGGTTTTGGCAAGGATAGAGTGCAAATCTCTGTAAATCAGTCACAGCTGCAATGATTATAAATCTATACCTCACTGTCTAAAGCACAAGTATGATTTTAGGCTCTGCACAATGCACTCTGTCTCTACCAAAAGTCCTTATAGTCTCTGAATGCTGATACAATGTTTATTTTGATCTGTAGTCAATAAATATGCACCACTTTCTGAGAAGCTATCTACAAAAGTCACAGTGAGTAAAGAATATGTGGACAAGTCGAGATTCACAGTACTAGAAAGGTTCTCCTATATGGATGAGGTCAATATTCCTCAATGAATTGAAGAATACATGTTTTCACAGGGAAATTGGTGACATATTAGACAGCTTAGTGTCTTTGATATTGCCAATAACCAAATGTGAAAAAATGACCAAAAAATGCCTTCTCAATTGCTAAGGGCTATGACAGAACCTCTATGTTTAACTATTTTAATTTGCAACTAAGTCATAATTATTCAAGAGAAGCTTTAATTGAAAATACCTTCATAGTACAACAGAGAAAAAAGTAATGTACAAAATGACTAAAACTATAAATGAAAAATTGGAGTGTTTTAGAATTACAAAGGAAAAACATATGACACCTAAAAAGAGATATAAGAAGCTTTTTTTCAGATGTGAGAGATCGAGGAGTTTGAAAAAATACATGTTTTATGAAGTTTAAAAAATATGTTGATAAGTTTGATTATTTTTTCTGATATTTCATTTATTACTTTAAAAAAATCTTTGATGTTAGGGTTGTCTTTCTTTCAAGGATAGACGATGAATAGAAACTAAAATTTTTGTGATGCATAAATCAATATTATATGTAATCATGTTACATAATATATGTGTATATTGTACATATATGCTTTAGATAAATGAATAAATATTTATTAAATTGCTACGGTTTCCTGGACACTGTGTTGAGTTCTGGGAAGACATTAAAACAAAGGGAAAAGGCATTTGTTCCCCTCAAGGACTCACAATTTAATGGAGAAGATTTTATGCCATTAATACATACAAACAACTTATATATAGCTTAAATAAGAAAGAATCAATAGAGAAAAAATATTAGAACTAAGAAGGGTTGAGAAAACCTTCCTGTAAAACACAGAATTTTAGTTTAAACTTAAAGAAGATAGGAAAGTCAGTAGGTGCCCTTGAGAAGGGAGAATGTTCCAGTAATAAGGGACAGCCAGAAAAAAAAAATGTCTGAAACCAAGAAATGGAGTGTGGTTTTTCTGAAATGGTCAGGAAGTTAGTATCATTGGATCAAAGATTAGTGTCAAGAAGTAAGGTTTAAGATGACTAAAAAGGTCTGAGAAGTCTAGGTTTTGAAGGGTTATGAATGCCAGAAAACAGGGAGACATTGAAATTTATTGAGTGGTGTGAGTGTGTGTGTGTGTGACATGATTGAACATGCACTTCAGAAAATCATTTTGATATATAGATTGAATTGGAGTGGGAGAGAATTCCAGACAGGCAGACCCACTAGAAGACTATTGTAACAATGCAGCTGTGATGTAATGTGGGCCTGCACTAGAATAGTGGCAGTGTCAATAGAAAGAAGAGGGCATAACTGAGAGATGTTGCAAAGGTGAAATTGTCAGGCTTTAGCAACAGATAGGATACAGATTGTGAGAGGTGAGGAGAAGTTCAGGATAATGCCTAGGTTGGGATTCTGAGGGATTGGGAGGATGGTGCTATCCTTAGCAATGGTTGAAGAAGACCACAGGGGTATTTGGGGGAAGAGTCATCATTTATGTTGAAATCACCTAGTATGTTTGCAGGAATTGAGCAAGAGAGAGGAATGGTGAGCCATATACCAAACCCATTGAGAAAGAAAGGGGAATGACCTGGAGAGCTGTAGAAAGCAGGTATCAGGATTTTGGTTGGGTGGTAGATATGAATAATATGAACCACAAAGTAGAGTTTAGTGAGTAATGGAAATAGGGAGCATACCTCGAAGAGGTATTTGGGAGCAAGGAAAACTCCCATTCCCTGACTTCAACCAGTGAGTGGAGGGGAATGAGTCAAAGTATAGGCCGCAGTGCGAGGAGTAGCCAAGAATTTGTGTCATCTGGGGCAAGCTAGCTATTGGTGGAAGGACTGGGAGAAGAAAAAATTAAGAATGAAGGCACATTTGTTGCTTATGGACTAGGCCTTCCATAGGACATAGTGGAAGGTGTGGGTAGTATTTTGTTGAAACTTTGGAGTGGGAGGGTTAAGGGGGTGAGAATAAGAAATTGGGTGATGATAGTAGGGAATGGGGTTTGAAAGATAGCTTGAGTGTTTAAGAATTGTTGGAGTATGAAGGGTATGACTAGGTGGGAGTAAGTTCATTATTGAGTGAAGGATGCCACTTCTCTTTCCAGAGATAGTTGGAGATTATGCTGGAGAGATGTGCCATATAAGATGGGATGCACATGGACAGATAGGCAGGTGGAAGTTCCTTATTCACTACTTGTCTTCTCTCCAAAGGACAGAGAATGGGTAGGAAAAGGGCACAGCAGATGATCAAAGTCAGACCTGCACAGCAGAGAGAGAGGTTTCATTCCCCACTTACTTTTTTCTTGTTTTTCCTCTTCTTCTTCCCTCAAGGAACAAGTATAGCAAGAGAATGAAGACCTGAGATCAAAAGGAAGGATGCTTCCCTTTATATAGGGTCTTTTCCACATTTCAGTTGGGAAATTGATCTGGCAAAAGAAGTTTCCGTGTTTTGATAGAGATGGAAGTCACTCCTTTTGCAGTCCAGTATCTTGCCACATCAGAGGAGAGACTGTACCCAGGAGGAGAAGGAAGGCCTAACACGTAGTCAGAAGACCTTTGGTTCCTCCTTTCATCTAAGGAGGATGGCAATCTGGTAGCAGCACAGGAGGAATTCCTTATAGGAAGATTGAAAATGCTCAGCAGACCCCTTGCTTCCTTCCCTGATGGGACATGTTATGCCCGTAGAAGATGGAAAATACAATGTACTACATCAGAGAAACTTTTTGACTCCTCTTTCATAGTCTCTGATTTTATAACCTTGGGTAGTAATAGAGTGTAAACTGTTTGAGTCTAGTGACTGTCTTAGTTTTGTATTGGAATTTCTAGGGCCCACCTCAATGACTGATATGTAAAAGAAATATAAAAATGTTTGCTACTTGATCAATTTGAAATGAATAAAAATTGATTGCTTCCTGAAAAGTTTCATAATATAATAATATTAGCACATTTAAGGAGACTTTATCAAATTAGAGAATATTAGATAAACCATTTTTTTCAGGCTTCAACCTGAATTTTGTCACTATCACATTAATGCTGTGAGAATTTCTTCATTTGCTTACTTTTGCAAATTATTAAGAATCAATAAATTAATGATGGTGTGGGTCATGGCCATATAGAGAAATATAGTCTTGTTTGTGATCCTAGGAGTAGCTGAGATAATTCAGAAATGCTTAACACCCAGATATTTTCTACCAGATGATTATTCATGGAAAGTAGAATTTTTTATATATGATAGGGGTCCATTGAAGGTATCTACTTTGCAGGAGGTAGGACAAACATTGATCAACTAAGATCCTTCAATACTGGAGTAAAGATGGAGAAGTATTTCCCTTAGAAGTTCTACATTGTTCTATATTGTAATATGTTCTATATTCATATATAAGAAATCCTCTGATTTAAACATCATAACCCTCAACAATTTATCACATTTTTGAAGCTGGTGGGATTCTGATCTGGACTTATGAATAGTTCTTCTGTTTAAAAAAAAAAAACAAACTTTTACCAACGAAGATAGTAAATTTTTATGTAACTTAAGGTCTTGGAAAGTTACTTGAGGCATTAAGGGGTTAAAAGACTTGCTCCCAGTCCCACAGTGAGGTTATATCAGTTAGTTCTTGAACTGAGGTATTCCTATTTAAAAGATCAATCTGTTATCCACTAATGCATATTACTTCTTAATTTGCCATGTCCATGTTATAAATATTCTTTATCTGCCAATAATAAAACTAGATAGGAAAAGTTAAGGTTACAGAAACAAATCAACAAGCAAACAAGGAGCTGGCTGCTGACTCAAAAGTGTCACCACCAATAGTAGCTATTGACTCTACAGGGTTATTTTCCTGCTAAAAAATTGATAGCTTAACTACTGTATAAAAAATATGAAACAGATGCTGAGGAGTAAAAGGCTGTAAAATTTAATTACTCAATACAGACACTAAGAAAAAGTGCACCCTGTTTATGAGTTGTGGATTAAATTAATCTCATGACATTTAAAATTATATTCTTTGGGTTTTAATCATTATCACACTGTTCTTGCATATTTTAATAGGAGGGTTAATAATGCCTTTTTAACACAATTGTGTTAGGCATACAAATCAATGCATAGACAATAATCTCCTCCTTTATTTCCTTTTCTGCCTGATGTTTCATTTCTAAGTTTAATGTTCTAATATTCTACAGAAAACTTAATAAAAATTGATCTCATGCTGTTACTTCTGGCTTTAGCAATGCAGAATTGTCATCATTGCAAAAAAAATGTTATATGAAGATGGCAGTTTATTTGGATGTGAGTGGACATCATACTTTTAAAAATTATAGTTACCAACATGTGTGATTCTTTAGTTTTAAAACATAAACCTGGATTTTTGTCTTTTTTTTTTTACAATTTCTAATTGCTTTACTGAACTTTACTGAACTTGCTATACTTTCCTGATGATGACTTAGTCTATAAATGAATTCGTGTTGTGTCTGTTTGGTGTATAAAGGACCCCATTCAAAGACAGTTTTGAAATTAAAAAAAAAAAAAAGCTATCTAACAACTTACTTCTCTTGCATATATATTATTTGCATATATTTGTTTGCCTGTTGTCACATCCATTATATTGAGAAAACCATAAGAATAGGCACTTACAGGGACTTTGTGTGTGTGTGTGTGTGTGTGTGGCTTTGTTTCCCCATTGCTTATCATAGTTCCTGGAATATAGTAGATGCCTAATAAATTCCTGTTGATTATCTGATTATGAGTGTATGGTGGCTCATAATCTCTTACTTTAACTTAAACACCTGTCCATCTTCCCTCATTAAAGAAAGACTTTTTAGTCAATACATTGTCCTAAATTGGAGTTGAGATAAACAGAAAATAGTTTTGAAAGATGAAGTCCAAGTGCACAGTACTTGGTACACAGAAGTACACAGCAGCAAAAATTTTTAATAATGATCCTGAGAAAACAACAAAACTGTTGGAGAGAATATATATGTTACCCAGAAGAGACCATTAAAGATTAGTATGGCAACATCACCATTAAACATAAGAAACTTTCAAATGTTGGTGGTATTATTTTTCTAGCCACAACCTGACATGGATGCATTCCACATATGACTTTGGCATGTGACTCTTCATATATATGCATTGCCAAATGTGCTTTCATTGTGGTATAGTGGTATATTGGATTCCCAAAATGACTTATGGAAATAAATACTAATTTTATCTTCTCCACTTTACAAAAAAAGAAATGAAGACTGAGAGAGATTAAGTGATAGTAAGATAGATAAAAAATAATTACTTGAAGTAGAATTCAGACACATCTTCATTGAATGACCATTACTCATTCCCCTATAAGATACTGCATCACATCATTTTCTTTAAAAAAAAAAAGAAAAAATATAAACAAACATTAAAATAGAACCTGTCTATTGGAACCTGAGGTGACCTGTGCTGAAAAATGTTTGATCTATCTCATATTCATTTCTACTTAATTTGATACAGAAATAACTATTTCCATATATTGTGTCAAGTGGTATGGATATTAAGAAAACTAACTAAACTAAGGAACATTGACCTGAAGGAGAATAATTTTCCTGTCATAAAGTAACACATAGAAACGTAAATATGTAAAAGGATATTTGAAATTTTGATGTTTATCAGTCTGCACCAAGAAATAAACACACAAAGAAACCCAAAATATAGATCCTTCACTAGAATTCAACTGTGTTCAGGATAATCTATGGGACCCTAACCGTGTACTTTGATATAAGCCCTCACTAACCTTGGTTCTTCTAAGATGGAGATATTTCATGAACTAATAATACTTTGTAACTACCATAAATTTTAACTTGTTCTATTGTACATATATATACGCATATACATATATATATATATATATGTCATCTTCCCCAAAGACACACACACACATGAGCGTGCGCGTGCACTAAGATCTTTGAAGTAAGAAACTGTGTTCTATTTATTTTCCCATGTCACATATTCCTCTCGACCTGGCCCAGTGAAATATGCATAGTAAACACTCAATATATTGTTTTTTGTGAAATGAATGCATGATGAAGTTATTTTTTCAAAAGACTGTCTTGGAATCTTAGACACATAGCATGAAGTATTAAGGAATTATTTGTTTAACCATACCTTGTCATTATTTCTCACACGCAGAAATCCCAGAAAGTCTATATTTGAGACACTTTGTAACTCAATCCCAGATTAATGGCAAAATGACAACCAGGTGGCACAATGTTGAGGTTGGAGTCAGGAAGACCTGAGTTCAAATCTGACCTCAGACACTTACTACCTATGTGACCTTGGGCAAGTCACTTAACCATGCTTGCCTCAGTTTCATCATTTGTAAAATGAGATAAGGAAGGAAATTAAATACAACTCTAGAATCTTTGCAAAGAAAACCCAGAACAAGATCATAAAGAGCTGTATGTAACTGAAGTGGTTAATTAAAAGTAACAATAACTTCAATTGAAATTATAAGTCAAAAACTTAACACATTTACTTTTAACAGCCAGAGGATGTCCAGGCTCAAAGAAAAAGAGGTTCAGTTAGGATGAATGGCAGATGAAATCACTAGGAAAGATTAATCCCATTTATTCTTGGGGTATGTTCTCAAATAAGTTTTCACACCACCAGTCTCCACATGCAAAATACACATTTGCAGAATGCATATGATCAAAAATATGAAAGCAGGATGTACCTACAAGATTCTTGTATGATCAAGTACAGCACATAAAAGATACATACAATGGAAATGCATTCAGCAAGGCATATATATGAAGTCGCATGCTAAAGTCAGATATAGATGGCATACATGTCAGTTCTATGAGTGTGGCTGGAAAAATAATACCACTGACTCTTGAAAGTTCCTTATGTTTAATGGTGATGCCACCACACCAAAGTTTGGTTTCTTCTGGGTAATAAATATTTTCTCTTCAGTGGTTATGTTATTTTCTCTGGATCACTAATTATTCACTGTTATATACTTCTAGGTTTCATCTGTTCAAAGTCAATTCCTGATTATCTCAACTCCAATTTGTGACAGTGTATTAACTAAAAAGCTTCTCTCTGATGAGGGAAGATGGACAGGTCTTTAATTATAGTAAGAGCCTATAGTCTATGGGCCACCATAAACTCATAGCCAGTTAACCAACAGACATTTAATAAGCATCTACTATATTCCAGGAAGTATGATAAGCAATGGGGAAACAAAGATTCATACCCCTCACATGCACACAGATACACACACACACACAAACACAAACACACACACACAGTTCCTGTAAGTCCATATTCTTCTGGATTTCTCAGTATAATGAATGAGACAACAGGGAAACAAATATATACAAACAATATATATGTAGGATAGACTAGAATTAGACAGGAGAGCAAAGGAATTATTGTTAAGGTGGATCAGGAAAGGCTTCTTGTAGACAGTAGGATTTTATATCAGACCTGAAGAAACCCAGGAGTGAGGATAAGAGATAGGAATAAAAGAAAGAATTCCAGGCATGTGGGATTATAAGTGAAAATGCACCAAAATTGGAGATAGTATGTTTTGTATGAAGAAGAGTAAGGCAGCCAGTGTTACTGTGTCATATAATAAATGGCAAGAAGTCAGATATAAGCAAAAGACAGGTGGTGGCAAAGTGGATAGAGAACAGGACTTGAAACACAGGAGTTCATGATCAAAATTCTGCCTCTGATATTTACTGACTGTGTGAGCCTAAGAAAGTCATTTAACCTCTGCTTCAGTTTCCTCAACTGTAAAATTAAGATAATATACTCTAATTTCCAGGGACTTTGTGAAGATAAAGTGAGATAATATATATAAAAAGCATTTTTGTAAACTTTAGATCTCTATAGAAATTCTAGTTATCATCACCATTATCTTTATCAAGGAGTCTGGAAAGGTACTAGATTATCAGGCCATTCAGGAATTTCAATGCCAAACAAGATTTTATAAGATTCTGGAGTTTATTGAGTATGTGTGGGAGCAAGGGGGTAACATAATGAGACCTGTACTTGAAGAAGATCAGTTTAATGATGAATGAATAATGAACTAGAGTAGGGAGATACTTAAGAGAAGGAGAATAACCAAACAACTAAAATAATAGTTCAAGATGAGGTGATGAAGACCTGGCCCAGAGAAGTAAGAATAACAGAGGAGATCAGGGGCCATATAGCAAAAATGTTAGGAAGGTAGAATCAACAGGCATTGGCAACAAAATGGATATAGTGGAGTGAGAGAAAATGAAGAATCAAGGATGATATCTAGGTTTTAAACATGGATGACTGTGAATGAGTGATGGGGGTGACCTTGACAGAAATAGTAAAATTAGGGAGAAGGAGAAGGTTGAGAGGAAAGACAATGAGTTTAGCTAAGTGACTATTGAATTAAAGCCAGATAAAATGCTCTCAGAGTGAAATTAAATTTTCTCTTTGGTATCTGTATGATAGTTCCTTCCTTAAATAGTCATCGTGGTAATGACTATATAATCTTTCTAGAGGCTTTTAGGTTTCAAAAATTAAGTTTTGAGGGCAAAGATATGCCCCAAAAGCTGCATGGGAGCTGAGCTCCACCTCACTAATAGGATGTGCTTCAGCTTGACTTTGGAATAATTTGAGCCAGAACAAAAGAAATAAAAAATAAAGGAAGGTTACAAGGTTATTGTTTTGAAAAATCCTGGACTATATTTCAACCTCTGCTATATATTTCTATAACAAACAAAATATAATCAACTGATAATAAACAATGATGTTCTTCATATTTTGTTCTGTATTGGGGTCTGGGGGGGGGGGTGATCGTTGTATCCTTATAGTGACACTTCATTAAATTGCATCTTACTTACAATTTGAGATCTGTAGTATATTCAGGTACAGAAAACATTATGAGGAGTTTAAAAATATGATTGTTTACTCAGCATATACAGAATTACTTGGAGATGATATGGGTTCAGTTCTAGACCACCAAAATAAAGCATGTATCACAATAAAAATGAGTCACACAATTTTTTGGTTTCCCAATGCATATAAAAGTTTTATTTTCATAATAAAGTAGTCTATTAAGTGTGCAACAGTATTATGTCTTTAAAAAGTATATACCTTAATTTAAAAAGACTTCAGTGTTATAAAATGCTAACTATCATCTGAGCCTTCTGTGAGTAGTAGTATTTTTGCTGATGAAGAGTTGTTTCTTGATATTGCTGCTGGCTGATGGTTGCGATGAATGTGGCAATTTCTTAAAATAGGACAACAATGGAGTTTGCTGCATTGATTGATTTTTCCTTTCAATTGAACACTTGGAGACCATTGTTAGATTAATTTCAATATTGTATGTCAGGGAATAGGGAGACAAGACAAGAGAGAGAGAGATGGGGATTTGAAAGTCTGTGAAGGAGTCAGAACACATAAAATGTATATCAGTTAAGTTTGCTACCTTATATGGGAACAGTTCCTTGTGATCCAATACAATTACAAGAGTAACATCAAAGATGACTACTCCCAGATTACCATAACAGGTATAATATAATGAAAAATCATGGAATATTTCTAGAATTACCAAAATGGGACCCAGAAACATGATGTGAGTACATGCTTTTAGAAAAATGCCACTGATAGACTTTTCTATCACCAAGTTGCCAAAAATCTTAAAATAAAATAAAAAAAAAAACAGTTCTGAAAGCACAATAAAGTAAAGCACAATAAAATGAGGTATACCTGTACTTCAAAGTTACATTATAGGAGGTGGGAAGTGAAAAAGCAAATGATGAAGAGTCCCTATTGTTTTTCAAAACCATTCTAGGGAGGCAAATGCATTCTTCATTGTAGGGAACTTCTGAAAATACCCCCATCTAATCCTTTCTCAAATCTCTATTATGACTTATTGACAGCTCTTTGCAGAACATAGATTCTTGGACAAGATTATTTCTGACCCTGTCTGACACATATTAGGCATTTAATGGATGCTTGTTTGATCATGAGTTTGCAATTAACTGATTTAATTTCATCAGTCAGTTAACTAATTTGGACAGGAGGCTTTTGTGAGTTTTCATCTTTGTGAGTCTTCTCACGCAAATAAATGGTGACACTGAAATAAAAATAAAGTACAACAAGAATAAAAAATAAGCTGATATGTACATAACATTTTAAGGATTGAAAAACACTTTTCATGTATTATCTCTCATGACTCTTGTAAAAATTCTGTAGTGTAATTTATACTGATTTAGCTTGGACCTTTGATGTTATGGACAAAAGGAATTCTCAAATAAGAAAAAGAGAAGAGCCCTTCTATCCATGGAGACCAGCTCTTTCATTTCAATTAGATTTATAAAAAGCTGTTTGGACCACTACAAGGGGAAGTTATCTGTGCCAGTTATGGCCCTTGAACACAAGCTTCCTTGGCTTCAAGGCCAACTCTCTCTCTACGATGAATGACACCTCTTATTCTGCAGAAGTAAATACTATGATTCCAAACTTATGGATGAGGAACAAAGTCTCAGAATTTAAGTGACTTACTCAGAGTTGTGTACTAAGGAAGTGTCTTAGGAAGGAATAAAACTCAGGTGTTGCTGATTCAAATTCCAGCACTATTTGACATTGAATATCCATAATGGTACAGATATACTATATTTGGAAAATACATTGGAGCTAACAACTGTCAGTTTTCTCATTATTCAATATATCACACCATGTCTGTAAATGAGGGGCAGATGACTGTTCTGATGAATTATTAATAATGTGGCATCTCAAAAAAAATTTTAGAATTTTTTCCTGGCAAGTCACACACACAAATGTGAACACACACATACATATGTATTACACACACCTACATACATACATGTGTGTACTGCACACATATATACAAATATGTGTACACACATATATATACATATATATGCATACACATATATATACTTAATAGATCACAAATTTAAAAAGAAAGATGAAATATTGATGCTGTGCAGTCTTAATATTTTTTTTTTCCTCGGCAGTTTTTTTTTCCTAGCAACTATAGAACTGGACAAAATAATTCACAATAATGAAGGCCACAGGAATTTTGCCAAAAAACATCCAAAGTGTAGGTGGGATATTGATAGAGGTATCATTAAATTTTAGTAATGATTCTAGGGAGATTTACCATAGAAAACACCATAAAAATATGTCTCTAAATTCTTGTGGACTTCACAATTTTATAACACCACCAAAACTACAAAGTTAAAGAATCAATAATTATTCAGTGTACACCAACAATTTCGAAGTGCATTCTCTTGGCTTCTTTATTGTCCTTTGATTATGAGAAACTGTAAAAGAAAAGAGTGCCTGAGGATTTAAAACGTTATTGGTAAGAAAAGTAGTCTTAAAAACTGATACAAATTGTGGTAGTGTCTAATTCCCACTAAGTTTGTATAGTTGTAGAATTGTTCTTTTTCTGTTCTCCAGAGTAGAATGTTAATAGTAAATGAATTATCAAGAGGAAGACCAATACCTTCACTTTTTTAGTGATATTGACTCAATAGTATCACAACCTAGTTTTGTTTTGTTTGGTTTTCCCACTATCCTCATCTCCATTACACTAAAACTCAACCATCCACAGGACACAGCTATGAAGGGAGAAACTTTGTTTTATCTTGCAAGGATTCAAACTTCCATGTCACTTTCTGGGCTTTTCTATACCATTCCACCATGCCTATATGATTATGTTGTCATTTCCCAACAGAATATAAGATCCTTGAGGTCATGGACTTTATTACTTTCCTATATATCCTCAGCACTTAGCACAGTATTTGACTTATAATAATCTATCTATCTACCTATCTAATCCTCAAGGTTACAGTAATCATACTATATTTTGGAATTCTTTTCATGAAGATTATAGCAAACCTTTTCCTTGACTTTCAACTTCTCATCTTCTGGGACTGATCTGAGAGAGCTGTGGTCATCAAGGCAGAGATCCAAAAGTAGGCACAAGTAGAGTCAAGACTGGAAAGAAATAAAATGTCAACTGTTTTGAACCATAGCTATAGTATGTAAGCAGGGGACCGGTCAATTTTGAATGAGGTCCCATTCCTTCTCTACACCTTCTCTGATTGCTTATAGACTCCATATGAACAAGTTTTAAAATAAAGAAAAAAAACTATTCTCTTTTTTGACCCTTATTCCTTATGTCTCAGGCAGAAGAGTTGAGTTAGTGACATTTAAAGACAACTTTCTCCATAGCAACATGTAAAGGTCCAATGAACACCATTAGTCAATCATGAATGGTTAGGAGACACCCTCAAAAATAGGGTTGAGGAATAAGGGCAGGAATCAGACATTGTTTATTTTGTCCATTTTTGACTTCATTCCAGATTCTATCTCAAAATCAGCAGAGAATCTGGGTCAATGGAGTGACATTTTGGCTCAAGAAAAGTTTGGACTGTTGGTAACAGGAAGCCATTTACTCATACTTAGAGTCACTTCTACTGGCCAATACATACATTCGTGTATACATACATACATACATACATGTGTATATATCTGTATCTATATATATGTATCATGTTTGATTAACTCCTTAAATGTAAACATGCTTTTCTTTAGATTGCAAAAAGCAGGAGCTCAGTGACTGTTTGTATGGTATAGATCAGAAATCAAATGTACATCTCCTTCACATTACTTGTCCCACATTTTTCCTTAGGTTTTTCCCACTGTGGTGTTGAACTTGTGTTTGTTTTGCTCCAGTCTTTCCTGCTCTTACATATGTTGAGTAATGCACAATGGTGAGATGATGGGTTAGTGTTATAGATGCTATCTAAATCAAGGAACTGAAAGAAGGTAACTACCCACCAAAGATCACTCTCTCAATCAAAAACTATTTATTACTTTCTTACTATACATCAGGAACTATTCGAAGTGTTGAAGATATAAGTATAGAGAGTTAAATAGTCCTAACTCAAAAGAGCTGACAAGAACATATAAAAATACATGCAGCAAAGAACATATAAAAATAAATGCAGCAAAAATATAGAGTTATATACATACAAGCAAATTACAAAATATGTTGGGAATGATGAGAGTAGAGAGGCTCCAAGTAAAAAATCTTTTCTAAGCAGTATCATAAAGGAAGAAGTGATTGTGTTGGGTGGAGGAAAGAAGGGAGGGCATACCACTCAGGCCTTTTGGAGGCATTGATTTGGGAGATGGAGTGTCCTGCATGAGGGACACAGACAAGCTCAATTTAGCTGGAACAAAAAGTATAGCAGAGAGTAGTCCTTAGTAAAGTAGAAAACATAGATTGAAGGTCATTTAAGTAGGACTTTAGAAGTTATAAATAGGAGATTATATTTTATCCAACCTGAAGCCAGAAGGAAGGTACTGTAGTTGATTGGGAAAGGGAAAAACACATGATAAGATCTGTGACTGAGGAAAGTTACTTTGGCAGTCAGACTGGTGTACGAAGAAGCATGAGGCAAGGAGATCAATTAGGAGGCTGCTGAAATAATTTAGAAGAGGGGCACTAAGGGCCAAAATAAAATTGGTAGTTGTGTTAGTAGAGAGAAGGAGTTGGATTTAAAATACATCGTGAATGTAAAAAACATTAAGATTAGGTATGTGATATTGTGATATGAGGGTGAGTATGGTGGGCATTCACATTATGTGATATTGTGATATGAGGGTGAGTATGGTGGGCATTCACATTATTCTGAGAAGGGCTTCATAGGCTTCATCAGACTGACTAAAGTGTGTGTGATACAGAGAAGTTGAAGAACTTCTCACCTAGGCCAAAGAAGAGAGAGAGAGAGAGAGAGAGAGAGAGAGAGAGAGAGAGAGAGAAGGAGGCTGGGCTAAACCTGTGATTTAATTTGTATAGGACACACTATGGGTAAATAAATTCTCTTTAACACTCTAGGTTAGCACATTTTCTGTAACTTAGAGTTTTAGAGAGTTACTTAAGCAACAAGAGTGAAGTGACTTGGCCAGCATTTCTTTCACTCTTTGTATCAGAGAAATCAGACATTTCAGATTTTAAGAACAATTTTCTATAAAAAGTAACATTCACATAGTAGGTAATGCCTACCTCATTTTAATTCCAAAGATTAATTAAAAAAAAAAAAAAAAACAGCAACTAGAGAACAGTGTAAACAGATGCTAAATAAAGAAATATATTGATTTTTTTTTTTTATTTTATGAAAGGGGACCTAAGTCTCATTACATTTTAGAAATGAGCACATTTTTAGTCATAAATTTTGTGGTTAAATTTGTAGAGTTTCAGAAAACAGCCTAATTTTCTCCTTGGTCATTCTCACTGCCATCAACTTGGACCTGATTACAAAAGATTATTTTTCATAAATAAACATGATGTTTGATCTTTTCTCTCTTGAAACTTGTGAATCCCACCTGTTGCCCCTCTATATATAACCCTTCTACAATTTTGGAATTCATTAGAATAAGAGTTAAATGTGAAGTTTTACTTTACTTTTATTTTGTTTGCATTCTGTCTAATGTATAGAGAATTTGCCTCACATACATTTTACATATGTAGCACACTATTAGGCCTCTGATTATACATTTATGAATTTCATTGTCAATTTTTCCCTCATACAGTAGACATATATAGTTCCTAATAGCTCTAATAAGCTGATCAATAAGAACACTATATCTCAATGTTAATAAAATAACCATTAATATCAGTTTTAATGATTAAATTATGAATAAAATTTTACTGAAACAACAGAGCAATAATGAAAGCAGGTTTATATTTAAAATACACTGAAGTTTATTGGAATTTTACCTGAGCTAATGTAAAATATTAATAAATTTTGTTAATATGCTTTCTAATTTGCTATGATAAATTGAAATGTGTTTGCTTAATTTGATAGCAATAAAAATAGACAATTACAGGGGCAGAGCCAAGATGGCAGAGTGAGAGCAAAGACTCACCTAAACTCTTGGACAATCTCCTTCCAATACCTCTGAAAGGAGAATCTGACCAAATTTTGGAGGTGCAGATTCCAATGGGAGACAGACTGTGGCGGATTCGGAGGCCAGGACAGACTGTAAGGTCTACGGCAAGGATCTGTTCTGCGGGAGAGATCCCACAGCGCACAGCTCAGAGCATCCAGCGCAGCAGAACGGAAGGGCCTCAGGAAACCTGAGAGTAGCTGGCAGAACCAGCGGAGTGGTGGCTGAGGGTGGGAGACCAGCCGAGCCAAGCAAGCGACTGCTGCTGAGAGCCAGATATCAGTGCGGCAGCTCTTGAGACTTGCAGCGAGCAGATTAAACATGGGTAAGTCACCTACTTGAACATCTGATGGCTACAAAAATGTGCATACCCTTTGACTCAGCAATATCGCTACTAGGACTGTATCCCCAAGAGACCATAAAAATGGGAAAGGGTCCCACTTGTACAAAAATATTTATAGCAGCACTTTTTCTAGTTGCCAAAAACTGGAAATCAAGGGGATGCCCATCAGTTGGGGAATGGCTGAATAAGTTGTGGTATATGAATGTAATGGAGTACTATTATGCCATAAAAAATGATGAATAAAAAACTTCAGAGAGGCTTGGAAGGACTTGTATGATCAGATGCTGAGCAAAAGGAGCAGAACCAGGAGAACTTTGTGCATAGCAAGGACCACAGTGTGCGAAAGTTTTTTCTGGTAGACATGGAGCTTCATAATAGCGCAAGTATTTAAAAAAAAAAAAATTCCCAATGGTTTTCTAAGGCAAAATGCCTTCCACACTCAGAGAAAGAACTATGGAATTCATTTGCAGAATGTAGCAGATCACGTTTGTATATGGTGTGTGTGTGCGTGTATGTGTGTGTATTATGTTTTGATTTGTTATATGATTTCTTTCATTTATTTTGGTTTGTCTACACAACATACTATAGTGAAAATTAATTCAATAGGAAAGTATATGTAGATCATATATAGAATTCTATGGTGTCTTGGGGAGGGAGGGGGAAGATGGAGGACAGGTGGGGGAGGTAAAATTCTAAGTCTTTTTATAGTGATTGTAGAACTTTAAAAAAATAAAAAAAATGATTTTTTTTAAAAAAAATAGATAATTACTTTGACTAATTCAGGAAGCCAGGTTCTTAATAAATCCTGAAATTACATATAAACTTACATGCGAAAATTATTTGGAGACAAATTTGTCTTTTTACTCTTAAGTATTCCAAAATGCATTTGTCAATTACTCTTTATACTGCAGCATCTATGCATGAGTAAAACAAACACACAAAACACAATTTAGGAACTTATCATTGTCATTTCTAAAATTTGGTACCCAGAAATCAACACAGTACACTCGATGTGGTCTGACACAGGCAGACTTTAGCAAGATTGTCCCTAACACAATGCATTTAATGCCACCTATGATTGAATTATTTTTTTCTTGCTTGATTTAACACAGTTTTGTATCATATTGAGTTTGGTTACTCCAAGATCCTTAAAACTTTCTTTGTTTCAGAGGTGCTGCTATATGCCTCTCTCACAAAACAATTATGGGGATGATTTTTTGAACCTTTAGTATTCTTTTTTCCTACACCAATTGGAAACTGTTAACTCTCTCTTTTATTGCTACTACAGAAATAATTCTCTAACTAGCAGCAATTAACAAATTAACATCAGCTTGACAAAATTCTATTAAGTAACCTGTACTCTATTAACACTTTAAAAGATGCAAAAAGTATAGTTCTGTTTTCTGTCATGAAAATATTTACTTTGATTGAATCAATCCTGTAGGCATTTTTTAAGGTGGGATTTTAAAAAAATAATTAATTTAGTTTTGCTTTCAACATTCATTTTCATAAGATTTTGAGTTTCAAATATCTTTCCCACCTCTCCCTTCCCCCAGTATATGTATTCTGATAACCATTTCCCTGTTCTGTCCTCCCTTCTATCACAACCTCACCTTCTCTTATCCCCTCCCCCTCTATTTTCTTTTTTTTTTTTTAACTTTTAACATTTATTTTCACAAAATTTTGGGTTACAAATTTTCTCCCCTTTTATCCCCTCCCCCCCCAAACCCAAGCATTCTAGTTGCCCCTGTGACCAGTCTGCTCTCTCCTCTATCCTCCCTCCCTGCCCTTGTCTCCATCTTCTCTTTTGTCCTGTAGGGCCAGATAGCTTTCTTAACCCCTTAACCTGTATTTCTTATTTCCCAGTGGTAAGAACATTACATTTGATCCTAACACTTTGAGTTCCAATTTCTTTAGCTCCCTCCCTCCCCACCCCTTACCCTTGGAAGACAAGCAATTCAATATAGGCCAAATTTGTGTAATTTTGCAAATGATTTCCATACTAGTTGTGTTGTATGGGACTAATTATATTTCCCTGCATCCTATCCTGACCCCCATTACTTCTATTCTCTTATGATCCTTTCCCTCCCGATGAGTGTCGACCTTGGATTGCATTCTCCTCCCCATGCCCTCCCATTCATCCTCCCCCCACGCTGCTTGTGCCCCTGTCCCCCACTCTCCTGTATTATGAGATAGGTTTTCCTATCAAAATGAGTGTGCATTTTATTCTTTCCTTTAGTGGAATGTGATGAGAGTAGACCTCATGTTTTTCTCTTGCCTCCCCTCTTTATCCCTCCACTAATGAGTCTTTTGCTTGCCTCTTTTATGAGAGATAATTTGCGCCATTCAACTTCTCCCTTTCTCCTCCCAATATTTCTCTCTCACTGCTTGATTTCATTTTTTTTTAAGATATGATCCCATCCTCTTCAAATCACTCTGTGCACTCTGTCCCTATGTATGTGTGCGTGTGTGCATGTGTGTGTGTGTGTATTCCCACCCAGTACCCAGATACTGAAATGTTTCAAGAGTTACAAATATTGTCTTTCCATGTAGGAATGTAAACAGTTCAACTTTAGTAAGTCCCTTATGACTTCTCTTTGCTGTTCACCTTTTCATGGTTCTCTTCATTCTTGTGTTAGAAAGTCAAATTTTCTTTCCAGCTCTGCTCTTTTCATCAAGAAAATTTGAAAATCCTCTATTTCATTGAAAGACCATTTTTTCTCCTCAAGTATTATACTCAGTTTTGCTGGGTAGGTGATTCTTGGTTTTAGTCCTAGTTCCTTTGACTTCTGGAATATCCTATTCCATTCCCTTCGATCCCTTAATGTAGAGGGTGCTAGTTCTTGTGTTATCCTGATTGTATTTCCACAATATGTGAATTGTTTCTTTCTAGCTGCTTGCAATATTTTCTCTTTCACCTGGGAATTCTGGAATTTGGCCACAATGTTCCTAGGAGCTTCTCTTTTTGGATCTCTTTCATGCGGTGTTCTGCGGATTCCTTGAATATTTATTTTGCCCTCTGGTTCTAGAATCTCAGGGCAGTTTTCCTTGATAATTTCATGGAAGGTGATGTCTAGGCTCTTCTCTTGATCATGGTTTTCAGGTAGTCCCAGAATTTTTACATTGTCTCTCCTGATTCTATTTTCCAGGTCAGTTGCTTTTCCAATAAGATATTTCACATTATCTTCCATTTTTCGAATCTTCACGCTATGTTCTGTGATATCTGTCTTTCTCATAAAGTCCTTAGCGTCCATCTGTGCCATTCCAGTTTTGAAAGATCTATTTTCTTCAGTGAGCTTTTGAATCTCCTTTTCCATTTGGCTAATTCTGCTTTTGAAAGCATTCTTCTCCTCATTGGCCTTTTGAACCTCTTTTGCCAATTGAATTAGGCTAGTTTTCAAAGTGTTAATTTCTTCAACATTTTTTTGGTTCTCCTTTAGCAGGGAGCTCATCTGCTTTTCATGCTTCTCATTCATCCCTCTCATTTCTCTTCCCAGTTTTTCCTCCACCTCTCCAACTTGACTTTCAAAATTCTTTTTGAGTTCTCCCATGGCCTGAGCCCATTGGGTGGGCTGGGACACAGAATCCTTGATTTCTGTGTCTTTGCCTGATGGTAAGCATTGTTCTTCCTCATCAGAAAGGAAGGGAGGAGGTGTATTTTCTCCGAGAAAGTACCCTTCAATAATTTTATTTCTTTTCCCTTTTCTGGGCATTCTCCCCAGCCAGTGGCTTGACCTCTGAATATTCTCCTCACACCCACCTCACCTCCTGGTCCTCCCAGCCAGCGTTTGGGGACTGAGATTCAAATGCTGCTTCCCGCCTTAGGGCTTTTGGCGGGGGCAGGGCTGCTATTCAGTGTGAGAATTAAGTTCAGATGGTCAGGTCGGGGCAGGGCCGCCTCTCAGGCACCGTTCCCTCGGCGGGGTTTATGCACAGACCTTCTACAATGGATCCAGTCTCCCGCCTGCTTGGGGAGCCTCTGTCTGCAGCCGCCTCTCAGCTTCTATCTCCCGGGGGGGGGGGGGGGGCCCAAGCCATGGGGACACCCCACTCCCCTCTCGACCCACCAAAGAGACTCTCTCACCGACCCTCGTCACCTGTGGGTGGGGGGGCTTGTGCCGCCGCTGGAGATCCCGTCCCTGAAGCCTGCTCGAATCTGTACCTCTCAGAGCCCCGGCTGCCACAGTTCTGGACTGGGCTCCGCATCTGCAGCAGCGACGGACCTTTTGCGAGAGGTTTGCAGGTCCCTCTGTGGGTGGAGGGATGCGCGTGGCCGCTGGAGGTCCTGTCCCCGTAGCCCACTCGGATCTTTTCCTCACAGTGTTGCGGCCGCGTCAGGGCTGCCCTCTGCTCCCAGTCCCGGCACCCAGTCCACAGCGTGCAGGACCCCCCGTGAGAGGTTTGCAGGTCTCTCCAGAACAGAAATCTCCCTTGCTCCAATATTCTGTGGCCTCCGGGTGCAGAATCCCCCGTGAGTTACTCCCCTCTAGCCGTTCTGTGGGTTGTGGGTTCGGAGCTATGTGTATGTGCGTCTTTCTACTCTGCCATCTTGGCTCCACGGCCCCTCTATTTTCTTATAGGGCAAGATAGATTTTAATTCCTCATTGCCTGCATGTCTTATTTCCTAGTTGAATGTAAAAACGATTTTTAACATTTACTTTTAAGACTCTGAGTTCCAAATATTCTCCCTTCCTCTCTCCCCACCCAACCCTGTTGAGGAGGTAAACAATTTGATATAGATTGCATATGTGTACTCATATAACACACTTCCATAACAGGCATGTTGTAAAAGACTAGCTATATTTTCTTCCACCCTTTCCCACCCCCCACTTACTCTGATCTATCCTTTGACACTGTGCCCCTCAAAAATGTTTGCTTCTAATCACCTCCCTCTTCCCATTAGGCTTTCTTTCTGTCATCACTTACCCCACCCCCTTATCCCTTTCCCTCCTACTTTTATGCAGGGGTAAAATAGCTTTCCATGCCCAATTGGGTGTTCCCTCCTTAAGTCAAATCTGAGAGTAAGGTACATTCATTTCCTCTCACCTCCTCCCTCTTCTCCTCTATTGTTAAAGCTTTCTCTTGATTCTATAATGTGAGATAATTTACCCCATTCTATTTCTTCCTTTTTCCTTCTCCTAATATATTCCTCTCGCACCCCTTACTTTCATTTTTTGATCTCATCCTTTCATGTTCAACTTATCCTGTGCCCTCTGTATACATACATTCATATATACATATATAGATAGATAGATAGATAGATAGATATAGATATATATATAGATATATATAGATATATATAGATATAGATATAGATATATAATATATATGTGTATATATATGCATAGATATATATACACATATATATATATATACCTACACACATATACATATATACATACATATATATAGCTACACACACACACTCACACACACACACATATACATAGTTTTTTTTTTCCCCTTCAACTACACTAATACTTAGAAAAGTCTCAAGAGTTGCAAATACTATCTTTCCATTTAGGAATGTAAACACCTTGAGATTAGTAAGTCCCTTATGATTTCTCTTGCCTATTTACCTTTTCATGTTTCTCTAGAATCTTATATTTGAAAGTCATATTTTCTATTCATCTCTGGTCTTTTCACCAAGAGTGTTTGAAAGCCTTCTATTTCATTGAATGCCCTTTTCCCCCCTGAAGTATTATACTCAATTTACTGGTTAGGTGATTCTTGCTTTTAATACTATTTCCTTTGATCTCCAAAATATCAATATCCCAAGACCTCCAATCCTTTACCATAGAGGCTACTAGATGTTGTGTTATCCTGATTGTGTTTCCGGACTCAAATTATTTTTTTTCTGACTCCTTGCAATATTTTTTTCTTTATTTGGGAACTCTTGAATTTAAATATAATATTCCTAAGAGTTTTCCTATTAGGATCTCTTTCCAAAGATGATTGGTAGATTCTTTCCATTTCTATTTTACCTTTTGGTTCTAGAATATAAAGGGCATCTTTTTTTGATAAGTTCCTGAAAGATGATATCCCTGCTTTTTTTTCTTTTTATCATGGCTTTTAAGTAATCCAATAATATTTAAATTATTTATTTCTACTGGATCTATTGTCCAAGTCAGTTGTTTTTCCAAGGAGATATTTCACATTGTATTTTTTTTCATTTTGTTGGTTTTGTTTTATAATTTCTCAGAAGTCATTAGCTTCCATTTGCTCCATTCTAATTTTTAAGGAATTGATTTCTTCAGCAAGCTTTTGAAATTCCTTTTTCATTTCCCCAATTCTGATTTTTAAGGCATTCTTCTACTCCTTAAGCTTTTTGGACCTCTTTTGCCATTTGGGTTTGTCTATTTTTAAGGTGTTATTTTCTTCAGCATTTTGAGGGTCTCCTTTAATAAACTGTTGGTTTGTTTTTTCATGATTTTCTTTCATCTATGTCATTTCTCCACCCAATTTTTCCTCTACTTCTCTTACATGATTTTCAAACTACTTTTTGAGCTGTTCTATGGCCTTAGACAAATTCATGTTTTACTTGGAGGTTTTGTACATAGGAGCTTTGACTTTGTTGTCTTCTTCTTATTGTACGTTTTGAGCTTCCTTATCATTAAAGAAAGATTCTCGTGGTCAAGAAGATGGCGGAGTAGAAAGACGCACATACACATAGCTCCGAACCCACAACCCACAGAACGGCTAGAGGGGACCAACCCATGGTGAATTCTGCACCCAGACGCCACGGAATATTGGAGCGAGGGAGATTTCTATTCCGGAGAGACCTGCAAACCTCTCGCGGGGGTTCCTTCACGCTGTGGACTGGGCGCCGGGACTGGGAGCTGAGTGCAGCCTTACAGCGGCCGCGACACAGTGAGGAAAAGATCCGAACGGGCTACGGGAACGAGATATCCTGGGGCCACGAGGGTCCCTCCACCCACAGAGGGACCTGCAAACCTCTTGCAAAAGGTCTGTCGCGCTGCAGAGGCGGAGCTGAGCCGGGACCTGCGGCGGCTGCTGGTCTGGGAGGTACAGATCCGAGCAGGCTTTAGGGATGGGATCTCCAGCAGAGGAACAAGCCCCCCCACACACACACACAAGTGACGAGGGTTGGTGAGAGAGTCTCTTTGGTGGGTCGAGTGGGGAGTGGGGTGTCCTCATGGCTCGGGCCCCCCCCCCCCCCGGGAGATAGAACCTGAGAGGTGGCTGCAGACAGAGGCTCCCCAAGCGGGCGGGAGACTGGATCCATTGTGGAAGGTCTGTGCATAAACCCCCTGAGGGAACTGGGCCTGAGAGGAGGCCCTGCCCCGACCTGACCATCTGAACTTAATTCTCACACTGAATAGCAGCCCTGCCCCCGCCAAAAGCCCTAAGGTGGGAAGCAGCATTTGAATCTCAGTCCCCAAACGCTGGCTGGGAGGACCAGGAGGTGAGGTGGGTGTGAGGAGAATATTCAGAGGTCAAGCCACTGGCTGGGGAGAATGCCCAGAAAAGGGAAAAGAAATAAAATTATTGAAGGGTACTTTCTCGGAGAAAATACACCTCCTCCCTTCCTTTCTGATGAGGAAGAACAATGCTTACCATCAGGCAAAGACACAGAAATCAAGGATTCTGTGTCCCAGCCCACCCAATGGGCTCAGGCCATGGGAGAACTCAAAAAGAATTTTGAAAGTCAAGTTGGAGAGGTGGAGGAAAAACTGGGAAGAGAAATGAGAGGGATGAAAGAGAAGCATGAAAAGCAGATGAGCTCCCTGCTAAAGGAGAACCAAAAAAATGTTGAAGAAATTAACACCTTGAAAACTAGCCTAACTCAATTGGCAAAAGAGGTTCAAAAGGCCAATGAGGAGAAGAATGCTTTCAAAAGCAGAATTAGCCAAATGGAAAAGGAGATTCAAAAACTCACTGAAGAAAATAGATCTTTCAAAACTGGAATGGCACAGATGGACGCTAAGGACTTTATGAGAAAGACAGATATCACAGAACATAGCGTGAAGATTCGAAAAATGGAAGATAATGTGAAATATCTTATTGGAAAAGCAACTGACCTGGAAAATAGAATCAGGAGAGACAATGTAAAAATTCTGGGACTACCTGAAAACCATGATCAAGAGAAGAGCCTAGACATCACCTTCCATGAAATTATCAAGGAAAACTGCCCTGAGATTCTAGAACCAGAGGGCAAAATAAATATTCAAGGAATCCACAGAACACCGCATGAAAGAGATCCAAAAAGAGAAGCTCCTAGGAACATTGTGGCTAAATTCCAGAATTCCCAGGTGAAAGAGAAAATATTGCAAGCAGCTAGAAAGAAACAATTCAAGTATTGTGGAAATACAATCAGGATAACACAAGAACTAGCACCCTCTACATTAAGGGATCGAAGGGAATGGAATAGGATATTCCAGAAGTCAAAGGAACTAGGACTAAAACCAAGAATCACCTACCCAGCAAAACTGAGTATAATACTTGAGGAGAAAAAATGGTCTTTCAATGAAATAGAGGATTTTCAAATTTTCTTGATGAAAAGAGCAGAGCTGGAAAGAAAATTTGACTTTCTAACACAAGAATGAAGAGAACCATGAAAAGGTGAACAGCAAAGAGAAGTCATAAGGGACTTACTAAAGTTGAACTGTTTACATTCCTACATGGAAAGGCAATATTTGTAACTCTTGAAACATTTCAGTATCTGGGTACTGGGTGGGAATACACACACACACACATGCACACATGCACACATACATAGGGACAGAGTGCACAGAGTGATTTGAAGAGGATGGGATCATATCTTAAAAAAAAATGAAATCAAGCAGTGAGTGAGAAATATTTGGAGGAGAAAGGGAGAAGTTGAATGGGGCAAATTATCTCTCATAAAAGAGGCAAGCAAAAGACTCATTAGTGGAGGGATAAAGAGGGGACGCAAGAGAAAAACATGAGGTCTACTCTCATCACATTCCACTAAAGGAAAGAATAAAATGCACACTCATTTTGATAGGAAAACCTATCTCATAATACAGGAGAGTGGGGGACAGGGGCACAAGCAGCGTGGGGGAGAGGATAGAGGGGAGGGCATGGGGAGGAGAATGCAATCCAAGGTCGACACTCATCGGGAGGGAAAGGATCATAAGAGAATAGAAGTAATGGGGGTCAGGATAGGATGGAGGGAAATATAATTAGTCCTATCCAACACAACTAGTATGGAAATCTTTTGCAAAACTCCACAGATTTGGCCTATATTTAATTGCTTGCCTTCCAAAGGGAAGGGGTGGGGAGGGAGGGAGCTAAAGAAGTTGGAACTCAAAGTGTTAGGATCAAATGTAATGTTCTTACCACTGGGAAATAAGAAATACAGGTTAAGGGGTCAAGAACGCTATCTGGCCCTACAGGACAAAAAAGAAGACGGAGACAATGGAAGAGAGGGAGGATAGAAGAGAGAGCAGATTGGTCACAGGGGCAATTAGAATGCTTGGGTTTGGGGGGGACAGGGGATGAAAGGGGAGAAAATTTGTAACCCAAAATGTTGTGAAAAGAAATGTTAAAAGTTAAATTAAAAAAAAAAAAAGATTCTACAGTCTCATTTTTTTTTTTGCTGTTTGCTCACTTTTTTCCAGTCAATTGCTTTACTTTTTGGCTCTTTGTTAAGGTATATCTCTGATTCCAGTTGGTGGTGGTGGTAGTGGTTCTGTACTGTCCCAAGCTTCAGTGATTTTTGAAGCTTTTTTCAGAGATACTTCTAGGTACCTGCAAATATTCAACTTTCAGTGTTGTCTGATGAAATGAGAGATGCTTGTTTCTCTCCTGCTCTGTGCTCTGATCTGTGAGTAACCTCAACCATTCTTTTCTGCCTTGGAATGGTGAGGAGGATTCTCACCTCAGCATAGGCAAAAATATCTCTGCAATCCCACTCTGATCAGCCACTCAATACCCCTACAATCTGTGAGCCAAGAGCTCCAGAAACTGCTACTGTTCCTGCTACCACTACAGCCTCTGCCACCCTCTCATCTACCTTGTAGCTCAGACGAGACTGTGTTTCTCTCTTACATAGGTCCCAAAGAGTTTTCCTACTGACCTTCCAAGTTCTCCTTGGTGTTTTGGGGTTGATAAGACTGAAAACTACCATAGCTTCCAATGATTCATTGCCTTGAGTCTTGCTCAGATCCAACCTGTGCTGGCAAAGCTCATACTGGAATGTGCTCCTCTCCTAGCCCCACATAACAGATCCTTCTTATTGCCTTTCCAGGTTGTCTTAAACTTCAAATTTGCTTCACTTTGTCATTATGTGGATTCCACTGCTGTAAAATTTATTTAGAATCATTTTTACAGGTATTTGGAACGGTTGGGGAGAGAGTTCAAGCAAGTCCCTACTTTTACTCTGCTGTCTTGGCTCTGCTTCCCTGAAAGCAAATGAGAAAATGCAAATGAGAAAAAATAAAACTTTAAAGAGCTATATAGCTGTTAGTTTTAATTGGCATCACTTTTATTATTAAAGACAACATTTTATCCATAAAAATTAAGCTTTATTTTTACTTTACAGATGAGAAAATTGTTAGCTAAACTCAACTTTAGAAATTCAAACACAATGCTTTGGCTATTCAAACATATAATTATATTATTGAGGAAACACCAATGGCTTTATTCTGCTTTGATTAAAGACTTTTCCCTAAGATATAAGATTACTTAGAACTATGCATTATGGAGCAATGATGATTTTGTCCCATATGGAGCTATTTGAGTTGAGACACAGCTGTCGAACTAGCTATGGTAGAATAGGTAAATATTATCCTATAAAGTGTTTGTAAATGTACATTCACTTTCCTTGTAGCAATAGTTATGAGAGAGGGGTAGAAGAGAAAATTTAAAAAAAAAAAACCTTAAGATACTAAATGAGAGCATTCTCTGATTCTCTCTATTTCTTCTTCCTGTCTATCTTTCCCTACAGTGTCCATCAGCTAATAGACATATCAGAGACCTTGTTGAAATTGTCTTTATGAAATGGTATTTTACCAAAGGTAACAACAAGACCCAAGTTTAATTTCTTGGGAAAGATAGCACTGAATTATAGAAATTAAAGATGAACCAATAGTTATTTTATCCCAGTTATAACCTAAACACTTCTTCTTCATAACATCACACTGAGGCTGACATTTTTTTAAAATGTATTTGAAGAGTTTTATGCCCAGAGATTGTGATTTATGATCAATATACTATATTGTTTCAGTCTGTACATCCGATAATCCGTGGTTTTTCCTCATTATTTCTTTCTTGCTTTCACTCTTTTTTAACTTTCTTTATTTTGTCTTTCTCACATGAATTCCTCATTATCATATATGAGTTGAATATAATGAATTAAGCTGTTATGTTTCTTAAGAAAAAAAGTAATATGGATATAAAAAGAGAATTCAAAAATTTTTATACACACACCAAGTTATACCCTATACAGGAACACACATTTTATTTGTATTTTCTTTTGACTGGGGTATGCTTTTTCTTCAAGAATCTGTTTTGTCCTGAGGGGACATATTTTGTGTAAGAAGGACGTTGTATCATTAAATATGATTATGCATTGTATGTGTAATAGCAATCAATACCAAGAAACATTTAAAATTCAATTCAATTAAATCCAGTAGATGTTTACTAAACAACCAATACGTTGAAGAAATTGTTAGGCACTAGTGAGTCATATCTTTGCTCACATAGTCAAATACAAGGATTGGTATGTACATTATTATGACACATTTTAATGTTCAAAATGGGAGGAAGCTCTGGAGTAGTGAAAAAGAGCTTGTTTTAGAAATAGGACCACCTGAACCTATGATACATACTAGCTACATGACTCTGGATAAATCTCCTTGGACTGGACAGCTTCAAAAGTAATATTGACATGACTTGGTAATGGGAGGATCTTTGTCAGGAAATTTCATCTGTCAATGAAGTCAAAGATGTATTACCTCTAGCAAATTCAAATATGGCATGTCAAACAAAATAATATGGCATATGTTAGCTTACTGAGAAAACTTTTATACAAGTAAAGAGGATTCATGAAGGAGATAGGTTATAAAAGTTAGCCTTGAAGAAGAAGAAAGATGTCAATGTCTGGACAGGTGAGGGGGTCCAGCAAAATATATTATTTGATATTTTTATGAAGTATTAACAATTAGACTTTGGCAGATTTTCAATTCACCTTAGTACTTTCATTATATTTTGGATTACAGGTTTTTTTCTGTGACCCTTTGGTAATTTTTCATTTATATAAGATGTAGGGGTTATATTTAATCTTTAAATTTGTATTATACTAGAAATGGAAGAGAAATCAATTAATGCATTATCATCAGTTAAGAAGATAAAATATTTTATTTGTTGATAACATAATTCTTTACATAGAAAACCCTAGAGACTTCTCAAAAATTGAGACAGCAAATAGCTTTGGTAAAATAGTAAGCTATACAATAAATCCACAATCATATTTAAAATTTGAACTTGTCTTCCTGATTTCGTGGTTGTATCCACACAATCTCTCCTCTTACCAAAAGACCACTTCTAAGAATAATTAATGATAATATTATGTAGAACTTCAAAGCAAGCAAAGCACTTTTTTCTCAAAAATCTTTTTGAGATTGGTAAGGCAGTTTCACAGAAAGAAGCTACCACTTTGGAAAGTTAAGAATCTTGTAAGTGCTGACATATCTGCTTAGACATATCTGAAGCATGATATTAACCTAGGTTTCCTGACTGTAGATGTATTATCCCTTACAATTCCACTGGAATCATTTCCATTGAGGAACTACAGGACTCTCTACATCCATAGCTAAGGGATACAAAGTAAGCATTGTATTTTCAATATTAAACACCAAACTGTTAACATCAAGCTTTTAAAAGATGTATGCATTTTGCAATAAAAAAATGAAAGTGACTAAAGGACCCTTATATTTGATCATAGGTAATCATATGTTAATACAGGCCAAAAAGTTCTATCACCAGGAAATCTTCAGAGGATGATATTAAGAGCTCAGGTTTGAAATATTTTGGGGCTGAAAGAGATAAAGAGAGCAAGAGGAGCAGACTGCAGTAATGGAAACAGTGATGCAATTCAAAATAAATTAGAGATCATGCCAAGCTACTTCCAGGATATTAGACATGACTGTGATGAACAATGCAGGTGTTGTAAATCTCCATGACTACAGAGAGTGTAAATTAAACACAACATGCTAAAAAGACAAACTCAGTGTATAGTCATTAAGAAAAAAATAAAGAGCTCTCCTCTTTAGTGCACTGACCATGTGATCTTTATTTCACAGGAGACAAAAAGCTGTCTCTTAGCCAGAGATGTTTATTTACTTTGAATTTTTCAAAGGGTTCTTTATAAAATGGTTATTTTGGAATCCCTGAATTAAAACTTGAAATATTCATTTAGCTACTAGCTATTTATGAATTTGAGGGGAATTTTTCCAGTTTTTTGCACAGGTGAAAATCATGCTTTAGTTTATTTGACTTAAAAAAGCTTAGTTCAGGGGCAGAGCCAAGATGGTGGAGTAGAAAGATGCACATACACATAGCTCTGAACCCACAACCCATAGAATGGCTACAGGGAAGTAACCCACGGCGAATTCTGCACCCAGAGGCCACAGAACATTGGAGCGAGGGAGATTTCTGTTCTGGAGAGACCTGCAAACCTCTCGCCGGGGGTCCTTCGCGCTGCGGACTGAGCGCTGGGACTGGGAGCTGAGTGCAGCCCTGCCACGGTCGCGGCACTGAGAGGAAAAAATCTGAGCGGGCCTCAGGGAAGGGATCTCCAGCGGCCATGCGGGTCCCTCCACCCACAGAGGGACCTGCAAACCTCTCGCAAAAGGTCCATCACGCTGCAGACGTGCAGCCCAGCCGAGACCTGCCGCGGCCTCAGCACCGACAGGTACAGATCCGAGCAGGCTTCAGAGATGGGATCTCCAGTGGCCGCACAAGTTGCTCCACCCACAGGTGACAGGGGTCAGTGAGAAAGTCTCTTTGGCGGGTCGAGAGGGGAGTGGGGTGCCCCCATAGCTCAGGCCCCCCCCTGGGAGGTAGAAGCTGAGAGAAGGCTGCAGACCGGGGGTCCCCAAGGGGGCAGGAGCCTGGATCCATTGTGGAAGGTGTGTGCATAAACCCCCTGAGGGAACTGAGCCTGAGAGGAGACCCTGCCCCAACCTGACCACCTGAACTTAATCTCACACTGAATAGCAGCCCTGCCCCTGCCAAAAGCCCTAAGGCTGGAAGCAGCATTAGAATCTCAGACCCCAAATGCTGGGAGGGAGGATCAGGCGGCAAGGTAGGTGTGAGGAGAATATTCAGAGGTCAAGTCACTGGCTGGGAAAATGCCCAGAAAAGGGAAAAGAAATAAAACTATAGAAGGTTACTTTCATGGTGAACAGGCATTTCCTCCCTTCCTTTCTGATGAGGAAGAACAATGCTTACCATCAGGCAAAGACACAGAAATCAAGGCTTCTGTGTCCCAGCCCACCCAATGGGCTCAGGCCATGGAACAGCTCAAAAAGAATTTTGAAAATCAAGTTAGAGAGGTAGAGGAAAAGCTGGGAAGAGAAATGAGAGACATGAAGTCAAAACATGAACAGCAGATCAGCTCCCTGCTAAAGGAGACCCCAAAAAATGTTGAAGAAGACAACACCTTGAAAACCAGCCTAACTCAATTGGCAAAAGAGGTTCAAAAGGCCAATGAGGAGAAGAATGCTTTCAAAAGCAGAATTAGCCAAATGAAAAAGGAGATTCAAAAGCTCACTGAAGAAAATAGTTCTTTCAAAATTAGAATGGCACAGATGGAGGCTAAGGACTTTATGAGAAAGCAAGAAATCACAGAACGAAGCAAGAAGAATGGAAAAATGGAAGATAATGTGAAATATCTCATTGGAAAAACAACTGACCTGGAAAATAGATTCAGGAGAGACAATTTAAAAATTATGGGACTACCTGAAAGCCATGATCAAAAGAAGAGCCTAGACATCATCTTTCATGAAATTATCAAGGAAAACTGTCCAGAGATTCTAGAACCAGAGGGCAAAATAAATACTCAAGGAATCCACAGAACACTGCTTGAAAGAGATCCAAAAAGAGAAACTCCTAGGAACATTGTGGCCAAATTCCAGAGTTCCCAGGTCAAGGAAAAAATATTGCAAGCAGCTAGAAAGAAACAATTCAAGTATTGTGGAAATACAATCAGGATAACACAAGATTGAGCAGCCTCTATGTTAAGGGATCGAAGGGCATGGAATAGGATATTCCAGAAGTCAAAAGGAACTAGGACTAAAACCAAGAATCACCTACCCAGCAAAACTGAGTATAATACTTCAGGGGAAAAATTGGTCTTTCAATGAAATAGAGGATTTTCAAGCATTCTTGATGAAAAGACCAGAGCTGAAAAGAAAATTTGACTTTCAAACACAAGAATGAAGAGAACCATGAAAAGGTGAACAGCAAAGAGAAGTCATAAGGGACTTACTGAAGTTGAACTGTTTACATTCCTACATGGAAAGACAATATTTGTAACTCTTGAAACATTTCAGTATCTGGGTACTGGGTGGGATTACACACACAGACATGCACACACGCACACATACATAGAGACAGAGTGCACAGAGTGAATTGAAGAGGATGGGATCATATCTTAAAAAAAATGAAATCAAGAAGTGAGAGAGAAATATATTGGGAGGAGAAAGGGAGAAATTGAATGGGGCAAATTATCTCTCATAAAAGAGGCAAGCGAAAGACTCATTAGTGGAGGGATAAAGAGGGGAGGTAAGAGAAAAACATGAAGTCTACTCTCATCACATTCCACTAAAGGAAAGAATAAAATGCACACGCATTTTGGTATGAAAACCTATCTCACAATACAGGAAAGTGGGGGACAAGGGGACAAGCAGGGTGGGGGGGATGATAGAAGGGAGGGCATGGGGAGGAGAGTGCAATTCGAGGTCGACACTCATGGGGAGGGATAGGATCAAAAGAGAATAGAAGTAATGGGGGACAGGATAGGATGGAGGGAAATTTAGTTAGTCCTATACAACACAACTATTATGGAAGTCATTTGCAAAACTACACAGATTTGGCCTATATTGAATTGCTTGCCTTCCAAAGGGAAGGGGTGGAGAGGGAGGGAGGTAAAGAAGTTGGAACTCAAAGTGTTAGGATCAATTGTCGAGTAATGTTCTTGTCACTAGGAAATAAGAAATACAGGTAAAGGGGTATAGAAAGCTATCTGGCCCTACAGGACAAAAGAGAAGATGGAGACAAGGGCAGAGAGGGATGATAGAAGAGAGAGCAGATTGGTCATAGGGGCAATTAGAATGCTTGGTGTTTGGGGGGGGGAGGGGATAAAAGGGGAGAAAATTTGTAACCGAAAATTTTGTGAAAATGAATGTAAAAGTTAAATAAATAAATTTAATTAAAAGAAAATCAAAAAATAAAAGATTGATTTTTGGAACCCAATGGAGACAATAGAGAATTTTTTTTCTTTCTATAAATGTCATTCTAAGAACAAAAAAAATAAAACAAAACAAAAAAAAAAGAAAAGCTTAGTTCACAACACTTTAAGTAGAATCCTAATAAAAATAACATATTAATTCTCCCTTTTCAGTGGTTGTGAACCAGTTATAAATTTTCATTTATGCGTATACATATTTGTGTGCTTATGTATGTGTGTGATATAGATATATAGATTTTACATATAACAGAAATCTATATATTATAATTCTATTTATTAATATATATCCATCTCTAAAACCTCTCCTAATTTTTAGCCCTAATTTACTTAACTTGAGTAGTACTGTGCAAACTAGAGTTAGAGTGAGGATACCCTGGGCACAACTCAGGAAATTTGTAGTGATATGACCTTGCTTAAATTACTTAACCAGAGTTTCTCAGTTTCCTCATTTGTCAAATTAGAAAGTTTAACTTGATGTCTTCCCTGTTCCCTTTCTTTTAAAAATAATATCTTATTTTCCCCAATTACAAGTAAAAACAATTTTCAAAATTTTTTTTAAATTTGAGTTGTAAATTATTTTCCTAGCTCCACTCTCTCCTAGATGAGAGGGTAAGCAATTTGATATAGATTATACATGTGCAATCATGTAAAACATATTTCCTTATTCCATGTTCTCTTTTGACTCTAAATGAATCATCCCATGATACCCACCTGGAATTCTCATAAGCTTCTCAAATACATTATTTCCAAAATGGAATTCATTGTTTTTACCCAAAGATTTATCCCTTTTCCATATATTCCTCTTCTGTGTATGCCAAAACCCTTCTAGTTGCCAAGAGAAGGATTTTACTAGTTCCAGATAGATACATAGAAAGATCGATAGATAGAAAAAAAGAATTATCTAGTTTGTATTTCAGTTAAGTATGCTCTGTCCTATGCCATCTAAGAACATTTCTATTGATTCCAACATATAGTTGTAAACCATGCTCAGTTGTTCTTTTTGTAAAATCAAATGATTATTGGTTAAAACAAGAAACAATTGTAGTAGAATAGCACCTACATACAAGATAACGTTTAGGAAACACTGAAATCTAAAACGAAAGATTATCTAATGTAGTTCTCATCTTTTCTTCAGTGGCTTAAAACATAGTTGTAATAATAAGGTCTCTCGTATTATTTTTGTGATATACTCCATAATTGTTTATACATGAATATGTAAATATGTATATATAAAATATGTATATACATGTATATGTTTGAAGTTTATAACACACACTACTTTTCTACAGCACAAACACAACTCAAGTTTGCATGCAGAAAAAAGTATACACTATAGCTTTCTTAATGTGTTTACAAATCTTTAGTTTATTGAAACAGTACAGATACAAATGAAGCTTAAAACATATATGTCACTTCTCCAAAGTGTATCTTCTATTAACAGTAACAATATCTTAAGATGTCAGAGTGCCTAGTAAGAGGACTTTTTCAGCTTAACTTAAAAAAAAAGTTAGATTTTTGCAGAATTAATCTCTTTTCACTATGGGATCTAATGATAGAATGTATAGTTTAGACAAATGTATACCTGAGTAGAAATAAAAAAAAAAAACTATTATATTCTGTTTTCTGATACTTATCACACTTAGACAGAATATCTCATTTAGCTTTTCTTAGCATAATTTCTCTCATTTCCTAGAGATAATCATACATACATCCACTTAACAGGGTTTTTATGAGGATCAAATGAGATAGTTTTTCTGTAGCAGCAATAAGGGGATGGTGTGATGCTCAGAATTGTTCCACCACTTCTATTTTTACTGCACCCTACTACTGACTTATTGCCCAGATGGCTTTCCTCACACAAATTCTGAATATTTGTGTTGGAAAATAGAAATGGAGGGTGTGTAATTCCTTTTGTCATTTTATCATCTCTGAACCACTAGGTATTTTCAGCTTTTTTCAGTGTTAGTTTTATCTCACTCTCCTCTTGGAGCAATTTTCCACCTCATTTGTCTACTCAAAACTAAGAACAAGCTTTCAGTCAGTTTGGAAGTATCAAAAGAAATGAATCATTGAATTAAATCAAAGTAAACTACATAGTAAATATGATGGAATTGGAGACATAGTGGTTCATACACAAATATGGACAATGATTACATCTGCAGCCTTGCCTTGATCACAAGTTTATAGTGAGATTTAAAGGAGAAACTATTTAAAAAGATGACTAAGTATATTGAGAAAAGATCCCTGAATTTATAATCATAGGTCCTAAGTAAAATTCCACCTCAAATTCTTACTGTTCCTGAGAATTTGAGAAAGAGTTATTTAAAGCCTATGAGAACACAGTTTCATCATCCATAAAATGAGTAGGTTGGAATAATCTCTCTTTTAACTCTTATTTCCACAAAACTCAGTAAAAAAATATGTTAATCAAATTTTTTCCCTATGGGTTTGATTAACCTATATTAATAGCTTTGAAGTTCTGCACAACTTACCTTTCTGTAATCTTAGCAGAAGAATGACTTTAGAACCATTCCAGGATGATCATGACTGCGACTTCCGTATTATGAATGAAGTACTGGATAAGTGACAGACTATACAGTTTCTTTGCCTTGTGTCTCACTGCCTGATTCTTTTCTCCAGTATCTGAAATCAATCTAGTGAGAGTCTATGTCTATTTTTTGATATAATGAAAATTGTTATAGGCTATTTCATCTGGCCATATTCTATCAGTATAGGGGAAAGAGAGGGAAATTAAACTCACATTCAGCAATTAGAAAATGATGGAAAATGAATTTGAAAACATTCTCAACTTCAACTGTTTTAAACTTTGTAAATAAAGGACAACTTTCCATTTAGTGTTTGGATTTACATTTGTATACCCAGATATACAAATAAAACCAAATAACTTCTTAAAAAATATTCAATATCACAACTTAATTTGGCATCACATTGAATCAGGGTTAAGAAATGACATCTATTCATATGGAAAATATATATGTCTAAAAATTATTCAGTGCAAAGGATATGAGTTTTAGCTATACAATTAAGCTAACAGCAATTGAAATGTAAGTAATAGAGTTAGAGTAATAATAAGGGATAGCATAGTTCATAATTCACATCATATCTTTAATAAAGTTTTTTTCTCTTCCTATGGTACATACAGAATAGAGAGAGAAAGCAATTTTAAAAATTAAAACTCCACAGAAAATTATGAAGGAAATGAAGGAATTCTTTCTCCAAAAAGGCATTTGTCCTAACTAGTTAAGATGATACATAATAATTCTATTTCCATAAATACTCAAATGGATCACTGACATTGATTTTATTTTTTTTATTTTTATTAAGCAAAATTACATGTTTATTAGGTTGTGTTTAACTTTGTTAGTCATCTATGTTCAAAGTCTAAAGATTTCTAAGTTACCTCCTCTCCTCTCAATTTGGTAACATGAACAGGCTATACAACAAGTGTGATGAACAGTGTGAGGCATACCTTCAACAGTTTCTATCTGCTTCCCCCCCCCACACACACATTTCTAACTAGTTGCTAACAATGTCCTTTCTGTAAAGTAGTGGCCAGAAGTGAATTCAATGCTTTTGTTTGACTACAAAAGTGTATTATGTATGTATGTATACTTGCATGCATTCATATGTCTACATGTGTATGTGTGTGCATATGTGTGTATATAAAATAGTTATAGATACATATACATTTGTGCATATATGTGTGAATACATATATACAAGTGATATACACACTTATAAAACCACTATATACCGCTTTTTAATGCATGCTATGGTCATATTAACTTTTTAGGTACTAATTCACATCATATTACTGCCTACAATATTTTTTGAAAATACAAGCTATATTGATTTGTTTTTTGAAAAGTGTCAACTTTTCTATTGATTACATCATTTAGGTGTCCTTGTCCATAGGCTATATTTTTCATTTAAGTCTTTTAGATGTTTGTTTGAATTTCTTTATGATCATATATTTATGAATATATGTTATTTGAGAAAATATTATATATGTATATATGCATGTGTATATGGTGTAAATATTACTTGAAAACCTAACATTTCATTGTTTTACATGTTACTTGATAAAATTTTGATTACTGTACAAAATTTATTTTTCTGATGCTATATTTATTATTTAAGATTTTTTCTAATTATAGGGGAGAAAAGATGGTTTTGTGTTGAAGCAAATATTATGTGAATATTTAAGATAGAATATCGAAAATTACGTTTCAGGTGTCCCATATTGTCAAAATTCATTACTAAATGAAGTGGAAAGGCAATGGTTGGATAATTAAAAGAGAAGGTTTATGATTAAATTTATTCAAAGAATTTTAATTTATGACAATCATAAGGAAATCTAAAAGTACAGTAAACTTGCATATTGAATATAATGTGATTCTTGGAAAAAAATTCAGGATGGGAGCACTGGGTCCTCTGTATGGGGAGCTCCTGACGTACATTCCCTTCATTGCTGTAGATCGGCAACTGTTGTATTATTTAACTGTCTCAGAAAGTTCACTTGGGTAACTAACAGTTGAAATAAATGGCCTGTGATCTCATGAGAAGAATGTGGTAGAGATAGGACTTGAACCCAAGTTATCATGATCCTAAGATGAGCTTTCTATTGGCCATGCTACCTTGTTTCATTATCTGTATTTGTGGTCATTGTGATTGTGGTTGTACTTGGTATAGTTGTTTGTTTATCTATTCTAGGGCATTGTTTATTTAAATATAATATTTTTCCAACAGTCATATTCAGCAATCAGTTGATCTTTACAAAGTAATTTTAAAATAATTCATAACTGAAGATCATAAAATTTTGAGTTGAAAAGGTACTTAAAGATGTCCTATCTGAATTCTATAATTTTACAGATGAGAAAAAAGAGACCCAGCATGCTAAAGTGGTGAAGGCTGAACGTATTTTAATACTGGAACAAAAATTTAAAGTATAACTTCTAATAAAGCAATTTTTTTAAAATGAGATTTCAACATAACCAAATTTATCCCTTACTCTTTGGAAAATAAAGACTAAAAATACAAGGGAAGCTGAGTTTGTTTGTTTTGTTTTGTTTTGTTTTTTAAGGAACTAAAAACCGTATTTTTGTACTATTACATTTCAATTTGAATTTTTTTTTTAAATAGTGGTATATAGTATACTTTCAGATTGTCTGCTCCATTCCACCATCTTCTCAGATAAAGAAAGTAAGGACCTAAACGTTTGTATCTTTTCAAAATGTCAAATCTGCACCCAGAGTTCAAGATTTTGGCTCCCATTTAACAATATTTCCACTGTCCAAGCTGTTTCCTCATGAATTAGAATACTTCAAGCTAGTCTCATTTAGCACACAACACACACACACACACACACACACACACACACACACAATGTCACTCCATTTGTAGGAGGTTAGGGGGATTGATTTCTACTGTCACAGTATGTTTTTGAATGATTCATTCCTCTCCAAATTCTGTGGCATCTAGAAATAGCCTACCAAACAGACCCTTTTTCTTCTTCATTTTTCTTAGCTAAATTCACTTTCACTGTGTCACTCTGACACATGTAAACTTTTTCTCATTTTCTCCTTATCCATTTTCCTAGGTCATCCAAGGCAATCTAAAAGCTTTATTTAATAGGACTGGAGGCTCTTAGACAAAACAAAGTTTCTGACCTCAGTTCTACCCCTTTCAATATTTTAAGTGCTTCCTTTAAAATGCCTCTAAAATTTCTTTTTATCTCTCTAAAAACTTGTGACTGTTTATAATTTAATAGAATAGGTCATATATGGGGAAAAATTTTGTGTAAAAGTTCACAAATAAATGATTAAATAATTTCTATGAAATTCATGTTGTTTTTGTTGTTGTTTTCAGTTCAGAGAAAAGTGCAACCTCTTTTAGATTATTCTTCCTTTCCTGATACAGATTTATTCTTCCCGTAGAGAAGTATTCACTATCCCCAAACTGCCCATCTATACAGTCTTCAGACCAACTATTTCAATGTAATTTTGGTAATAACACAATCATAACATCTTAATACTTGAGAACCTTAAGTTCTCCCAGTTCAGCTTCCAACTCTTTATAGAAAGCCTTTCTAAAATATTCTTGACAAATAATTTTAAAACTTGCTTCAAACTCCTGGTAAAAAAGAAACAACTACTTTGCATGGGAGCCTGCTCTATTGAATAACTCTATAAATGGTCTTTATACTGAGACAATTTTTCTTCTCTGTAACTTCTACCTCTGATGCATTTTGTTTTTCTGCAGGAAAAGACTTTTCTTTTGTTGCTTCTTGCACTTGATAGCCTTTCAGAGATCTGAAGATGGTTATGCTATCTTTTCCCTATTCATGACCCCAAAAAAAGAACACCTTTTTTCTAAGCTATACTCCTAGTCTGCTCTATTATTTTAGCTCCTCATTTTCAGGAATTTCTCTATTCTAGTCGATATCCTTTTAATAGTCTCTGGTTTATCTCTCAAAATGTGGTTACCATACTTGAAATTGACCACTTTTCTAAATCTGCTACTCTTTTCATGGTACCATGCTGCATCTGCTGAACCTTCCAGTGCTTAAACAGTCTGCCCTGGACAGTAAACTCAGTATCTGTCCCTGGGATCATAATGGAAGATTTACTATATTGATAGAATCTGACAAGGTTTATTTCTAGTTTTCAACATAGAAACTGAGGGGAAAAAGAGGCTTAGTACATTTTAAAATTTTCCAATGAGTCAACCAATATTTTAAACCAAACATTTGATTTACTTATGTTGTGGCTTACTTTCTATGAAGATACATCTGTATGTGTCTCATTGTATCCATGTTGGCCTTAACTTTCTTCAGACTGCAGTGACTTCATTGCTATATAAGAAACTTTAAGAATGATTTTTTAAAAAATTGTTTTACTCATTTTGATGTGCTCTAAAAATGATTAACATATGCAAGGAATGGTTTCAAATAAAAAGGACCTCTATTTTAAGCAAAACAGAAATAATAAAAAGTTCCTGAGAGAAGTCACAGTCTCATTAACCCCAAAATTTGTTTTTTTCTTCCAAAGAAAATTTTACTTGAGGCAATTACAATTACAACAGTTGTAAAATATTAGATCAAACATACCTGTGTGAGCAGTATGTAGAATTAAGTATTAGGATATTGGAAGGTATTCACTCATTGTAGCTATCTACATTTTTTATGCCAGATTGTAGAAGATATAAAAATAGGTCTGTGGAAGTAAGAATTTCTTAAGGAAAACAGTTGACCTTTGTTTTGAATTTAATTAAAAATATGATATTTAATGAAATGAATTAGCCCTCACCTTCTGGAGTTTTTTTTTCTTTACTGATAGGATGGTATACCAACTCTTTAAACTGAAGGAGTTTTGGTTAAATTAATATAACTTTAGCTTTGATACACCTTCATTTCATGTGGCTGTATTTTTCTACCTCATTAATGCTGTAGGAACTACATGTTTGCTAATCTAATATACATGATGATATCATGGAAATATAATGCTCTATTTACTGAATGATAGGTGCAGAATACATAAACATGTTTTTCTGATACTGTTTTTTTACCTCAGTGTCTCATATAGCATTTGTAGTGAATGAGTCTTGAGTTTGCAATTGAAATGATTGTCTTATTGAAGCAAGAACAAATGACGTTAATGTTAATAAAAAACCCAGATAAAAGATCAATTTTCTAATGTCTCTTTTTAATGAGAAATTAAAATTAAATAGTTTTACTATAAACTGGGAAGAGAGACTCATATCTGACCAACATATAGTGGTATTCATTCAACTCAACTTAATTCTAACTAGTTCATTTTTGAATAATATAGTGCCTATGGAGTTGAATGTGATCCCCCTTCAAAAGTATCATAAAATGTAAAGACTTTGGCTCAAGAATCAGTGATATAGGCAGCAGTTTATAATGGCAATCAGTTCCCACATCTACCTATGCTATATATGCTATGTTCTCTCTCTCTCTCTCTCTCTCTCTCTCTCTCTCTCTCTCTCTCTCTCTCTCTCTCTCTCTCACATCTCTCTCCCTCTCCCTCCCTCTTTCTCTTTATCTTCTCTGTCTCTCTGTTTCTCTCTCTCACACATGCACACATAAGAATGTGTGTGTATATATATGTATATATATACATATATATGCACATATTTCTCTATATATGTGTATATATATTTCATCCACCTGATTTACTGAAAGCTCAGTGGTTTAGAACAATGATAATATTTATATTCACCAATAACCCTCTGAAGATGCTGTTTTATTCTGTCTATCATTTGAAAGATTTTATTTTGAAAGAAAAGGGGAGGGATGGACAATTCTTGAATCACAGAGTTGTTAGAAATATCATGACTCATCCAGTTCAGTGATAATTGAGGCATGGATTCACTACAACATTGTTGAACATTAGTTATCCTGTTCAACTTTTGGACAGTACTAACTGTAAGGAATTTTTTTCCTTATATTAAACCAAATTCTCTCTTCTTGTTAATTTATATACTGAACATAATATTATCCTCTGGCAGCAAGAAAAATTTAAATTCCTCTTCTACTTAAGAATTCATCAAATATTCAGACAGCCAAAAGAAAAATACCTGACTTCTTCCACTGATATTTCTATGGAAAAAAAACAATCCTTTCATTATCTTGTTTTTCTTCTTCTGGATGCTCTCCAAATTAGCAATGCCTTTGTTAAACCATAGCATCTAAAACTGATCACTTTACCCCAAGTATATTCTGACAAGGGCCCCTTTGTTCTAGATACTGTGTTTCCATTAATATAATTTAAAATGACTGTTGGGTTTTGTGTATTTTGCTGTTGATGATTCAGAAATTCACTACAACTCTCATGTCCTTCTAATAAGTAATTTTATCTTGCTATATCACTCCAATCCTCTGTCTGTAGAATTTAAAAAAAAAAAAAAGGATTAAGTAGTCTCTTACATTTATTCCTGGTATAACTATATCTTGTTAAATTTCTCTTATCATCTCAGTATATGGACTTTTTAGATTTGATTTCTCTCATCTGATCTACCTACTGTCTCCCAGATTTGTGTGAGTACACTGCCTAATTCGTTACACAGGTCATAGGTTAAAAAAAAAGTATTTAATAGGTTGGGCAAAGAAGAACAAATCCGTTTTAAAGTAGGGCACTCCAAATTTTCTTTGCAGATTACCAATAGGGTGATGTCCATGAATGATTATTCTACTTCCATTGTTCTACTGGGTGAGCTAGGAAGACCTGGTCTTAGGAAAAAATATATCAAATAGGTTTTCTCATTTGTAACAAATAGACAAATAATGCCTATTAATGTTCCACTTTGGAGGGAGTGGTTTTTGTTTAATGATAAATACTAATGCTAGACTACAAAGGATTTCTAAGATAGAGAAGAGGAACCACTGGATGTAAAACCTTTTTCAAGGAATTTGCAAAGAGGACGAAATAAATAAGAAATAACAAAAATGTAATGTCTGCTACTGCACATGCATTTAATAATTCTGACCAAATAAAACAAGCATTTATATAGATAGACACATATGGTATTATATAAATGGACTGTGTATGAAAATGTATGTCACTCATATGTAGCATGTTTTATTTTAAATGTATAGAGAATTCAACATGTCACTCAAAATCATCTTACATATCTATTATTCCTTATGGACCTTTCCTCATTTTCTTCTCTACAGTAAATAAAAGGGGAGGAGGGCAGAGCCAAGATGGTGGGGTAGAAAAATGGACCTACTCTACCTCTCCCCTCAGAGCCCATAAAATACCTGTACAAAATGACTCTAAACAAATTCTAGAGCAGCAGAAGCCACAAAATGACAGACTGAAAGAGATTTCCAGCCCAAGGCAGCCTGGAAGGCCAACAAGAAAGGTCTATCACACTGGGCTCAGAGCAGAGTACAGTTCAGGCTTGGCCATGCAGCACAGCAGGGACACTACTGGAGTAGACTTCAGGGCACAGAATCCTGAGTAGCAGCAACCATTCCCAGATTCCTCAACCCACAAATGTCAGAGACAGCTTCAAAGGTCAGTGAGAAAATGCTTTCATCTGGGTGAGAAGGAAACGTGGTCTGGCCCCTGCTGCTGGGACAGCAGCATCCATTTAGAAGCCCTCAACCTAAAGCCTCTGGGGGAATCAAGCAGCAGATCTGAATCTCAGCTCTGAGAGGCAATCCTTGTGTGACGAAAAGCACTGGTCTGGTGGAGCTGGAGGTGGTGCTGGAGAAGGAACCCTATGCACAGATCCTGGGCAGAAAAGCTTGTGGTTGCTTTCTGATCAGAGTGCAGGCCAGGAGAGGAAGAAGCTCCTCTCGCTTGATTGTGCCACCTTGGAGGAACTGAGAACTTACAGGTCAAGAGAGTATATTCTCTACTTGACAAAGGACTCAAAAGTCAAGTAACTGGCTGGGAAAACGCCCCCCAAATAAAAAAAAAGACTATAGAAGGCTACTTTCTTGATGAACAGGTATTTTCCTCTATCCTTTTTGATGAGGAAGAATAATGCATAACATCAGAGGAAGACATAAAAGTCTAGGCTTCTGCATCCAAAACCTCCAAAATAAATATGCAATCATCTCAGGTCTTGGAAGAACTCAAAACTGATTTTGAAAATCAAGTAAAAGAGGTGGAGGAAAAATTTGGAAGAGAAGTGAGAGCAATGCAAGAAAATCATTAAAAGCTAATCAACACCTTGCTAAAGGAGACCCAAAAAATGCTGAAGAAATTACCATCTTTAAAAATACAATAGCTCAAATGGTAAAAGAGGTCCAAAAAGCTAACAAGGAGAAGACTTTAAAAAGTAGAATTAGCTAGTGGAAAAGGAGGTACAAAAGCTCACTGAAGGAAATAGATTTTTTTTAAAAAATTAGAATGGAGCAGATGGAAGCAATGACTTTATGAGAAACCAAGACATTACAAAACAAAACCAAAAGAATTAAAAAATTGAAGACAATGTGAAATACCTCACTGGAAAAACAACTGACCTGAAAAATAGATCCAGGAGAAACAATTTCAAAATATGGGACTACCTGAAAACCACAATTTGAAAAAGAAGCTAGACATCATCTTTCATGAAATTATCAAGGAAAACTGCCCTGATATTCTAGAAACAGAGGGTAAAATGAATATTGAAAGAATCCACTAATCACCTCCTGGAAGACATGTAAAAACATCTCCTAGGAATATCATAGTCAATTTCCAGAGTTCCTAGGTCAAGGAGAAAATATTGCAAGCAGTTAGAAGGAAATATTTCGAGCATTTTGGAAATACAAGTAGAATAACACAAGATCTAGCAGCTTGCACATTAAGGGATCAAAGGGCTTGGAATATGATATTCCAGAAGTCAAAAGAATTAGGATCGAAACAAAGAATCACCTAACCAGAAAAACTGAGTATAATACTTCAGGGGGGGAAATGATCATTCAGTAAAATAGAGGATTTTCAAGCATTCCTGATGAAAAGACTGGAGATGAATAGAAAATTTGACTTTCAAACACAGGAATCAACAGAAGCATGAAATGGTAAACAGGAAAGAGAAATCATAAGTGACTTACTAAATTTGAAGTGTTTACATTCCTCCATGGAAAGATAATATTTGTAACTCTTGAGACTTTTCTTAGTATTGGGGTAGTTGGAGGGATTATATACTTCTAGACTGAGGGCACAGGGTGATTTGAATAGAAAGGAATGATATCTAAAAAAATAAAATTAAGGGTGGAGAGAGGAAAATATTGGGAGGAGAAAGAAAGAAATGGAATGGGGCAAATTATCTCTCATAAAAGAGGCAAGAAAAAGCATTTTCAATGGAGGGGACAAGGAGGAGGTAAGAGGGAAAAAGTGAGGCTTAGTCACATCACATTTGTCTTAAGGAAGGAATAACATACACACTCAATTTGGTATGAAAAACTGTCTTACACTATAGGAAAGCAGGCTAAAAGGGGATAAGTGAGGTGTGGGAGAGATGATAAAAGGGAGAGGAAATGGGAGGAGGGAATACTTAGACGTAAATACTTTTGGGGAGGGAGGAGGTCAAAAGAGAGAATAGAATAAATGGGGGATGGATAAGATGGAGGGGAATATAGTTAGTCTTCCACAGCATGATTATTATGGAAGTCTTTTCCATAACTATGCATATATAGCTTATATTAAATTACTTACCTTCTCAGTGGGGATGGGTGGAGAGGAAGGAAGAGAGAGAAGTTGGAAGTCAGAATTTTAAAATGAATGTTGAGAATTGTTTTTGTCTGCAAGTGGGAAATAAGAAATACAAGGTAATGGAATATTGAGATCTATCTTGCCCTACAAGAAAAGAGAGAAGATGGAGATAAGGGAAAAGAGGGGTGTGGTAGAATAAAGGGCAGATTGGGGGAAGGTATAATAAGAATGCATGGTGTTTTGGGATGGGGTGAAGGAAAAGATGGGGAGAAAATTTGCAACTCAAAATCTTGTGGAAATTAATGTTGAAAGCTAAAAATAAGTAAATTAATTTTAAAAATGAAGGTATATACAGAGATATCAGACATCTGGGGGTGAAGAGAGGGGAAGGAGGGGGAGAAATTGAAACTCAAAATGTTATGTAAGTGAGTGCTGAAAACTAAAAATAAATCAATATTTAAAAGAAAAATAAATAAATAAAATAAATTTTAAAAGATGCTTAAGTAACATCCCCTCCTTTTTTCTCATAACTATCCTTCCACTCTCACTATCTCTTCCTGCATTCCACTGGAAAAGAAAATAAAGAAAGAAAAACAAAGCTCTTGTAATGAAGTCCAGTAGTTGGCATTGTCCTAGACATGTCTTCTGTACTTCATGACCTGCAGCATTTATCAGAATCACAAGTCCTTTCAAAAAATTTTTTTCTACATGTATATTTCTGAAGGTGCAAAATTATCATATTTCTTTTGCTCATTTCACCATTTATCAGTTCATGTAAGCACTTTAAAATTTCTCTGAAACTATTCTAATCATCACTTCTGAGAAAAGAGTAATATACTGTAACATTCACACATCATATTTTGTTTCACTGTTCACCAACTTCTAGACGCTCTCTTAGCTTCTAATCATTTTGAAGTTCTTAAAATATAATGACAATGGATGAAAATAAAGAAGGGAAAACTGGAGAAAGAGGATGATTTAATGACCAGTGGATTATTATTTCCTCATGGCAATTCTAATATAAATAAAAGGGAAAAAATGGGTACTTTTTGACATCAAGAAGTATCTTAGAATACTGAAATTGTCACCAAATATTTCAGAAATTAAAGGCATAAAATAGAAACTAATACCTAATGCTAGTACATTCTCTCTCCCACCCTCACCCCCTCTCTCTTTGTCTCTCTATTCTTCCCTCCCTCTCAGTGTGTGTGTGCATAATTGTTCTCATTCAACCTGGCCTCAAATCAAATCCAGAGACTTTAATGGTTTGGAAAACAAGAAACAAATCTCAAACCCATCATTTAATTCCAAATTCTACTAAAGACAGAGGAAAAAAGACAGGGTTTCTTCAATGAAGGAAACCATCAAAATTGAGATCCTGCTATTACACAAAATCAAGGAACAAAACAGGTGCTGCACCTAGGAGCTCAAGAGATGGAAAATGTAGTTGAATTTGATTAGCATTCTTAAGAAGACCACAGTCATTCAGTCTCAGTGAAGAATTCACTTGATTTAGTTAGGGCTGACACTGACTCAATTTGGTGCCATCATTAAGATGATCTACTTCTCAAGTGAATTTATGTTTACAGATCTAGGTTGCATCTCGATCCACTAAGTCAGCCAATTATGTTCCAAGTGACTAGATAGTATTTTCAGAGAAAAACAGCATTTAATGATGCTGATTTCTAGTGAAATTTTCATGTGATTTAGCAAAGGTTGAAAAGATGACAATTTGAGTATCTTCCATTATTTAGTAGAAGACCCAGTAATTTTGGGGATCAAAAAATAGTGAACTAGATTTTTTTTTGTCTTTGTTTTTCAGTTTTTAGTTAACATTGATCCTAGGCATAGCTAAAACCATTCCAAAAGCAATTTCAATTCAATTCACTTTAAAATATATTCTTCATGAAAGTAGACATTAGTAAATCTTTTTGTATATTCACTGGTTAAATATATTAAAAGGCCAAATGTTCTTTTTGTTCAGAAGTAATCATTCTTGAAAAATTGCACTTTATTTAAATTTTAGTAGACAAATACTAAAGAGTTAAATTATCCATGGAAAATTCATTTTGTCAGAAGTTATAGCTAAAAACAAATTACAGTGTTAAATGTGTGATATGCCTTGGATGCAAAGACCTTGGTAATTAAATGAATTCCACATATGTTATTTAATTAGGAACAAAGAACATAGTGATAGATCATTAGTACCCAGTAGTTTGTAAATTTTTCAGTTTGAAGGAATCCTGTATAATCATGTTTATATTCCATTCTGGACTTTCTATTTTGTATACTGACCTTATTATTCCAACAGTATCTTAATGTACTTGGGCCTGTGATGCTAGATTTAACATACTAAAGGTTGTGATACTTTGATATGTTACCAACAAATCTACATTTGGCAATATTCAAGACTAAACAATATGGTAACTCTACAAGTCAATGATAGCCATTTTATGTATAGCCATCCTATAGCCTTCTTCAAAAATAATACCTAGGACCAGGCTTGACAAACTTTTATTTGTTCATTTATTCATTCATTCATTCATTCATTCATTCATTAAAAGGATATTTCCTTTAGTTTTATATCCCTAATTTGAAAAAAAAACAAATTCTGAATTCAGTGGATGTGACTTTAAATCTCAACTTTGTCACTTATTACAAATATTACCTTGGACATGTCACTTAAATTCACTGGGGCTTAGTTTCTTCATCTGTAAAATGAGGATTTCTAAAGTCACTCCCAAATCTGGATCAACTCTATGATCCTATCCGAGCAATCATCTCTCATGGAATTTGTGGGTAAGGTTCAATACCCTTATAAGATTCTTTTCAGTGATATTATGCTTGTAAGGATCATTAGAGGGGTAGGGATAGATTGAAGACACAGTAGTGCATGTAGGAAAATGGTTATGAAGCTTTAGATATATACCTTTCTAAGCAGGGTAAAAGATTTCAAGAGATAAACAACCATCCCATTCCTTTTCATGGCATGTTCTCCCTATGTATATGCTTATCTTTTTTTTTTATTTTAAAATACTATAATATTCCTTTTTTTATCCTCCATCATCTGCCTAGCATTCATAATTTGTTATCTGATCTATGCTGGTTGGACTTAGATCACTCCCTGTTTAGTGAGGCCCTTGAATATTACTTTTTCCTAATCATTATCTTATAGTTGCTACATCACCCTCCTACCTACTAGGATTCATCTGCAGCAATGATACAAGATCATTAAAAGCTAAGAGGATTGTTCATCATTACTGTTCATGATTCTACAACCTTAGTGGTGAAGTCATTTGAGCATGGAAAAAAATGCCTTCTTTGTTCTTTGAACAAAAGGTGAGTTGCGATTATTTTTTAATAGACTGTTTGAAGAGGATATGATGAGTGGCCCCAAGAAATTATATGCAATAAAAGTATTACAGAGTCACAGTATCATATCATTGAAAGCTTAAGGGGACCATAGAGATTTTATTTTCCAATATATTCATTTTGCAGATCAATAAACTGAGACTTAGAGAGGTTAAGTTTCTTATTTAGGATGAGAAAAGCAGTAAATGGGAAAGATGAGTCTCAAATTCATGACCACTGATTAGGAATGCTGTATTTTCTTCCTTAAAATTCAAGTAGGAAAATCATTATGCATCATATAGGAGAGAAGTCTTCATGAAATCAGTATCATTTGAGATGGATTTTAAATGATGGATAATGATTCAATAGTGAAAGGATTCAGAGACTTAATTGGTGATGAGATAGAGGGAAGACATTTCAAGTAAGGGAAATAGCCTGAGCCAACACATTGAGATAGAGAATTATAGGACTTTGAGGCAGTGTAGAAAAAGAGAAAAGAGCCAGAGGGTCATAGAAATGTTGCCTGATCTGCAACTTATTTCTTGGGAGACTTCACACAAAGTCATTAAAAGTCTTATGCTTCAATTTCCTCAACTAAAATTGAGGGGGTTGAACAAGAAACATTTTAGCTCCCTTTCAGTTTTATTTCTATGTGATTCTTTGTTCAGGAAGCAATCATCCAGTTTGGCTGAATCATGAGTGTATGGGAATGAGTAATATGATTAAACTGGAATGATAGCGTTTTCATGAAAGATGTCTTTGAAAGTGAGGCAGAAGATTTATAACATTGCTGAAGAGGTAAAAGGAAAAATCAGTAACTCAAAGATGTTGAGCAAAGTGACAAAATTCATGTGTGAAAGATCATCTTGGTCATCTAACTAAGAATGGATTGGAATATATATCAGCAATCTGTCGAAATAGTTCAGGGACATCTCAGTGACACTGTCGATGAGGGTAGTAATAGTGGAAATATAGAGTAGAAAGTAGATTCCAAGAGTCTGTGGAGATGGCATAGATCATATCTGGTAACTGAATTAATATAAGTGAATAAAGAGGAGAAAATGTCAAAGAACACTGTAGGGGATGAAAAACACAAGAGGTCGGTCAGGTAAATGATGGTATCATAGACAGAAACTATGGAATCAGACTCACAAGAAGTGTAATGGAAACCAATGCATTTGTTAGCGGATGTGCTGAATTTTATGTGCTGGCAATTTAGGTGCAGATCTTAAACTTGAGGTAGAAGTCAAGACTACAACTTGACATTTGAAGCTAGGTCATTAAATGAGGTTTCTAAGGCAGAAAGAATAGAGGTAAGATAAGGGACAAGAATAACATTTGTGGCATATTGCCAGCTTAAGAGGAGGATAAAATTTCAAATGAAGAAATCAGGGAGAGTTTTCCATTAATACATTATTCCTGAAGCTTAATGAACATGAAGGTGAAAGAATTCAGTAAGAAGAGGTTATCACTAATGTGGAAAGTCCAGAGGAAATGAGAACTGGAAAAAGGGGGACTTTATATTTGGTCATAAAACAGTTTTCAATGACATTGAAAGTTGCAGTAGAGTGTCAAAGTAGAAGCCAAATGTTAAAGAGTTGTCATAAGATTGAGTATAATATAAATGAAGTCACTTTAATAGGTATATACACCTATGCATGTATATAAACATATGCACATATACATAATTTCACCATTTGCTATGAATAGATTAAAATGGAAACATTGAATATGAATTCTGCTGGAAGAATGTTTTATTAAAAACTTAAACTTTCATCTGAGAAGATAATAAGATTCTACATGGAACAGGGTGCTCCCTCAAAAAGACACTAAAGTGAAACTATTCTCACTGTAGTAGCAGTGTCTTTTTTAGATTTCAAATGTTTCCAGGATGGAGGGAGCATTACTCAATGCACTAGTGTTTAAAATATCAACTTCCATTATATTTGTTATATTACATATATATGCATATATGTGACATGCAATGTAATTTATATGACGTTTTTATCTTGGATACATTTTTTAAAGGAAAAAAACAATGAATGAGTATTTCAAATTTACAAATGCCTCCTGTAAACATCTGAAGTTTAATATTACTTAAAGAATAAGAACTTTAAACTTAAATTTGTCTGCAACCACATCTTGCTGCTAAATATAACTGTCTCCATATTCTTCATATAGGACATCACCATATTATTGTAATTTAATTGATAATATTTGCTATATTTGATATATACATGGCATGTTTTCTGCCCCCTAGAAAAAAGTGGACTCTAAGGTAACATTTTCCACATTTTAAATGATCTATCTACAACTGATCACTAAACTAATGTGCAATAAATAAATGTGAGTATAACAACATACAAATAATCTAGAAGGACCTCCTCTTGCAACTTCACATCCATGCTTTAAAATTTATTCACTGTCATTATCTTTGGAGATCAACATTTCAATATATTTTTTAACATGTCTTATACCTTCCATATTTATAAGTCTGTGTTCCTTTCACCATACTTGTATGATCAGCCCTCAGATCTCATTATGACTCAGAATTGAACCACCTCCATTTCTTAGAACTTTGAAACTTTAGTCTGGCCTGTTCCTTCCACCTTCACAGTTTCATTTACAGTCCATCTCCACCACTATGACTGTCTTTCCTTCCATATTGCTCCTTGATCCCATGGCTTGCCATATCAATTTTCACAAGCTATTAACTTGAACTCTCAACCTTATAAACCTCATAGTCACTCTATTCTTAACCTATAAATCCTCTTCTTTAGGTAACACTGACCGTCCAGGTTTTCAATTTGTCTCTTTACTGTTCAAGGGATACTGAGTACTGTTAAAAAACAGCAAAATAGATATAATTTAACTCACTAGAAATTTATGGTACAGTTAATATTAGCTATACCTTAATTGCCCCTTTGCTGTTACTCAGCAATCCTTCAACTTAATCAGTATTGACAACTTATCTCATTCCCACACAGAGACTTTTGCAAGTTGTTTTTTCTTTTCTCTCCATCTCACATACAACTGGACTCCCACACTCACACATACATTAGTTATAACTTCATAAAAAGTTGGAATTATTTCTATTACTTTGTTAAGTGTAATACTTTTGCTTTAGAATATTGTTACAGATGTCACTCCTCTACTCTCAGGCATTTCACTCCCTTTCTACTAGAATCACTCCATCTATCTATAAATGTCCTTAAGCCCCCTCCACCCACTCCTTTTTGACCTTTCCTTCATTATTTCAAACCAATCAACTCCCATCTTATTCCTCCCCTCTTCACTGCTAAACTCTTAAATAACTGTTACCTTAGATAGCTTTTCCCTTTCTCACCACTCACTCTCCTCAAGGTTCTAGAAATCAGAGTCTCAGGCAATCTGACCTCTATTCTCCCCCACCCTCTTTCTCCATCTAATTAATTTCTTAAATATTAGCAATGATGTTCTAATCAGCAGACTCAATGGCTCTTTTATTCAGACTTCAATTTCCTTAACTTTCCCAACCTTGGCATTTTGGCCAACCCCTCCTACTTTTTAAATACTGTCATGGTTCTCCTAGTAACTTTCTAATCTCTTTTTTTCTCAGTCCTTTGTTATTAGCTCTTCATTTTCTTCCCAAGACTGTAACAACAGTGTCTTCCTAATTCTCTGTAACAACCCCATTCACTCCCAGTGCTTTAACTACCACTTCAATGTAAATGTCTTCTAAATCTATAGTTCCAATTGTGTCTTCTTTGAGTTTTAGACTCATAGCTCAAAGAGCATAAGAACATTCCCATGTACATATGCCCTCGGCATCTTACAATAAGTATATCCCAAACCTACCACATTATCTTTTCTCTTATTTTTTCCTGTTCTTAATTCATTATTCTATATGTGACACCACCTGGCTTCCTTTCCCCTACTTTTCAAAACCACTGTCATTACTCTAGAAAAATCTATTTTGAAACATTCAGTGGTTCCTTATGGTTTACTTAATGTAATTCAAACTTCTTTATGCTTGACATTCAAGGCATTCAATGATTTATTACCAACATGCCTTTTTGGCCTTGAGTTTCTCCTTTATGTATTCTGTATTCCAAATAAACTGGTCCACTATTTTTAATTGATCTGAGTTTTTCTGCTTTTTTGCTCAGTACTATTTCTCTTTCTATTCTATTGATGCAAGTTTCTCTCTCCTTCTGAGACTATTTAATTTCTACTCTAAACCATCTTCAGACATATTTCTTCCTATATCTATTCCCCAAGAGATTGTCAAGATATAATGTAGGAATACAGGTCTAGACTCTACTATACAGTACAGAAGTCTCAAATTTGCATAGATCATATAGGTATTTTCTGAACACATTTGATGGACCATATAGCAATACAGAGGGGGAAAAGACTATGAATTGAGCTATTTTTCATATTTCCACCTTTCTATAAAGGAAACATGGAATAGATGTCACTGCTTTAATGAAAACAAAGGGAATGAGAAACAAAATTGAATTCTATTGGTGAAAGGAGTTTAGGAAAGGAACTAACAGGCAATAGGTTGGAGATATATTGAAAAGACAGTAAATAGCTTTAATTAGAGCTGGATCAAAACATACTAGCAGCAGCTTGTCAGAACGTAGTCTAGTTCTTAATAACAATTCCCTATCCCCACACACTTCATTAGATCACAAAGAAAATCTCCATACAGTGGAAATGAGAGGTTAAATCTTAATCCCTTTACTTCAGTATTCAGCTTTGCAGAAAGACTATTGAGGAAAAATGGAAAAACCAGCTCTGGCTACAATCCCTATTTCAGTATCCTATGCATTTTAATGTATATTTGCATTTTTCTATACTAGTTCATACTGCTACTATATTTCATGAGAATTATCATCAAGTTCTGCTTAGCCAATCAGTTTTAGAACAAGAGATTGAGGGTAAAAGTCAATCCAAGGGGAAAAATGGGAGATTCTCATTTACTGTAAGAGGGAGAGAATTTTAAATGTTTTAAATAAGATATTTCAGAGAATAACAACTAACAATAAAAATAAATAACATTTGTATAGGCTGTTTTAAGCTTACAAGCACTTAAAATGTTTATTGATCTTTCAAAATCCCTGGTAGGTAGGTTACCCATTTTAAAGATGGTGAAACAGGTATACTTTGCTAAAGTGACTTGTTCAGAGTCAGACAAAGAGATTGTCAAGTCACTTTCACTCTAGTCCAAACCTCTATACATTGTGTCACATAGCTGCCATGAACTTAGAGGAATTGAACAAGGGAACAAACCTGTGGATTATCATATGGTGTCTCTCAGTGTTATTTTTGGACATTACTTCTAGTCAAGTCTATAATCCTTAGCCCCCATCTCACACACATTTAACTATTTATACTTCAAAATTGACTCAAATGCTCCTCCCTTTAGACATTACTCTACATTGCCATAATGACTACCCTTACAGAGTATACTAAAAAATTCTCCTGGATATACTTCTATGAAATGGTAACAACTTCTGTTTTCTAAATTTCAAATAAACTTATCATATGTAATTGCAAATTACATTGTAGTGAGACTTTCTTACCTCCTATAGGGGCTAAATAAGGCCTTTCCCTCTTCTCCACTCAGGTACTCAGAATTACTTCAAAATTATCTAGGATAATCCTTTTCTTTCAAGTAAATTGACATCTACTACAATTATAGAGAGTTTCACATTTCCCTTTCTTCACTGATTTTAGAAAGAAAGGCAGCTTTTAATAAAACCAGCACCTGATTTCCCAAGACTTCTTAAGTAAAGATCTGTCTGAACCATCATAGAGGAAAGAAAGTCTACCAAATGAAAGGTAGCTGAGCTATTTCTCTAGATTATATGGAGTCTTCTGAAGGAGCAAGAATCTTGAGGACAAAATAATTCTGTGATGGGGAAAGGATGAGAAAGAGCCAGAGGCAACTGGAAATATGTCCAAAAGAATTTCATTCTTCCTTCTTACATCATCCAGCAGACTAGATCCTAGAAATTACTAACTAATAACAGAGACCCTTTCCATTCCTGGGGTGTCAAGTATTTGTCACAGATATGGCTTCTGGGAGGTAGGAAATTTGATCTGGACAGTAACGTGCTAAAGGATATAGTCATTGATTAGCAAGAACAAACCTCTTGCCTTGACAAAGGAGAGTGTCATTTTATCAACTGGAGATCACTTAGGATACATTGGTGCTAGCAATGGCATAAAAAAAGATGCCCTCAGTGGATTGGGAATTCTTGTAAATCTATTTTGAAGGAACTGTCTATACAGGAAGATTGAAAAATATATTACACAATTCATGGAGTCATGTGAGGCATGCTGACTAGTCAAAGGTCATTTAGAATAATGGTAAGGGAAAAGGTATTTATGAATTTGTTTGTTGTCCAATGATGATTCTTCAGAGTTTCAAGGAAGGGTTGGTGGGACTTCAATCATCTTTGAATGGGTGCATGCCAGATTTTAGCAGGGTGATCCTTGACACTTTAACTGTTGCTTGATCTCAGGTCTTCCTCAATGAGAAGTAAGAAGACTAAGATCAATTCTATATCATTTTTATTGATCCTATGTACAATTAATTATTGATTTTATTCTGTAACTGATTTTGTTTGTAAATGCTTGTCATGATTCTTTATATCTGAACCTGATGAGAGTCCAGGCCTGATGTCTTTACACTACCAAGCTATTCTTCAAGGATGTCTGGTTTGCCATCCATAAAGGACTGTTCTATTATCTTTTGACTTTGTAATTGAATAAATAATATGAACTTTTTAGTTTCAAGACAGAAAGGGGGGGTCATTGTTAACCCCAATTACCAAACATCCAATTAATCATGTTGGTCCCTGTGCCTCAGCTCTAATCATTCCATGATGCCATCTAACCAAATCTCTTCTTTGTTCTGTACTTCCTTAAAAGCTATATATGGGAAACTGTCCTTTAGCTCAGAGTCTTTGGCATGAATGGAGGCAAGCTTGCCCCTGCTAGTAAATGCTATCTTGCTCTGAGATTTACCTCAATTTGTACTTTTTAAAAATTTCAATTTTAACAGGCAGGTCCCCCAGATGTAATTTTCTCGTCACTAAGATATTCAGGCAGAAGGCAGGTGCCATACTCCCCACTATATCAGCACAGATTGAGAGCTCCTCCAGGCAAGCTTCAGGAAAGGTGGTATAAAGTAGTTTGGACCCTGGGAGATGTTTTTGAATCTATCACATAAGGTCAAAATCAGAAGTCCAAGCCCCAAACTTAATCTCATCATTGAGAGAATGTGATAAAGGGTGGACCATGCTTAGACAATCATTATGCTTTTCTCATTCTTCCCCTACAACCTAAATGAAATGGGGAGTTCTCCTTCATTTCACTGGTAGAAGTCATAAGAATAATGCATTTAGTTACTGAGGTTGTCCCTCAGTGACCAAGTCCAAAGCCTCAGTAAAACTAGGATATCTGGCATTTCTCAGTCTACCATTAAGTACCAGTTTCCTGACTATAATCAGGGATACAGCCAATTCAAAAGAAATGGTTCATGGTGATGACCTTGTTTTCATTTAGGAAGGTGAGGAATGGCTATTTTTGGTGGATCAGAATATAATTGCACCTGAGGCAGGCTAATTATAGGGTATGGGATGGAGTAAAACATATAAATCCAGCATATCAAACACATTTTTAGGAGCAATTTCCTCATACCACATAACTCCAGGTATCAGCTACATTAAAAAAGGGACAAATAGTTTATCAATCTGGAGGTTCTAATAAATTTAGATAATTCTGTGAAAGCAATTCCTGAGGGAGCTGCCCAAACATATGAAATTCAACTTGAGATTTCAGCATGGACTCCATTGGATCATACCCTCAGGATCTATTGATCTAATGATGACTCATCAGACTTCTGCTTGAATTTCTCCTGAAATCCCACTTTGTTTTTGGTAGAAAAGACCTATTCTCCCATTGACCAGTCAATTACTCTTCTCCTTGAGGCAGTACTGTAGTAATTCTGGATTTTTTTTAACCACTTAGAATTTCTAAGTCTCTTTCCCACTCATATTCTCATTCACATATCTCCAGGCTCTTATCTCAGCAAGAAGTTGAATCAGTGGAACAGACACCAAATGAAAGATTAGTAGCTCTAGGTGGTCAGTTGTCTCCTTCTTTAGATATATCCCTTTATATTCATGGTAACCAGATTATTGTTGCAAGTGGGTTACATGATTTCCAAAAGCTAGGAGGCCTATCTCTAGTTTCTCAATTTTCTGGGCCAACTCCTTTCCAGTCCTGTTTTTCTGGCAGTCCAGCTTCAGCTGGATAGGTGAAAAGAAATTAGAAATGGTAGTCTTGGCACTTTCTTTGTGTTCTCAAGCATCTTCCTTCAGTGCCCACTGAGGCAATTGCTCTACATGAGTATGAAATTATTCCTTTTTCCATAAGCATGACTTTTCATACACAATTGGAAGATATTTTGCACCTGGGTGCCATGCAGTGTCTTGCCATCTCATCTCTATTTGCTCTTTCTATTAGCCCTATCCTTCCCCTGACATATCCATAATGTGTCACGAAGCTATCGAATGTCCTAATTATTAACGATGTCAAATGTTTGGGGTAGGTTTAACAGTAAAATTCTGTTAATTAGGATTATATCTGGGACAAAATGAGTTACTACATTTACTTTACTGTATTATAGGGACCATATAAAATAAGGATCTAGTAGTACTTTTCTTCCATAGTTGTACTCTATCCTCCATTGACATATGGATAAGCATCTGGTCAGCAAGTCTTGGGTAACTCTAACGGTCTCAAGCAACAATGGAGTCAGAGGGGACCTGATTCTGTAGGAGCAGAATTTTTATGTCCTTAAGTGTCCAGGAGACCAGAACAGAGGAGACAGAAGCTGATTACATTCTAAGCAAAACTTCGCTGCCTTTTAAAAGAAATTAATTTCTGTTGCTGGGAAGTGGGACAATCCTGATCCTATCACCATAGAAAATCAAGCACCCTAGTTGTTTGCATGGGATAAACATCACCCTTCAAATAAGACAGTCACATTCACTCATGGCTATTTTTTAAGTTGTTATATTTTTACTTTCTTCTTTAGAGTCTTGTTTGGCATGTGAAGAACACTTAAAAATTTCACTGTCAAAACATGTACAATTTGCTTCTTTTATTTGGGTGTAGTTTTCAACCTTCAGGTCATTACATGTACATAAAATAATTTGAAGTAACAATATATTACATAATTAGACTCAATAATTAAAATAAAAATAATTTGAGCAAGAAATGTTTTGTAAAATAAATTGTTTATAGGTTAAGCATTTTCTTTAACCATCTTCTCTCCACTATCCTTTATTCCTTTCATTGCACCTTGTCTTGTAAAGATTATGTATAAAGCAATATAGAAAGAGGAAGCTATAGAATATATAGATAGATAGATAGATAGATAGATAGATAGATAGATAGATAGATAGATAGATATATCCTTGAAAATAAGATAAAATATTCTGACTGAAATTCCAAGAATCATAATGTCTGTGGAATTAATCATTACAGGAAAAAGATTTTGAACAATTATTTACTAGCATAAAATTTGAATTGTGGGCATTTTTAAAAGATAAAAAATAGTCAAAAAGAAAGTTTAGTAGTAATTTGTATTGTGTAATAGAACACAAAGAGGTGAAAATAACTAAATAATGGGATGTGAAGCCACTGTTGGGTTTACTAATGAGAAGTGCACTTAGGTATTTCTCAATTTCCAGGTCACTCCTGCAGCACCACCTGCTGGCTGAATTTGAGAATAAAATTGCTTCTTTTAGGGAGATATTTTGCAAAGCCTCTAGCTTGTGTAATGACCACCTGTCCTCTTTATTGGTTACACATATATTTAACAATTTGGGTTAGAGTCAGTGAATATGTGGAAACAGTGATGAATGTATCTTAGGTTGCTTCAGTAGGTACAACTTCCCTCAGCAGTTAAAAACACACTGGAATTGTGACAATGCTTTGACTTCTATTATGCATGTGTCTTTTGCTGAAAATTTGAATTAATGGGTAACTAATTGATTTGAAAAGCACTCTAAAAGTCTTTTGCAAATAACATCTGAATATTTGCTTCATGCTGTCATGAGTTTTCCAGTTATACAATTATTCCATCAGACTTTCTTAAGGTTTCCATCTTTGACAAATTATTTTGTTTCTTTTTCTACTATAGTTTTCCAAGATTTCAAAAAATAGCAACTTAGTAATAGATTTGATAATTTTTTCTCAGGTGGAACATTCTTAAACAAAGGAATACTTTGATTTGTATTCATTGAAATTTTTACAAAATCTCCAGAAAGGAGCTGTTTTTGTCATCTTTTTTAAATGAACATATTTTAAATATGAATTACACTATGGGAAATAAATTAAAAAAAACCAAAATGTTCAAACATCCTCCTATATACATTCCCAACTAAGCAGAAGATTTTTTACTTATTATTTACTGAAAAACTCCATCCATGATAATATTCATTGCCCAAATTCAATTCAGCTCGTATAAGCACTTCACAAGTACAAAGAATAGGGCTAAACAATGGTTGTAAAGATACACTTGACACAGAACATTATTTACTCATCCTTCATGAACTTTCTAGAGTATTTTGTACTGTTAGTGATTCCTTGTTGCCCAGGATCTGTGAGTAGAATTCCCTCTCCAGAGCCTCCACTACCTCTACCAGGCCAGCCAGCACTCCTCCTCACCCCAGGGCTGCCACTCAGGGCTGATCTAGATCAGTTGCACGATACCCCCAGGGATTTTAGGCTGAGGGCTCCTAAAGAGAATGCAAAGGTGCCCCAACTTCTGCTGCCCTGGGACAACCAGGGCCAGACTACATTCCTTTCTCATGCGGGTGAAAAAACTTTCTCACTGACCTTTGAAGCTACCTTTGGAGTTTGTGGGTTGGGGGATCGGGGAACCATAGCTGCTGCCAGGGATTCCATGAACCCTGAGGCCTGCTCTGGTACTGTCCCCGATATGAGACCAAGGCTGAGCTGTGCTCAGCTTCACTCTGTTCCCAGTGCAATAGACCTTTCCTGTCAGTCTTCCAGGCTGCCTTACACTGGTAATGTCTTTCACTGTGCCTTTTGTGGTGTCTGCTGCTCTAGGATTTGTTTAGAGTCATTTTTTTAGAGGTATTTTATGGACTATGGGGGGAAGCTTCTACAGGTCTGTGCTTCTACTCTGCCATCTTGGTTCTGCCCCCAGGACTTGAGATCTTTGATAAATGGAATGCTTAACCATAATTCCACGATATTAATGAACAAATATGTTTCTTCCTGACAGATATAGATAGATTAAATAAAGAAATTCAAATGTGAATCTCTTCTAAATCCCTGACTCCTAAAAAGTTGAATTAAAGTGTGGGCATCAGTACATATCATATAATCTTCAAGAAGAGTATATGGTTGGAAATTTATTGTAGCCCTATCAAATACAGAATGGAAACTTCCTGATAAAGAAAATAACAATGCTATATAGTTACCATAGTTTCAAGTTGAATTACTTGCCAATTAATGCATGTCCATCAAAAGGAAAAAAAATACATGAAGTCTACATATCTTAAGAGGAGTTATCAGACTTCTAATTCATTTGGATGTTATGAGGTAGTGGAAAATGCATCAGAAATGAGCGTAGAAGCCTAGATTCAAATATCAGCACTTCCATTTGCTACTTAAGTCATTTATTCACTATATTATATAAAGTCTCACTGTCAGGGAAATTCAAGATTAAATCCTACACTTATTAGCTGCATGACTCTAGTTGGGTTCCACTTTTGCCAGCCTCTGTTTCATTATTTGTAGAATGAAGATTATAATTGTGTTCATCCTTCATCTCCAAAGAAGACCATGCCATCAGAGAAATGATGACATGACTTGCACTTGACTTTGCTTTGAGTGAGAGATAGCTGTGCAGCTCACCAGCCTCACTTCTGCTCCAGAACCATCTGAATCTAGTGACCTGATACTCCTCAGGATGACTGAAGATGCCCCAAGATGCAGTGAGAGGCCTTGACATCTTTAGGCCAAAGTTTTTGCAGGTACTCACTTAAGTTGAGGCAACACCCATTCATTAAATAGACTTGTTCAAGAAGTAGCCAGGGCACTGCCCCTTTAATAAGGTCAAGAAAAAGAAAGATATCAAGGTGGGTGGGAACCAGCAACAGTTGCTATTTATAATCACTCTAAAGCTAAGAGCCCTTAGGCAGGGGCCCATTGGAATCCCAGTTTCAGAGTGCAGTAGGTTTGAGTTTTTAGGACAGGACAGTCCAGGACAGGAGCCAGCAAAACCCAAGTCAACCAGACATCTTTTGGCCATCTACATTTACCTTAAGAACAAATGAAATCATGCATGTGATTATCTGTGTAAACTTTGAGGTTCTATATAAATTCTAGTTATTACTACTATAATAAGAATTTGTTTAAACTCTAGATTTTACTTTCATCATAGAAAAAGTTTCTAATGAGGACAATAGGAATAGAAGGAATATTCCAACTCTCCCACTAATACTGTTAAGTCAGAAGTGTGCATAAATGATAGTGTATTCGGTGATGAAAAGAGTTGCCAGGGAAGCTGTGTCAGGTCCAAGTAGGTACAAGAAAATGAAGGGATCAATTGTGGAAAGGCTTTAGCAAGAAATGAGTTTTATTGTCTGGCTAACTGACATTCCAGAGAGCACAGTGGAAGTGTTGGTTGGGTTTAGAGTGGGAGGGTAGGAAGAAAGGTTGTCTTCAGGTAAATGGAATTATGAAAGTAATTATTAAAGGACAGAGAATGAGGTTTGAACACTGTCAACAGTATGGTTCAAAATCACTCTTATGGTAGTTGGCATGGTAAGGGTAAGTTTGTGAATCATTGAAGGATGAGTTCAGACATGTATTGATTGTTCTCTAGAGTTAGTCTTCAAGTAGAGTTGTCTCAGTCAATATTGTCAATATTATTGTCAATAATTAAAAGGAATAAGACTCTAGATCAGATCTCTTGAAATTCTCTCCACCTCACATCTATTTCCTGTTATTTCTATGAACTCTTATAGAGTGTGTTCTACAGTTAAGATCTTTGGAAATTTTAGAATGAATTTTTATTAAGCTTACTGGGACATTTTTATTTGTTCCAATGAGTAGATATCATTCCATTCAGTAACAGAATTGCATATTGTTGCTTTTCAGCAGGTCATTGAATTTGTAGCACATTTGTAAAAACTGGCTATTTCTCACAAGCCCCTTGTTCAAAGTGACTATTTTCCAATTAGAAGAATTTTGCAATAATAAGGAGATGTACTTCCAACCCCAAGTATTTTCCTGGGCCAATTTAGAGCTTTGTTTTAGCACATGATAAAGTGAGTTCATTGAGAAGTTCAGCTCTGTGAGATGGAGACAGAATATTGGTTGCCTGGAAACTGCATTAGCATTCTTACCATGAAACATATTTGAAATGTGAACAACATTTTAGGAGCAATAAAACATTTATTCTTCATAGACTCTAACGAATTACATTATTTAAATTAGATTTTGGGGGCGGAGCCAAGATGGCGGAGTAGAAAGACGCACATACACATAGCTCCGAACCCACAACCCATAGAACATCTGTAAATAGCAACTCACTGCGAATTCTGCAGCACCAGAGGCCACAGAACATTGGAGCGAAGGAGATTTCTGTTCCAGAGGGACCTGCAAACCTCTTGCAAAAGTTCCTTTGTGCTGCGGACTGGGCACCACAGACTGGAAGCCAAGCACAGCCCTGCCACGGCCGTGGCACCAAGAGGGGCAGATCCGAGCAGGCTTCAGGGACGGAATCTCCAGCAGCTGAGCACGTCCCTCCACTCACAGGTGACAGGGGTCAGTGAGAGGGTCTCTTTGGCGGGTTGAGAGGGGAGTGGGGTGCCCCCATAGCTCAGGCCCCCTCGGGAGGCAGCAGCAGAGGTGGGAGCAGACCAGGGCTCCCCAAGCAGGCAGGAGCCTGGATCCATTGCTGAAGGTCTCTGCATAAAGCCCCTGAGGGAACTGAGCCCGTGAGGCAGCCCTGCTCCCACCTGAGCACCTGAACTTAATCTCACACTGAATACCAGCCCTGCCCCCACCAAAAGCCCTGAGGCTGGGAAGCAGCATTTGAATCTCAGACCCCAAGCGCTGGCTGGGCAGATATGGAGGCAAAGTGGGTGTGAAGAGAATATTCAGAAGTCAAGTCACTGGCTGGGAAAATGCCCAGAAAAGGGAAAAGAAATAAGACTATAGAAGGTTACTTTCTTGGTGAACAGGCATTTCCTCCCTTCCTTTCTGATGAGGAAGAACAATGCTTACCATCAGGCAAAGACACAGAAGTCAAGGCTTCTATATCCCAGCCCACTCAATGGGCTCAGGCCATGGAAGAGCTCAAAAAGGATTTTGAAAATCAAGTTAGAGAGGTAGAGGAAAAGCTGGGAAGAGAAATGAGAGACATGAAGTCAAAGCATGAACAGCAGATCAGCTCCCTGCTAAAGGAGACCCAAAAAAATGTTGAAGAAAATAACACCTTGAAAACTAGCCTAACTCAATTGGCAAAAGAGGTTCAAAAGGCCAATGAGGAGAAGAATGCTTTCAAAAGCAGAATTAGCCAAATGGAAAAGGAGATTCAAAAGCTCACTGAAGAAAATAGTTCTTTCAAAACTAGAATGGCACAGATGGACGCAAAGGACTTTGTGAGAAAGACAGATATCACAGAACATAGCGAGAAGATTGGAAAAATGGAAGATAATGTGAAATATCTCATTGGAAAAACAACTGACCTGGAAAATAGATCCAGGAGCGACAATTTAAAAATTATGGGCCTACCTGAAAGCCATGATCAAAAAAAGAGCTTAGACATCATCTTTCATGAAATTATCAAGGAAAACTGCCCTGAGATTCTAGAACCAGAGGGCAAAATAAATATTCAAGGAATCCACAGAACACCGCCTGAAAGAGATCCAAAAAGAGAAACTCCTAGGAACATTGTGGCCAAATTCCAGAGTTCCCAGGTCAAGGAGAAAATATAGCAAGCAGCTTGAAAGAAACAATTCAAATATTGTGGAAATACAGTCAGGACAACACAAGATCTAGCACCCTCTACATTAAGGGATCAAAGGGAATGGAATAGGATATTCCAGAAGTCAAAGGAACTAGGACTAAAACCAAGAATCACCTACCCAGCAAAACTGAGTATAATACTTCAGGGGAAAAAAATGTTCTTTCAATGAAATAGAGGACTTTCAAGCATTCTTGATGAAGAGACCAGAGCTGAAAAGAAAATTTGACTTTCAAAAACAAGAATGAAGAGAAGCATGAAAAGGTGAACAGCAAAGAGAAGTCATAAGGGACTTACTGAAGTTGAACTGTTTACATTCCTACATGGAAAGACAATATTTCTAACTCTTGAAACTTTTCAGTATCTGGGTACTGGGTGGTATTACACACACACCCATGCACACACACACACACACACACACACACACACATAGAGACAGAGTGCACAGAGTGACTTGAAGAGGATGGGATCATATCTTAAAAAAATGAAATCAAACAGTGAGAGAGAAATATATTGGGAGGAGAAAGGGAGAAATGGACTGGGGCAAATTATCTCTCATAAAAGAGGCAAGCAAAAGACTTATTAGTGGAGGGATAAAGAGAGGAGGTGAGAGAAAAACATGAGGCTTACTGTTACCACATTCCACTAAAGGAAGGAATAAAATGCACACTCATTTTGGTGTGAAAATCTGTCTTACAATACAGGAAAATGGGGGATAATGTGATAAGCAGGGTGGGGGGGGATGATGGAAGGGAGGGCATGGGCAGGAGGGAACAATTTGAGGTCAACACTCATGGGGAGGGACAGGATCAAAAGAGAATAGAAGTAATGGGGGACAGGATAGGATGGAGGGAAATATAGTTAGTCTTATACAACAGAGCTATTATGGAAGTCATTTGCAAAACTACACAGATTTGGCCTATATTGAATTGCTTGCCCTCCAAAGGGAAGGGGTGGAGAGGGAGGGAGGTAAAGAAGTTGGAACTCAAAGTGTTAGGAACAACTGTCGAGTAATGTTCTTGCCACTAGGAAATAAGAAATACAGGCAAAGGGGTATAGAAAGTTATCTGGCCCTACAGGACAAAAGAGAAGATGGAGACAAGGACAGAGAGGGATGATAGAAGAGAGAGCAGATTGGTCATAGGGGCAATTAGAATGCTTGGTGTTAGGGGGGAGGGGATAAAAGGGGAGAAAATTTGAAACCCAAAATTTTGTGAAAATGAATGTTAAAAGTTAAATAAATTAATTAATTTAAAAAAAAAAGAAAAAAAAGAAATTAAATTTTAGGGACATCCTTAGACTTGCTAGATTATGCTTTAACCCTCCGGACCTGTTGAAATTTCTTGATTCATACACCATTATATAATTTTTTAGTAGTTTCCAAAAGATATTAGATAAGATAGATCTCTCAATTGTGTATGGCTATTATATCTTATAATTGTAATTATTAATGTCCATCTGAAAGTAAGTTCCACTTGAAAATCTATAACGTTTTTGCACGTAAGTAAAAATACCTCAATTTTCTCGCCTGAAAAATATTAATAGTACTTCTTGTGCTATCTACTACACAAGGTTGTGAGAAAAGCATATTATGTAGTAGAAAATGTTTTATAAATCTATACAATAATTGTTTTGCTAGAGTATGAATTAGTCATTATCATATAGCAATTTAACTATTGATCTCATTAGGTTTTTTGTAAATCTTGGTATTTCAGGAACACTTTTACACATTCCATTCAGGTTACTAATTGTTTAAAAAGTATATTTTCATCAATTCCAAAGTGGATTATGCCTTACTAGGTCTTAAGACCCAGACAATTATTGGTCTGGTCTTCATTTCCTTCTCTAGCTTCCGAAGGAATTTGTGTTTTAGGTTTCAAATACTACAAGTTTCTGATCTCCAAAGAGTACCACTGTTGTGGCGTAGTGTCCATCAGTGTTAATCTGCATTCCCTTCCCCACACTCCACTATAAAAATTAAAAAAAAAAAAAAAAACATTGGAACAAATTATTTTTCCAGTTTTCTTTCAAAAGTAATTCCTCCTTATCATTATGCCTTAGGAATAACCAAAAATAAGCATTGAAAGTACAACTATATGAATTTGCTTCTTGTTGTAGTTCTTTGGTCATTTAAATTGTGTCCAACACTTTGTGACTCCATTTCAGGTTTGTCTGTGTTTTTTTTGCAAACATATTGGTGTGGTTTACTATTTCCTTCTCCAGCTTATTTTGCAGATAGGGAAACTGAGACATACAGGTTTCAAAGGCTTGTCCAAGGTCACACAGCTAGTAAGTGTTTGAATCCAGATTTGAACTCAGGTATTCCTAAATCCAGGTCCAGCACTCTATGCACTGTGCAAGTGAGCTGTTCTATGAATTTACTTAGACTAGGCAAATTGGATATGGATTACTTGGTTTGGTTCATCTGGAATACTATTAACAGATTGTGAATAGTGATAATGATGTTTTAATAATCTTATCACATAACATTAATATCACCACATAAATTTAAAAAAAAGATAAACCAACCAGTTTCATAACACTATTAATTTTTATATCCTACTTTCTTTGAGCTATTTTAGTGTGATATTCTCATTTGCAATTTACATGATGTCAGAAGATACCACCTCACATAACTGCACTTTGGGAGCAAAGAGGTTTGTTCTGATGTAGTTAGGTTAGAGCTAGCCTATCTTGGAAGCATCATTATACATTGTTCTCCAAAGTTCCCCCTTTTCCAGCTAAAGTAGCTTTGTATGTATATATTTTTTCACATAGTGCCCTCTATCATCCACCTTCTTTGCCCCTTTGCAATACCTTTGTCCCATGGCTAGAATACATAACTCTTCATCTCCAAATCATAGACACCTCTTTTTATTCCTTTAAGAATCAGGTAAAACCTGACTTTATGCATAGCTATCACAGAGGGACAAAATCTCCCAAAGCTCCTAGAATAACAATGCCCTGCACAATGCTACCAGAGTATTCCTTGCAACCATAATTATGGGATACAAAAGATAAACAACCTGATAATTTCTTCTGTGGGTGCTAAAGTCGTAACTTCTTCAAAAGCTACTGCAAACCAAAGGGGAAAAAAGACCTTGATACCAACATCCTTACCCCTGTCAAGGAGCAACATTGGAAACTCATATGATTTTATCACCAGAAATAATATGAAGGAGGTGGAGCCAAGATGACAGAGAGAGGTCAGGAAGTTGCCTGAGCTCTCTCCAGTTTCCCTTGGAAACATTAAGCCAAGGCTCTAAAGGAATTCAAAAGTGAAAGAACTTACAAAAAGACAGAACAAACATTTTTCCAGCTTATGAAACTTAAGAGGTCTTTGGGAAAGGTCTGTCCCACTTGGGAGCTGGGAAGCTTCCAATGCCAATATAGAAGGCAATTTGTAAGCTCCAGAAACCAGGCAATAATAGGCACAAGTAGGATAGGCCACCCCAGCATAGTGAGCAAAGTGCCAGCACCTGAGGCCCTGGTACATAGTCAATTACCAGGCCCCTGGCCTTGAGCACAAGAAGTTTGGGACAGTGCCCCCTGTGTCACAGAGCAGAGCTCAACTTGAAAAACCATGGTATAGGAAAAAAAAAAAAAAGCAAGAAACAAAAATAAACATTGACTGTAGAAGTTTACTCTGGGAGCAGGGAAACTCAAAAGACAAACTAAGAAGAAGACAACATTCAAAATTTCAAAGGGGAATATGAATTGGTTTCAAGCACAAAACGTCTTCTTGCAAGAATTCAAAAAGGATTTTAAAAGTCAAAAACAGCGGTAGAATATTGGGAAAAGAAATGAGAAGTAAGAGAAAGTCAACAACCTGGAAAAGGAAGGAAGAAAAAAAAAAGACTAAATAACACAATTTCTTAAAAAATATAGTTAGTCAAATGAGAAAAAAAGTCCACTGAAGAAAACACCTCCTTCAAAAGTAGAACTAGTCAAATGGAAAAAGAGGTACAAAAGTTAACTTTAGAAGATAATTCCTTAAAAACTCAGAAAACTGAACAGCATAGGAATTGAATATACATTTTCTTTAGTGGTACAGAGCACCTACACAAAATTTGGCCATGCATTGGGCATAAAAGCCTAACAATCCAATGCAGTAAGGCAGAAATACTAAATATGTCCTTTTCAGATAATGCTGCAAAAAAAAAATTCATGTAATAAAATATCATGGATAGATGAAAAATTAATAAGAAAATAATCTACTCCTAAAATATAAATACGTGGGTCAAAAAACAAATCATGGAAACAATAATTTCATCCAAGAGAGTGACAGCAATGAGAGAAAATGCCAAAATTTTTCATATACAGCCAAAGCAGTTCTTAGTGGAAACTGTATACCTTTAAATGCTTACGTGAATAAAATAGAGAAAGATCTGTTTGATGATATGGGCACGTAGGTAAAAATCTTAGAAAAGGAGTGAATTAAATATCCCCAATTAAATGCCAAATTAGAAATTCTGAAAATCAAAGCAGAAATAAATAAAATTGAAATTTAAAAATGACTGAACTAATGAAAAAAACAACTAAGAGCTGGCTTTATAAAAAAACAGTAAAATAGATAAACCTGTAGTTAATTTTATCTTAAAAAAAGAAATAAGAAAACCAAATTACTTATATCAAAAATTAAGAGTGAATACACACCAATGAAAAGTATTTTAAGAAAGAATTAGAATCTATTTTACCCAACTATATGCCAATAAATTTGAAAATTAAAGTAAAATGGATGAATATTTGAAAAAATATATAGCTTGCCCAGATAAACAGAAGAGAAAATAAAATTCTTACTTTAACAAACCATGAATGAACTCTCCAAAAGAAAATCTTCTAAGTAAGATGGATTTACAGGTGAAATCTATCAAACATTTTAAAGAATAATTATAGATATATATATATATACACGTGTATATATATATATATAATATTTATATAAACCTATATGTATGTATATACATGTGTGTGTGTATATGCTGTTTAGAAAAAATATAAGCTATTTTTATGAAACAAATATGTTGCTGATACCTAAATCAGGAAGAATCAAAACAGAGAAAGAAAATTATAGACCAATTTCCTTAACAAATATTGAAGCAAAATTTTAAATAAAATATTATCAAAAAGATAACAACAATTTATCACCAGAATAATATTCTATGACCAGTTGGGATTTATATCAAGAATTCAGGACCATATCAATAACAAAACCTACAAACAGCTACATGATTATCTCAATAGATAATATTACCTCATTAGATAATAGATACATTCTAGAAATCTAGGATCAGCCACAAAACAACAGAGTGAAAGATGGATTTCCAGCTCAAGACAGCCTTGAAGGCTGAACAGAAAGGCATACAGCACCCACTCAGAGTGGAGCACAGTGCAGACTTGCCTGTGCAGCAGGGACAAGACTAGAGTAGGCCTCAGAAAGTGGGAACGAGGATGATAGCTGCAGTTCCCAAATTGCTCAACCCAAAAATGCTGAAGACAGCTTCAAAGGTAAGTGATAGAGGGGTATGGGTATGGCCCCAGTCCGGACCCTCGGGTGATTGCAGTCACTGTCACAGAGTTCACTTTTGGAACCCTTGACCTAAAGACCCTGGGACAATCAAGCAGCTGATTGGGATTTCAGCCCTGAGTGGTAGTCCTGGTGTGAGTAGGAGAACTGGTGCGAATGTGGTAGAACTGGTGTTGACTGTGGAGAGGGAACACTACTCACAGATCCTGGGCTGAAAAGAGTGTTTGTGGTTGTTCACAGATAAGAGTGCAGGCCAAGAGAGGAATCGTTTCCCTGGATTGTGCCACCCTGGAGAAACTGAGAACTTTCAGGTCCAAAGATTTTATGCCCTACACTTCACAAAGGACTAAAAAGTCAAGTAACTGGCTGGGAAAATGCCAAAAAAAAGAGGAGGGGAAAGGCTATAGAAGGTAACTTTCTTGGTGGAAAATGTATTTTTTTCCAGTCTTTCAGATGAGAAAAAACAAAACACACCATCAGAGGAAGTCATCAAAGTCAAGGCTTCTACATCCAAAACCACCAAAAAAAATGTGCAATGTTTTCAGGCCATGGAAGGATGAAAAAATAGAAGACAATGTGAAACATCTCATTGGAAAAACAAGTAGTCTGGAAAATAGATCCAGGAGAGATAATTTAAAATAATTTTAAAATTATTGGCCTACCTGAAAACCATGGTCAAAAAAGAGCCTACAAATCATCTTCCAACAAATTATCAAAAAAATTGCCCTGATTTCTAGAACCAGAAGGCAAAATAGAAATGGAAAAAATTCACCAATTACTTCGTGAAAGAGATCCCAGAAAGAAAACTTCTAGGAATATTGTAGCCAAATTCTTGACTTGCCAAATGAAGGAGAATATATTACAAGCAGCCAGAAGGAAACAAGTTAAGTATTATGGAAATAACAATCAGAATCACACAGGATTTAGCAGCTTTTACACTAAGGGATCAAAAGGCTTGGAATATGATGTTCCAAAGGTCAAAGGAGGTAGAATGAAAATCAAGAATCATCTACCCAACAACACTGAGCATAATACTTCAGGGGGAAAAATGGGAAAAGGACTTCCAAGTATTCCTATTGAAAAGACCAGAACTGAATAGAAAATCTCACTCTCAAGTGCAAGAATCAAGAGAAACATGAAAAGATAAACAGGGAAGAGAAACCATAGTAGAATTATTAAATTTGAACTGTTTATATTCTTACATGGAAAGATGTTACTTGAAACTCATGAGACCTTTGTCAGTAATAGGGTAGTTGGTGGGAATATATATATGTAGGTGTGTATGGGTATGTATATATGTGTATATTATATATGTGTAGGTATATGTGTGCACACACATACATACATACACCCATATAGACAGAGAGCTATGGGTCAGCTGAATATAAAGGGAGAATACCTAAAAAAATAAAATTTACTGTTGAATAGTATGTACTAGAAGTAAGAGAAAGGAAGAGGTAGAATGTAGCAGATCATCTCACATAAGAGAAGAAAGAAAGAACTTTTCCAATGAAGGGGAAGAGGAAGGAGAGGAAAGGAAATAAGTGAGCCTTACTCTCATTGGATTTGGCTTAAGGAGGCAATAATGCACACTCAATTGGATATTACAATCTATTTTACTGGAAGGAAGACAAGGGGGAAGGGGATAGTAGAGGGAAGATAATAGAAGGGACAACAAAATGGGGAAAGGGATAATTAGAAACAAACACTATTGAGGGAGGACAGGTCAAGGGAGAGAATGGAATAAATGAAGGACAGGATAGGACAGAGAGAAATGTGGTTAGTCTTTTTCAACGTAAATATTATGGAAGTGATTTGCATTGCTACACATGTATGACCTATACTGAATTGCTTTTTTTCTCAGTGAGGGTGGATGGGGAGGGAGGGAGAGAATATGGAACTCAAAGCTTTAAGAATTAGTATTAAAACCTGTTTTTGTATGCAATTGAAAATTAAGCTATACAGGCTATGGAGTGTAGAAATATATTTTGCACCACAGTAAAACAGAGGGGATGGGAGATGGAAGAAGTGTGGGTAATAGAAGGTAGGACAGATAGGAGGAAGGAGTGGATGGGGTGCATGTTGTCCTGGGGTGGGAGTAGGGAGAGATGGGGAGAAAATTTTGAATTAAAATTCTTGTGAAAGTCCAAATTAAGAGCTGATAATATAAATAACATATATTGTCCTTCCAAAAAATCAGAAAAAATGATACCTAAAACAATAAGCAAGCTTTATATGTAATGAGGATAAGCTAATCATATTGTTAATAAGATCAGGGGTGAAACATGGATATCCATTATCACTATTGTTTTTCAATATTGTAATAGAAACGATAGCTTTTGCAATGAGAGAAGAAAAAGAAATTGAAGGACTCAGAATAGACAATGAGGAAACAAAGCTATCACTCTTTGCAGATGATATGATTGTATATTTAGATAATCCTAAAGAGTCAATTAAAAACCTCCTTGAAATAATAAATAACCTCAGCAAAATTTTAGGATATAAAATAAACCCATATAAATCATCAATATTTCTATAAATTTCTAACAAAGCCCATTAACAGGAGATAGAAAGAGAAATTTCATTTATAATAACTGCAGCCTATATAAAATATTTAGTAGTCTACCTGCCAAAACAAACCTAGGGACTATATGAACAAAATTACAAAACACTTTTCACCCAAATAAAGTCATATAAATGATTGGAAAAACATCAATTACTCTTGGGTAGGCCAACCTAATATAATAAAAATGACCATCCTACCTAAATCAATTTACTTATTCAGTGCCATACCAATCAAACTAACCAAAATTATTTTATAGAGCTAGAAAAAAATAGTAACTAACTTAATCTGGAAGTAAAAAAGTCCAAAATATCAAGAGAATTAATGAAAAAAAAAATGCTAAGGAAGGTAATCTACCCTAAAACTAGATTATAAAGCAACAACCATCAAAACTACTTGATACTGGCTAAGAAATAGAGTGGTAGATCAATCAAATATGGCAGGTATGCAAGACACAGTAATCAGCCACTGTGGTAATCTACTATTTGATAAAGACTCCAGCTTCTGGGATAAGAACTAATCATTTGACAAAAACTGCTAGGAAAACTGGAAAACAGCAAGGCCTAAATTGTACATACAACAACAAAGGGTGATAACATAAATAAACTATGAGAGCAAGGAATAGTTTACCTGTCATATCTATGGGGAAGGGAAGGATTTATAACCAAAAAAGAGCTAGAAAATATTATGAAATGCAAAATTGATAATTTTGATTATGTTAAATTAAAAAAGCTTTTGCACAAAGCCAATGCAACCAAGATTAGAAGGGAAGCAGAAAGCTGGGAAACAATTTTTACAGCCAACATCTCTGATAAAGGTTTCATTTCTGCAATTTGTAGAAAACTGAGTTAAATTTAGAAGGATACAAATCATTCCCCAATTGATAAATAAAAAAAGGATATGAACAGGCAGTTTTCAGAGGAAGCAATTAAAGCTATCTATAGTTATATATAAAAAAATGCTTGAAATCACTATTAACTTTGAGGTACTATTTCACACCATCAGATTGGCAAATATGACCAAAAGGGAAAATGATAAATGTTGAAGAAGACATGGGGAAATTAGAACACTTATACATTGTTGGTGGAGTTGTTAACTGATTCAACTATTCTGGAGAGCAATTTTGAATTATTCCCAAAGGGAAATCAAACTGTGCAACCACTTTGATCCAGCAGTATCACAACTAGATCCGTGTCCCAAAGAGATCACAAAAAACTGGAAAGGACCCACATGTATAAAAATATTTATAATATTTCTTGTGATGGAAAAGAATTGGAATTTGTTGGGATGTGCATCAATTTTGAAATGGCTGAACATATTGTGGTATATGAATGGAATACTATTATGCTTTAAGAGGTGAGGAGAAGGCAGATTTTAGGAAAAAAAAACAGGACTTACATGAACTGATGCTGAGTAAGTACACTATTAACTGGGGAACAAAGAAATAACAAGAAAGAATATGCCTTGTCATCTGATTTGCTGCTCTAGTCTAAGGGCCATTGGATATTTTGATCTAATTTGCACCCAAAACTTCCTATATGTATGATCTCCCCCATTAAAATGTAGGCTTCTATAGTGAAGGAGCACTCTCTATTTTTCTAATTATATCTACAACACAGTGTTTTGCATACAATATTAAAAATTTATTTTTCAAGCATATTAATAATGGTTCCCATCCCATAGCTATTTGCTATTTACAGAGCATATTGTTTCCTCCTTCCTAATAATTCTGAAAAGTAAGAAACATAGGCATAATTATTTCCTTTTCATGATGAGTAAAGTAAGTTTTCCAAGAAGTCAAATGATGTAATCAGTATCACAAAGCAAGCAAGTTAACAAGACTCAAACAGCCATGTTCATTTCAAATTTTATATTAAACTACTTTCTCTTTGTAAAAAAAAATATCAAGTGTAATTGAAGCCTCATGAGTCTATTTTTCTCCATACTCTAAAGTTCACAAATCTATAATTATCTTATTATTATAATTTTTCTAAGAACCATTATGCTATAATAACATTGATATTTATTCCACCTGTTAAAATTTCACTCAAGAAATTCAAGGTATATATATGTCTAACCCAGGTTATCCTTATGAGTCATTTCCTGAATGAAAGGAGAGAGAGAAAAAAAAAACACAAAACACTGTCTCCCTCTTCAACAATGTCTCTTAAAAACTAAATCACTTAACCCCTCCACCCAATCCTCGAAAAGTAATGCTTTTAGTAACATCAGTCAAAATTCTCCCCTGTTCTTTCACTGAATGCAGATTGTGAAAACTCCTTTATATACATCCCTATGCTCCATTCTTGGTCAGTCTTCAAGAACTTATTAAGTATCTACTACATCCTAGATACTGTGATATACAATAAGGATATAAAGGAAGAAAGAATAAAAAAAATTGTAGGTATCAAGAAACTCAGTCTAACGGTGAAGATAACATACAAACAAACACCTATACACAAAAGATATGTACTAACAAAAAAAGATGTAGACAGTATAGATTCATGATAATCTTACATAGGAGCCATTAGAATTAAAGTTAGTCATCTAAATGGTGGAGTGGACAGAGCAGTGGGCTTGAAATCAGGAAGACTCAACTTTATGAGTTCAAATCTCTCCACAAACAATAAGTATGTCATCCTGGGCAAATCACTTAACCCTATTTGCCTCACATCTTTATCTGTAAAATGAGCTGGAGAAGAAAATGGCAAACAACTTCAGTGTCATTGCCAAGAAATCATCAAATTGGGTAACAGAGTCAGACACAACTGAAATGACTGAAAAACAGCACAAGCATTAAGAGGAATCAAGGAATGACAGAATTTCTAGAAGCATCGTATCTTGGATATGGACATGTTCTTCAAATTTTTTTTATTTCTTAGCCTATCCCTATTGGAAGATGGTAATCCTTCTGCAAAATCCTTTGAAAAGATGGTCATTTAAACTCCGAAAACTGCACGTTATCTGGAACTTATGTTTCTAATGAAAAATTTCTGGAACTGCATTCACGAAATTCTGAAATCATCAAGTAGTTTGATTCCTGTTCCCCTGCCCCCAACAGTGAATTGAAAATTTCCTCTTTATGTTATTAAGCAGTTTAGATGACTACAGGTGGAATGAAACCTAGATATCATCTAATCCAATCACTTTCTTTGACAGATGACGAAAACAGCTTTCCACCGTTCTTTCTAGTGTTGCTCTTTGAGGGAAAATAAATTAATACACATCATTTTTTAAAGATCTAATGCCTAATTTGGGGGGCGGAGCCAAGATGGCGGAGTGAAAGCAACGACTCACCTAAGCTCCTGGAAAAACTCCTCTGGATATCTCCGGGGGGAGAGTCTGACCAGACTTTGGAGGTGTAGAATCCAGTGGGTGACGGACTTTGACGGATTCGGAGCCCAGGCTGGACCAGAGGGTCCACGGGAGGGATCTGTTCCGCGGGGGTAAGACCCCGGAGCACAGCGCAGCGCGGTCAGCGCGGCAGGGCGGAGGGGACCAGAGCAGCCCAAAAGTGGCGGGCGAGACCAGCGGAGCAGAAGATAAGCCAGGCGGAGCTGGTGAGAGCCGCTGAGTGCCAGACATCAGCGCAGCAGCCCTTGGAATCTTCAGCCTGAAGACAGACTTCGGTGGGTCACTACTTGAACTTCCAGGAAATGGGATGGCAGAGTGATCAGTAAGTGCTCTCTCCTCCCCCCTGATGACCCTGAGGGAACCATAAAATTCTTCCCCAGATTAATCCTGGATCAGCGGGAACAGCAGAAGGGGGCGGGTGGTCTCATAACACCAGAGGCTGGAAAAGTGGCAAAGGGGGATTCTTCCTACGGTAGCGGAGACGGCTGGAGGGACAGATGACCCAGGGCAGAGAAAATTCGCACTGAGACCCAGGCAAGCCTCAGAGCCGGGAGACGAGCCCAAGGAGGGGCGGGAACACGCGTTAGCTTCTAGGCGTGCCCCAGCCCTCCAGGGGAAAAGGGAAGACAATAGGGAAGCTGGGATCACCATCCCCTGACCTTGCTTTTGCCTCAAGTCAGCTGAAGAGATATCCTGAGGACAGACCGCCCCTCCCACACACCTAAAAAGCTAACCCTAGGGTTGATCTGTGAAACAAACAAAAAAAAAAGCCTGCTTTTAGCCTACATCAGCTCAACTTAAAGATCTGTACCTTCTGACTGAAAGAACCAAAAGCTACAACACTCAGCCAACATCATGAATCGGAAAAAGCAGACGAAAAGTGAAAAAACCATAGAATCTTTCTATGGGGATAAGGACCAAAACACAAACACCAAAGAGGTTAGAGCTGAGACTGTACTTCCATCTGAAACCTCAGATGGGACTATGAATTTCTCGCAAGCACAACTAGATTACCTGGAACGTCTGAAGAAGGATATAAAAGAAAAACTGGCCAATGATTTTAAAACTATAAAAAAAGAATTCACTGATGAGAACATCACCCTGAAAAAGAAAATTGAAGACATGGAAAAGGAAGTTCAAAAATTAACTGGAGAGAATAATTCCCTAAAAGGAAGAGCTAATCAAATGGAAAAGGAAACCCAAAACCTAATTGGGAAAATTGATCAGATGGAAAAGGAAACCCAAAACCTAACTGGGAAAATTGATCGAATGGAAAAAGAAGTACAAAAATTAAATGGAGAAAATAGCTCCTTAAAGGGAAAAATTGGTCAGATGGAAAAGGAGATGGAAAAGCTAACTGAAAAAAACACTACGATGAAGATTAGAATTGGGCAAGTAGAAACTAATGACTCAATGAGGCAACAAGAATCAGTCAAACAAAATCTAAAGAATGAAAAGATAGAAGAAAATGTAAAATATTTAATTGGAAAAACAACTGACCTGGAAAATAGATCCAGGAGAGAAAATCTAAGAATTATTAGCCTGCCAGAAACCCATGATGAAGAAAAGAGTCTGGACAATATCTTCCAGGAAATCATCAAGGAAAACTGCCCAGAAGCACTAGACTCAGAGGGCAAAATAGTCATCGAAAGAATCCACCGTTCCCCTCCCGAAAGGGATCCCAAACTCAAAACCCCAAGAAACATAGTTGCCAAATTCCAGAGCTATCAAGTGAAGGAGAAAATACTACAAGCAGCCAGAAAGAAACAATTCAAATATCAAGGACACACAGTCAGGATCACACAGGACCTTGCAGATTCTACATTAAAAGATCGAAAGAATTGGAACCCAATATTCCGTAAGGCAAAGGAGTTGGGACTCCAACCAAGGATCAACTACCCAGCAAAGTTCAGCATAACATTTCAGGCAAGGAGAAAGTCATTCAACTAAATAAGGGATTTCCAGAGCTTCCTGACGAAAACAACAGAACTCAATAGACAATTTGATCTTCAAATGCAGGTCCCCAGAGAATCATAAAAAGGTAAACAGAGGGGAAAAAACAAAAACAAAAACTTGCTACTCAATCAGGGCAAACTGTTTACCTCCCTAAAAGGGAAGATGATACCTGTTAATCTTGAGAACTGTGCAGCTATTATGATAAAAGGGATATACGTAGAGGGAACGGGCATAAAGCAAATGATGTCATGTCAAAAATATGATATAAAAATGAGAAGGGAATGTAATAGGAGGTGTGGAAAGGGGGAAGCAGAAAATGGCAAATTATATCACAGGAAGAAGTACAAAACTATAGTAGAGGGAAGGAGGGGAGGGAGATGAGCATTGTTTGAGAGGTACTCTCATCTGATTTGTTCAAAGGAGGGAACAATAATCTTAAGTAGATAAGCCTAACTAGCTCTATAGGTAGTAGGAGGGGAAGGGGGAAGAAAGGGAAGGGTGGCTAAAAGGGAGGAAAGAAGCAATAAGAGTAAAGGGGACTAAAAGGGAGGGGGGTCAAAAGAAGGAGGGGAAGGCTGCAGGAGGAGGGGGAGAAAAGTGGATACTATTGAGGAGGGGAAGGGAGACGGGAGAGCTAAAAGCACAAATGGTGGGAAAGAGGCTGGAGGGAAATACACAGATTGTAATCATAACTGTGAATGTGAATGGAATGAACTCTCCCATAAAATGGAGACGGATAGCAGAATGGATTAAAAGCCATAATCCAACAATATGCTGCTTACAAGAAACACATTTGAAACGGGGGGATACACATAGGATAAATGTCAAAGGATGGAGCAGAATATATTGTGCTTCAGCCCATGTAAGAAAGGCAGGAGTAGCAATCCTAATCTCAGACAAAGCAAAAGCAGAAATAGATCTAGTCAAAAGGGATAGGGATGGAAACTATATCCTGCTAAAAGGCACCATAGACAATGAAGCAATATCATTACTAAACATGTATGCTCCAAGTGGTATAGCATCCAGATTCTTAGAGGAGAGGTTGGGGGAGTTGAAGGAAGAAATTGATAGCAAAACTATACTAGTGGGGGACCTCAACCTCCCCCTCTCTGAACTAGATAAATCCAACCTCAAAATAAACAAGAAAGAGGTTAAGGAGGTAAATAAAACTCTGGATAAGGTAGATATGACAGATCTTTGGAGAAAATTAAATGGGAATAGAAAGGAATATACTTTTTTCTCAGCGGTACATGGAACATTTACAAAAATTGACTATGTACTAGGACATAAAAATCTCACAATCCAGTGCAGAAAGGTAGAGATAATCAACGCATCCTTTTCAGATCATAATGCATTAAAAATTACATGTAATAAAAGGCCATGGAAAGAGAAACCAAAAATCAATTGGAAACTAAATAATCTAATTCTAAAGAAGGGTTGGGTTAAAGAAGAAATCATAGAAACAATCGACAATTTCATTCGAGAGAATGACAATAGTGAGACAACATACCAAAACTTATGGGATACTGCAAAAGCAGTTATTAGGGGAAGTTTTATATCTCTGAATGCTTACATAAATAAAATAGAGAAAGAGGAGATCAATGACTTAGGCTTGCAGTTGAAAAAGCTAGAAAAAGAACAAATTGAAAATCCCCAACTAAATACCAAATTAGAAATACTGAAAACTAAAGGAGAGATTAATAAAATTGAAATTAGGAAAACTATTGAATTAATAAATAAAACCAATAGTTGGTTTTATGAAAAAACTAATAAAATTGATAAACCTTTGGTCAATCTGATTAAAAAAAAGAAAGAAGAAAACCAAATTACTCATATTAAAAATGAAAGGGGTGAACTCACCTCCAATGAGGAGGAAATTAAAACAATAATTAGAAACTACTTTGCCCAACTTTATGCCCACAAATTCGATAATCTAAACGAGATGGATGAATATTTCAAAAAATACAAATTGCCCAGATTAACAGAAGAGGAAGTTGAATACTTAAACAACCCCATCTCAGAAAAAGAAATTGAACAAGCCATCAATGAACTCCCTAGGAAAAAAATCTCCAGGGCCAGATGGATTCACAAGTGAATTCTATCAAACATTTAAAGAATAGTTAATTCCAATACTACATACACTATTCTTGAAAATTGGGGAAGAAGGAGTCCTCCCAAATTCTTTCTATGACACAAATATGGTTTTGATACCCAAACCAGGAAGAGACAAAACAGAGAAAGAAAATTATAGACCAATTTCCCTAATGAATATAGATGCAAAAATTTTAAATAAGATTCTGGCAAAACGAATACAGCATCTTATCACGAGATTAATACATTATGATCAGGTAGGATTCATACCAGGACTACAGGGCTGGTTCAATATTAGGAAAACTATTAGCATTATCGATCACATCAACAACAAAGCTAACAAAAACCACATGATTATCTCAATAGATGCAGAAAAAGCTTTTGACAAAATACAACATCCATTCCTACTAAAAACATTGGAGAATGTAGGAATAAAGGGAACTTTCCATAAAATAATAAGCAGTATCTATCTAAAACCTTCAGCAAGCTTTATATGCAATGGGGATAAGCTAGATGCATTCCCAATAAGATCAGGGGTGAAACAAGGTTGTCCATTATCACCACTATTATTTAATATGGTACTAGAAATGTTAGCTGTAGCAATTAGACAAGATAAAGATATCCAAGGAATTAAAATAGCCAAAGAAGAAACTAAGTTGTCACTCTTTGCAGATGATATGATGATTTACCTAGAGAATCCCAGAGATTCAAGTAAAAAATTACTTGAATTAATAAACAACTTTGGCAAAGTTGCAGGGTACAAAATAAACCCACACAAATCTTTTGCATTCCTATATATTAGCAACAAAGTCCAACAGCAAGAGATAGAAAGAGAAATCCCATTTAAAGTTAGGGTAGACAGTATAAAATACTTAGGAGTCTACCTGCCAAAACAAACCCAGGGATTATATGAACACAATTACAAGACACTTTTTGCACAAATAAAGTCAGATTTAAGTAAGTGGAAAAACATTAGTTGCTCATGGATAGGCCGTGCTAATATAATAAAAATGACAATTCTACCCAAATTAATATACTTATTTAGTGCCATACCAATTAAACTATCAGACAATTACTTTCTAGAGCTGGACAAAATAATATCAAAATTCATTTGGAAAAACATAAGGTCCAGAATATCAAAGGGACTAATGAAAAGAAATGCTTGGGAAGGTGGCCTAGCACTACCAGACCTCAAACTGTACTATAAAGCAGCAATTATCAAAACCACTTGGTATTGTCTAAGAAACAGAGAGTAGACAAGTGGAATATACTTGGCACTCAAGAAGCAGTAGGCAAGGAATATAGCAACCTTCTGTTTGATAAACCCAAGGACCCCAGCTTCTGGGATAAGCACCCATTGTTTGACAAAAATTGCTGGGAAAACTGGATAACAGTGTGGCGGAAATTAGGCATAGACCCATACCTGACACCGTACACAAGAATAAAGTCCAAATGGGTACATGATTTAGGTATAAAGGTTGATACCATGAATAAACTGGAGAAGCAAGGAATAGTGTATTTATCAGATCTATGGAGAAGGGAAGAATTCTTTACTAAAGGAGAGATAGAATGCATTATGAAATGCAAAATGGATAACTTTGATTACATTAAACTAAGAAGTTTTTGCACAACCAAACCCAATGCAACCAAAATCCGGAAGGATGTAGTAAATTGGGAAAGAATTTTTACAGCTAAGCTCGGGGATAAAGGCCTCATTTCTAGAATATATAGAGAACTGATCCAAATGTATAATCATACAAGTCGTTCCCCAATTGATAAATGGTCAAAGGATATGAACAGGCAATTTTCAGAGGAAGAAATTAAAGCTATCTATAATCATATGAAAAAATGCTCTAAATCACTATTGGTTAGAGAGATGCAAATCAAAACAACTCTGAGGTACCACATCACACCTATAAGATTGGCAAACATGACAGAACAAGAAAATGATAAATGCTGGAGAGGATGTGGGAAAGTTGGAACACTAATTCATTGTTGGTGGAGCTGCGAGCGCATCCAACCATTCTGGAGAGCAATTTGGAACTATGCCCAAAGGGCTACAAAAATGTGCATACCCTTTGACCCAGCAATATCGCTACTAGGACTATATCCCCAAGAGATCATAAAAATGGGAAAGGGTCCCACATGTACAAAAATATTTATAGCAGCACTCTATGTAGTTGCCAAAAACTGGAAGTCAAGGGGATGTCCATCAATTGGGGAATGGCTGAATAAATTATGGTATATGAATGTAATGGAGTACTATTGTGCCATAAGAAATGATGAACAAGAAGACTTCAGAGAGGCCTGGAAGGACTTATATGACCTGATGCTGAGTGAAAGGAGCAGAACCAGGAGAACTTTATGCACAGCAACAACCACAGTGTGTGAGAGTTTTTTCTGGTAGACTTAGATTTTTGTAATAACACAAGAACTTCTTACCAAAAAAAATAAAATCCCAATGGAGGATCTCAAGGCAAAATGCCTGCCACACTCAGAGAGAGAAATATGGAAGTCACTCACATGTTGTAGCAGATCATGTTTGTGTATGTGTATATGTTTGTGTATCATGTTCTGATTTGTTATACGATTTCTTTCATTTATCTTAGTCTGACTACATAGCATGACTATAGTGAAAATATACTCAATAGGAAAGTATATGTAGAATCTATACAGAATTGTATGCAGTCGTGGGGAGGGGGGGGAGTGGGGGGTAGGTGGGGGGGATAAAATCACAATTTTATGGCAGTGATTGTTAAACATTACAAAATAAAAAAAAATCTAATGCCTTTATATTGGGATGAGATATTTCATCCATTTTACTGGATATTGTTAAAGGAAAGTTTGTGGTGGAAACTCATGAGGTATAATTTTAGGATTTAGATCCACAAAACACTTTGAAACAAGAATATTCTTTCTGGGGATTCAAATTTCAACCCTTTAGGTACCAATTTGGGAAGGTAATATAGAGGGTTTGCTATACTCAAAGTCTAGGTATAGGTATCTGGGATTAGGAATCTTAATACTCCCTCTCTTCTTGTATAAATCTCCTGTGAATTATTGGATGGGCAGTCTGAAGTCAGGAAAGCTTGTATTCCTAAATTAACATCTGGCTCCAGAAACATACTAGCTGTGTGACCCTGGGCAAGTAAATTAACCTAGTTTGCCCCAGTTTCCTCATTTTTACAGTGAACTGAAGAAGGAAATGTCCAACCATTCCAGTATCTTTGCCAAGAAAACTCAAAATGAGGTCATGAAGAGTTCAAAACAACTAAATAGCAATAATGAGATGCTTCTACTGCTATTTTTCTTAATATCTGCTTCGTATGTAGCTTTCTCCCTCTTATTTTATTTTCCTTTTCAAGTTCTTTGGACTGGATATTCTAGACTCCAATAAAAATGAACTGAACAGCATTCTTAACAATTCTTCTTAGATTCACCCCATTTTTGGCTAGAAAACTGTGATTGTTATATTTTAAATTACCTTATTCAAATCAAAATCCCATTCTTAGATATTGCCTTTGAAACCTACTGTTAACTTCTTTACTCAAACTCTTGTAATCTGTGAACAACAGTATTTAATATGCCACTTATGCCCCAAAACTTTTTTTCTCCTCAGGCTCCATACTCTTCATCCATGTCTTTCTAGATTGTTCCTGGCAGTATATATTATATCTGCATGAACCACAAAAGATAGGTAGTAGGCATACAGTCTTCAATGTCCTGTGAGGCTCTTTGTCATGTTTCAGAAAGTGTCCCAGTATTTTAGTCATTATGAGGTCCCTCATCAAGAAGATCACCACAACTCCTTTCTTCTTCCTATGCCCCATAGCTAATCATATTTTAACCTAACAAGACATCTAAATCCATAGCATCCAATCCATCCTCAGAGAATAAGTAGTGACTGCTTCTTCAGTATACATAAAAGTTACCTCCCCTTTGGTAGAAATATTATACATGTCTCTTAGATTCAAATATTCTATGGTCTTTATCCCACTCTTGTCTGACATTTTTTCACCTGTCAATGTAGGATCGTAGAAACATAGATTCAGAGCTACGAGGGACCATAGAGACCATTTAGTCTAGGAACCCTCATTTTACATATAAAGAAAATGAGGCTTGGATAGTCCAAGTCTCACCCATTGCCACACACATTGGTATGCTTGTAAAAGTTTAATACCAGCTGAGGAAGACATATATATATATATATATATATATATATATATATATATATATATATATATATATATATATATATATATATATATATATATATATATACTTTTTAAGAATAAATACAATATTTAATTTTATTTACAAGTCAACATGGTTTTATTTTACAATGAATTTTTATGAGCTGTCATTTTATACATGAGTAAGGACTATGAATTGCTGATATATAGTATCAATAAATATAAACTTTGGCTACAATATTCCTTGGAGTTTTCAATTTGGGATCTCTTTCAGGCAGTGATTGGTGGATTTTTCAAAGAATATTTGGCCCTCTGTTTCTAGGATGCCAGAGCAGTTTTCCTTGATCATTCCTTGAAAGATGGTGTCCAGGTTATTTTTTTTTTTCTGTTAATTGTGTAGTCAATAATTCTTAAATTATCTCTCCTGAATCTAATTTCCAAGTCAGTTGCTTTTTCCAATGAGTTATTTTGCATTTTTTCAAATATTTTCATATCTTTGATTTTGATCTTGATGTCTCATAGAATTGTTAACAGCTACTTGCCCATTCCTAAATTTTTAAGGAAATATTTTCTTCAGTTAGCTTCTGTACCTCCTTTTCCATTTGGCCAATTCTACTTTTAAAGGAGTTGCTTTATTCAGTGGATTTTTTTTCCCATTTGGTCAATTCTATTTTTTAAAAGTGTTGTTTTTATCAGTCAAGTTTTGTGCTCCCTTTTCCAAGTTGTTGACTATTCTTAATTTCTCTTACATACCTCTCACTTTTTCCCAAATTTTTCTTCTAACTTTCTTACAGGATTTTTAAAATCCTCTTAGAGTTCTTCTTAGAGGACTTTTTGGGCTTGAGTACAATTCATATTACCTTTTGAAGCTTTGCCTGTAGACATTTTGACATTGTGGTCCTCTTCTGAGGTTGCATTTTGATCTTCCCTATCATCATTCTAGCTATCTAAAGTTAGGGTTCCTTTTTTGTTGTTGTTTTTTGCTCATTTTTAAAAAGCTGAGCTCTGTTCCAGGGATACAGATGTCTCTGTCCCATAATTCTTACACTGAGAGACAGTAGTTTGGTGACTGGCTTTCTATTTCAGGGCCTGTGAGCCTGAATGTTTGCTCACTTTGTTAATTTAGTGTGTCCTAGTCACATCTATTTTTCTATGGATTCTGGGGCTTGCAATTTGCCTGATTTGCTGGGGCTAGACTCCTTCACACAGCTGGCCTGTGACTCTGGCCTGCTGAGCATAGACTTCAGGGGCTTGGTTTTTGATTTATGCTCTGGGAAAGAGAATTCCATTGGCTTATATGGACACTGCCCATACTGGACTGTGTTTTCCTTTTACACAAGTGAGAGAAACCTTTCCTGAAGTCCTTCTAAGTTATCTTGGGCTGGAAAATTGTTCCACCCCATACTTTTAGTACTATTTTATTTTCACTCATTTAAGTGTCAAGAAAATTTTTAGCATTCCTTTTTAAAGGATTTTGAGTTCCAAATTTTTCTTGCTTTTTTTCCAATTTATATATGTTTTTAGTTTTCAACATTCATTTCCACAAGATTTTGAGTTCCAAATTTTCTCTTCCTCCCTCTCCTCCTTGCCCCAAAACACTGTGCATTATTACTATCCTTCTCCTAATCTACCCTCCCTTCTCCCATACCCCTCCTTTCTCTTATCCCCATTTTCTCTCTTTTCTTGTAGGGCAAGATAGATTTCTGTACTCAGTTACCTGTATTTCTTATTTTCCAGGTAGATTCAAAAGCAATTTTTAACATTCATTCCTAAAACTTTGAGTTCCAACTTCTCTTCTGTCCTCTCTGAGAAGGCAAGCAATTCAGTATAGGCTATATATGTGCAGTTTTCCTATTGTGTAATAGACGTGTGGAAGACTGCCTATATTTCCCCCCAGACTCTCCTGCCCCCCTCATTTATTCTATTCTTTCTTTTGACCTTATCCCTACCCAAAAGGGTTTACTTTTAATTACCTCCCTCCTCTCATTGGCCCTTCCTTGTATCATCCCTCTCCCACACCCCACTTATCTCCTTCTCCCCTACTTTTCTTTAATGCAAGATAGATTTTCATACCAGATTAAATGGGCATATTATTCCCTCCTTAAGCCAAATGTGATGTGTATAAGCTTCACTTTTTCTCTCTTAACTCTCCCTTTTCCCCTCCATTGGAAAAGCTTTTACTTGCCTTTTTATGTGAGATAATTTCCCTCATTCTATTTGTTCCTTTCTCCTCCTAATATATTCCTGTCTCCCCCCTTAATTTTATTTATTTAGATATCATCCCTTTCTATTCAACTTACCCTGTGCCCTCTGTTTATATATATGTGTATATATATATATATATATATATATATATATATATATATATATATATATATATATATATATATATATATATATATATATCTACATACATATATGTGTGTGTGTGTATGTGTGTGTGTAACTCCTGCAACTGCCCAAATACTGAGAAAAGTTTCAAGAGTTACAAATATTATCTTTCCATGTAGGGATGTAAACAGTTCAGTTTTAGTAAGTCTATCATGATTTCTCCTTTCTGTTTACCTTTTCATGCTTCTCTTGATTATTGTGTTTGAAAGTCAAATTTTCTATTCAGCTCTGGTCTTTTCATCAAGAATCCTTGAAAGTCCCAATTTTTGGCCTTGAAGTATTATACTCAGTTTTGCTGTATAGTTGATTCTTGGTTTTAGTCCTAGTCTCTTTCATTTCTGGAATATCATATTCCAGTCCCTTTGATCTCTTAAGCTGTCATATTCTGTGTTACCCTGATTGCATTTTCACAATACTTGAATTACTTCTTTCTGACTACTTGAAGTATTTTCTCCTTGACCTGGGAACTCTGGAATTTGGCTATGATATTCCTAGGAGGTACTCTTTTCAGATCTCTTTCAGGAGGTGATCAGTGGTTTTTTTCAATATTTGCTTTGCGCTCTGGTTCTAGAATAGCAGGGCAGGTTTCCTTGATAATTTCATGAAAGAGGATGTCTAGGCTCTTCTTTTTGATCATGGTTTTGAGGTAGTCCCATAATTTTTTAAATTGTCTGTGCTGGATCTATTTTCCAGGGCAGCTGTTTGTCCAATGAAATATTTCACATTTTCTTCTATTTTTTCATTGTTTTGTTTCATTGTTTTCATGCTTTGTGTTATAATTTCTTGGTTTCTTATAAAGTTATTAGCTTCCATCTGTTCCATTCTAAATTTTAAACATCTATTTTCTTCAGTGAGCTTTGAACCTCCATTTCCATTTGCCTAATTCTGCAATTTAAAGTATTCTTCTTCTCTTTGGCTTTTTGGGCTTCTTTTGCCATTTGAATTTTTAAAAGTATTAATTTTTTTTAGCATTTTGGGGGGTTTCATTTAGCAGGCTGTTGCCTTGCTTTTCAGTATTTTCTTGCATCCCTCTCATCTCTCTTCCCAATTTTTCCTCCACCTCTCTTACTTGATTTTCAAAATCCTTTTTGAGCTCTTCCACGGCGTGACACTTTTGCATATTTATTTTGGATGTTTTGGATACAGAAGAGTTCCATATTTTTCTCCCTTGCTCCTCTTCCCTCTTCTGAAAATGCTAGGCAAGTTAATATAAGGTATACATGGGCTATCATGTAAAATATTTCCATATTAGTCACAGTTGTGAAAGAAGAAATAGATCAAAATAAAAACAAAGAGAAATAATCAAGTAAATGAAAAAAATATACTTCCATCTGCATTCACAGTCCATCAGTTCTTTATGGACACCATTTTCCTTTGTGAGTCCTTTGTACTCGTCTTGGATCATCGAGTTGCTGAGAAGAGCTGAATCATTCATAGTTGATAATTACACAATGTTACTGATACTATGTACAATGTTTTCCTGGTTCTGGAATTCCAATTTTTTTTCTATTTGTACTAGTCTTTTTAATGATTTCTGCCATTTCATTATTTCTTATTACACAACAATATTTTTTGCATTTATATACACAGTTTATCCAATCATTCCTCAGTTGATGGGCATCCCCCCAATTTCCAATATTTTGCCACCATACAAAGGGATGTTATGAATACTTTTACAAATATTGGTACTTTTATCTATTTTATCATCTATCTGGAATACAGACCTAGTAAAGGTATTGCTGTATGAAAGAGTGTATGGAGTTTGGTTGCCCTTTGGACATAGTTCTAAATTGTTCTCTGGAATGTTTGAATCCACTCACATCTCCACCACCAGTGCATTACTGTCCCAATTTTCCCACATCTTCTCCAACATTTATCATTTTCCCTTTTTGTCATATTAGCCAATCTAATAGGTGTTTTGTGTTATTTCAGACTTGTTTTGTTTTGCATGTTAATAATTGAAAGTGATCTAGGTCCCTTCTTCATATGTGTATAGATAGCTATTATTTCTTCATCTGAAAACTGCCCATTCATCCTTTGACTATTTATCATTTGGGAAATGGCTTGTATCCTTTTAAATTTGACTCAGTTTTCTAGTTTTTGAGAAATGAGACCTTTATCAGAGAGACTTGCTATAAAAGTTGTTGCCCACCTTTCTGCTTTCCATCTAACCTTGATGTGTTGGTTTTGTTTGTGCAAATTTTTTTTAATTGAATATAATCAAAATTATTTATTTTATATTTTGTAATTCTCATTTGAATTGAATTCTTGGAAGAATTCAACAAGTTCTTCCCCTCCCCATAGATCTAATACGTAGACTATTTTTACCTCTTCTATTTTGCTTATGAAGTCACCTTTATGTCTAAATCATGTCAAAAGTCTGTCATATCTAATTTTCTAATATTCTCTTTACCTTCTTTCTTTCTTGATTATTTTTGTTGGATTTTTCAGGTTCTAAAAGGGGACATTTGAGGTATGCCACTAGTATAGTTTTGATCATTATTTCTTCCTGTAACTCATTTAACTTTTTCTCCAAGAATTTGGATGCTATACCACTTGGAACATATATGTTTAGTATTGATATTGCTTCATTGTCTGTGGTACCTTTAAGCAAGATGTAGTTTCATTTCTTAACTCTTTTAATTAGGTCTATTTTTTCATTTTCCTTTTTCTAAGATCAAGATTGCAACCTCTGCTTTTTTCTCTACTTAGTTGAAGTGTAATAGATTCTGATGCAGCCCTTTTCCTTTACTCTACTTGTTTCTCAAGATCAGATGTATTTCTTATAGGATTCTGTTTTATGATTCAGGGTATCTGCTCCTCTCTATCTTTTTGTAGATTATGCCACTTCAGAATTCTTTTAGATGCTTGATTTAATGTTGTTCTTGAAACCTGGGAGAGCTTAGAAAACTTCCTGGCTTCTTTCCATCATCTTGACTCTGCCCTCTAACCTGGGTATTCTTGACTCCACAGTCCACACTTTGGTTTACAGACCTAAGAATAGTATTGTTGAGTCAAAGTGTAAGCATAGATTTATAACCCTTTAAGTATATTCCCAAATTGTTTCCCAGAATGTTTGGACCAGTTTTTAGTTCCAATCACAATATGCTACAGCACGTATTTTTCAAAATCCATGCTAGCATTTGTGATTTTCCTTTTATGTCATGTTAAAGCAATTTGATAGTAGTGAGATGGAGCCTCAGAGGTTTTAAAATTTACAATTTTTCTGTTGTTGGTGATTTTATTTTGATTTCTTCTGAAAGCTATCCATTCCTTTTCTTTGATTATTTAGTAATTAAAGAATGGCTCCTATTTTCATTTAGAAGTAATTTAATATTAATCAACTAATTAATATTAAGCTACATGTCTTACTGGTTCAAAATATTTTAATACAATTGTGTATGTGTTTGTGTGCAGGTATGTGTGAAAAGGTAAGTTAGCAAGATCAATTAGAATTACAGATTCACCTCTTGAGAGACCTCATAGCATGGAACTTATGTCTATGTAACTATTAGCAAGACCAAAGAATGTGACTATATTCCATTTTCCTTTCTCCTTCTCCCATCTGCTCTCCCAAAGTGATTGGCATTTATTAATATACAAACATTTCCCTCTCTTCCCCATTTCCTTTTCTCAAGATCACCTGACCTTATACACCACTAATCTCTTCTCTCTATTCATTAACCCTTTTCCTTGTCAAAGCCAAGCCTTCTATATGGACATTTGATATTATTCCCAAGTTTTTTCTCCATCATATTTCCTCTCTGCATATTCATTTTCTTGCAGTCATTCTTTAACATTTTCCTATGAACTGCTTTCTTCCCTTCTTCCTACAAACACTTCTAAGTATCCTTCCATTAAAAAACAGAATAAATTTAACTCACTGAATTCTCTAGCTTCTAGTTTTTCTCTTAAATTTCTCCTTACCTTCTCAACTTAAGAACTTGAAAAAAAGTCATCTATACACGGTATGTCTGCTTTCTCTCTCTCCACCTTTTAAACCCTGTCCAATCTGACTTGCAAACTCTTCATCCCATAGACTGTTCTTTCTAATGATTTCTTAATTGCCAGTCTAAAACCCTTTTATCCATCTTTCTCCTTCTTGTACTCATTACAACAAGACATTATTGGCCACCTTTTCTTCCTTAATACCATTTCCACCTCTCTGGGTTTGTGTGACACTGCTTTGTTTTTTTTATTTGTTTGTTTGTTTGGTTTTTTGTTTTTTTTAGTTTGTTTTCTTCTTATCTAACCATAACTTCTTAATTTTCTTTGCTGAACATTTATAGATGCCATCAATGCCATTTCCCCTTTTAATGGGTTGTACCTCAAAGCTCTGACCTTGGCTTTCTGCTATTTTCTTTTCTGTTCTCTCATATTTTCTTATCAGATCTCAGTAGCCCAATTATTATCTTCATGAAGATGACCTTGATCATGTCAAGCCATAATCGCCTTAACTCTCCAGTCCCACATCACTTACTACCTATTGTGCATTTTAACTGACTCTCCTAATGATCTCTCCAACACAGCATATCCAGATAAGAACTCATTTCCTTTTTCTTCCTAACCCTCAACCATACCTCTCCTAAAAAGTTCCCTATTTTATTCAAGTGTCCCACTATTTTTCTAGTTACCTGACTGTATAACCCCAGTGTCTTCTCTGACATTACATTTTCTCATTCCATATATCCAATGAATTTTGAAGTCTTAACTTTCTTTTCTCTTTATTCCCCAGGCAAAAAGAGAAAGCCAGATTCAAAGGCAGATTAGAGAAGAATGGGTTGGAAGAAGGAGTGAATAATTATGATAAGGATAAGAGATGGATTCCAAAATTCAAGATGTAACTTTTCTCTTCATCTCTCTCACCTCCATAGCACATTCCACACCAGAGTATTCCCGTTATAATCTTCAAAAAGACTCTGAAAGAGTAGACTATTTTTCTTGCATATGGTTGAGGTGTTTTATCTTACTACCAGCAATAGGTAGGAAATATTCCTGTGAAAAACCAATTGATATTATTTTCCTCTAAATAAAGCAATATTGCTTCCAAATGAGATATCACTTACATGTTTTTAAATGTTTCATTCCCTGGTATTCAACTTTCTGATGATAAGACACTCTGAAATTATCCTTGCTTTTATTTGACGGACAGCACATGGCTTATTGCAAGGCTAGTCCCTGAAACCTTTTTCATTTTGTAAGTTCTATAAAAGCATTTGCTTCTCTCTCTTAGCCTTTTAGATCTTAGGGTCATTAGGACGTTATGATGAGCATATAAACATGGTTAGTGGAATATCTATTATATAAATAAAAAATGTTTGAGTTTTTGTTTGTTTTGTTATTTTAACTAAAATGAAATATAATCAAAATCTACTAACTACCTATAATGCAGTAGGGAATGTGCTAGGCACTTGGAAAACAAATACAAAAGAGAGAGTCTCTCTCCTACAAGAAAGGACACAAGGAGGATGATGAAAATATGAAGTCATATCCAGATACCAACATATTACATCAGCAGTGGGGGATGGTAAATCATGGTCACTAGGATTGTGAAAGGTCAGTTTATTCCTCAGTGAAACCACAAAAAAGACACTGATGTGTTTTCTTCCCTTTTTTTTGTTCCATAGGAAATTATAAAGATTAGAGAAACCAAATTATATGCTGAGATAATTAAAAGTTAAGGCGGTGGTTCTTTAAACAATTCTCAATATATAGGATGTTATTCTAAAATAATTCTATAAAATCGGCTTTTTTGAGTTAGTGTGATTGCAGTTGTCAGAGAAAGGAAGGTCATAATTATCAGCAGAACATTGAAGGTAATGCCAAGAAAGGTGAAAATGTCAATAAATACAAGAATATGATAATAATGTGAAGATATTAACTCTTAGGAAAGAAAAGACCATAAGAGACTTCAGAAAATTATTGAGTCAAGCTATATTTAAAGAGGAAAATTTCAAGTTGGTTATAAGAATAACTTTATGGAAATAGCAAAATGCCAGTTTCTTGGAATGGAAAAGGATATTTCAATAAAACCCAAAAGGTGTGGCTTATTCAATAATGATTATTTGATGAAAGAGATATCAGAAGAAGGATAACAATTCTGACATTTTAAATTTTAGCCCAGTTTCATTCAGAGTGAATGAAACCTCTGTGGCTAAATAACTATTCTGGATGAAAGCTAAGAACATGAATAAGAATTGTAGAAACTCATATTTGGAAGATAGCTCAAAGGTTATCAAAATAATATCACAAATATCTTCTACAAGAAGAAGGACTACAGTATCTCCTAGGACTTCTAATTCAACCCTTAGGAAGTTATAATTATCTGGAAAGTTTTCTTCACCGTAAACCAAAAAAATGTCTCTCTATTTTCCACTCATTTATTTTAGACCTAATCTCTAACACCAGCATTGATAGGATCCCTTTGTTGTTTTTCTAACCCTGAGCTCCTGTTTGGTACAAGCTCTCTAGTGCCATCTAGACCTAATTCTCTCCTGTTATCTTTAGGCCATATTCTTGGGATATATATCTTTTCTCCCAGCCCTACTTCCTTTTCTTCTCTATATCTGAGAATAGTCATTAAATCAATAGCATTAACCTTTCTAAAAAAAGATATGCCAATCAATTGCCATGTGAAAGAAAGAAAAGAAATAAACATTTATCAAGCAACTACTATGTGCCAGGTTCTGTGCTAAGCTTTTTAAAATAATTCTTCTTATTTGATTTTCTCAGTACTCTTGGACTGGGGGACGGGGAGAAGAGTAGGTGATAATATTAATCCTATTTTATAGTAGAAGAAATTGAGATTTAAGTTAACTCTTGCCCACAGTCACAAAGTTAGTAAGTGTCTGAGAATAGACTTGAACTCAGGTCATCCTGATTCCAGCCCTACTACACTCTCTACCTAGTTGCATGACTGTGTTTTCACTTATCATTCTTGTACCTTTGAAAAACAAGACATTACTCTCTGGTCTCCATTCCAGTATATGTGTTGTCTTCTGTAAGAATGTAAATTTATTGAGGACATTTCTCATGTGTTTTATGTTGAGTGCTTAGGGCATTACTTGGTGGATATCAAGAACTTAACATATGCTTTATCATTTATTTTGCAATCATTCATTTTTATATACTTATTGCATTTCTTTGAAAGCATATTTATGCACTGTATTCCATCTTCCCTTCACCTTATTATTGTAGAGAGGTATCTTCTTTTTATTGTGTCTCATTGTAGAAAAATTAGTTCGTGAAATAGGCAGTGAAGTTTGATGGAAGGAATGTTGTGTAGTAAGTCATGTGGTTGTGGGACCTTCCCCTTGGTATTCTTTATTAAAATTTATTTATTTTAATTTTTCAAATTCATTTCCACAAGATTTTGAGTTCCAAATTTTCTTCCTTTCTCTCCCCTCCCCTCACTCCAAGAGACCATGAGTTCTGATTGCCCCTTCCCCTAATCTGCCCTCTCTTCTATCACACCTTCCCTTCCCTTATCCCCATTTCCTCTATTTTCTAATAGGGTAAGATAGATCTTTACACCCCATTACCTGTATATCTTATTTCCCAGTTAAATGTAAAAATAATTTTTAACATTCATCTTCTAAAACTTTGAGTTTCAGCTTCTCTCCCTTCCACCTTTCTGTCCCATTCCCCACTGAGAAGACAAGCAATTTGATATAGGTTATACATGTGTAGTTATGCAAAACACTCCCATAAAGTCATATTGTGAAAGATTAACAGTATTTCTGACCATCCTATCCTGCCCCCCATTTATTCTCTTCTCTCTTTTGACCCTATCCCTCCTCTAAGTCCCTTACTTCTAAGTACCCCTTCCTCCCATTTGTCCTCCCTTCTATCATTCCCCCCACACCCTGCTTATCCCCTTCTCCTCCACTTTCCTGTAATGTAAGACAGATTTTCATAGCAAATTGAGTGTGCATGTTATTACCTCCTTAAGCCAAATGTGGTGAGAGTAAGGCTCACTTTTTCCCTCTGACATTCCTTTTTTACACCTCCATTGAAAAAGTTTTTTCTTGCTTCTTTTATATGAGAGATAATTTGCCAATTTTTTTCCAATTTTTGCCAATTTGCCAATAATTTATCCAATTCTATTTCTCCCTTTCTCCTTCCAATGTATTCCTCTCTCAACTCTTCATTTAATTTGTTTTAGATATTATCCCTTCCTATTCAACTCACCCTGTGCCTTCTGTCTATGTGTATATATTCCCCCAACTACCCTTATGGTAAGAAAAGTCTCAAGAATTAAAAATATTATTTTTCCATGTAGAATGAAAACAATTCAACTTTAATAAATACCTTATGTTTTCTCTTTCTTGTTTACCTTTTCATGATTCTCTTGATTCTTGTGTTTGAAAGTAAATTTTCTATTCAGCTCCGGTGTTTTCATCAATAATCCTTAAAAGTTCTCTATTTCTTTGAATGATCATTTCTCCCCTGAAATATTCAGTTTTACTGAGTAGGTGGTTCTGGTTTTAATCCTAGCATCTTTGACTTCTGGAATATCGTATTCTAAGCCCTCTGATCCCTTAAGGTAGAAGCTGCTAGATCTTGTGTTTTCCTGATTATATTTCCACAATACTCAAATTGTTTCTTTCTGGCTGCTTGCAATATTTCCCGCCAGATGTGAGAGCTCTGCATTTTGGTTACAATATTTCTAGGAGTTTTCTTTTGGGGATCTGTTTCAGTAGGCAATTGGGATGGATTCTTTTAATATTTATTTTATCATCTGGTTCCAGAATATCAGAGCAGTTTTCCTTGATAATTTCTTGAAAGATGATGTTCAGGCTTTTTTTTTGATCATGGTCATCAGAGGTAATCTCATAATTTTTAAGTTGTCTCCTGGATATATTTTCCAGTCATTTATTTTTCCAATGAGATATTTCACATAGTATGCTACTTTTTTCATTCCATTCGTTTTGTTTTAAAATTTCCTGATTTTTCATAAAATCCATAGATTCTTTCTACTACATTCTCATCCTTAAGGAATTATTTTCTTCAGTGGGCTTTTGGACCTCCTTTTCCATCTGGCCAGTTCTGGTTTTCAGGGCATTCTTCTCCTCATTGCCTTTTTGAATCTCTTTTGTCATTTGGGTTAGTTTATTTTTTAAAGTGTTATTTTCTTCAGTATTTTTGGGTCTCCTTTAGCAAAGAGCTGACCTGTTTTTCATGATTTTCTTGCATCACTCTCACTTCTCTTCTGAATTTTTGCTCTACCTCTCTTACTTTATTTTCAAAATCCTTTTTGAGCTCTTTCATGACCTGAGATTAATTCATATTTTTCTTGGAGCCTGTGAATGTAGAAGCTTTGACTTTGCTGTCTTCTGTTTGCATGCTTTGGTCTTGTCACCAAAGTAGGACTCTATAGTCTGATTCGTTTTCAGTTTTTGTTCATTTCCTCAGCCATTTACTTGAATTTTTTGCTCTTCGTCCACATAGTTCTCTGTTTCCAGTGAAGATATGTGGATATACTGTCAGCCACCAGATCCCCTCACAATCTTTGGGCCTAGAGAAAGATAGTGGCTTGCAGCAGCTCCTGCTGCTACTGCCCCTTCCCCAGCTGCTACTGTGGATGTCTAGTTTCCTCCATCCTCTCCCCTGTCTGCCACCCTGGGGCTGGGGATCAACCACCTTACTCTCTCACACAGGCCCCACAGATTTTATCCACTGACCTTCTCATTTGTCCTTGGTATTTTGAGGTTTTAAAGTCTGGAAACCACCATAGGCAGGAGAGATTCAGTCCCTCTATGGTGTACTCAGGTTCCTTCTGTGCTGGCATGGCCTACACTGGACTTCACTCTGCTTCCAGAATTTTGTGATACACACTTCCTGGGACCTTCCAAGCTGTCTTAGACAGGAGATGTGCTTTCAATCTGTCATACTGTGAGTTCTGCAGTCCAGAATTTGTTTGGAGTCATTTTTAGCTGGTATTTGGCTGGGTTGGGGGGGGGCACTCTAGAAAATCCATGCTGTTACTCCTCCATCTTGGCTCTGCTCCTCCCTCCCCCTGTTACTCTTATGGGCATTAACTCCTACTGCTGTAGTAGGTGCTGCCTCTGGGATGGTTTTTCATTCCTGGTAAAAGCAGGAATATTTAATTATGATCATCTCATTCCTAATAAAACCTTTAATCCATATAAAAGGTCCACATGTCTCCCATTTCATCTTGGGGAATGGATTTGATGATACTATTTCTCCTTCTAGTGCAACATCAATTTTCTATTCTTCCATTTCTGTTTACTTCTCCTCCACTCTTTTTATACTACTATCCTGTGAACTATATTCTCCCCATCTTTTCTATAGACAGGAAAAAAAAATTCTTTTTCAGATCACTTTCAGTTTAGATGCAATTTGTCTGTAGCTCTACAAAGGGAAACATGACTTGGCACATGTTGGAGTAGGTGTCTATTGAGTTCTTTTGCCATTGTGAGATTCTCCACTCTCATTCTGATTATACATTCTTTTTAAGCACTAGAGATAAAGGACCTCAAAATCTAATTGGAATGACAAAATGAAAACAGGGAAGAGTTAACTAGAAAAAAAGGGACATAAGTGGGAGGCAGAGCCAAAATGGTGAAGTAAAAGCAAGAACTTGCTTGAGCTCTACCCCAAACTCTTCCAAATACCTGTAAAAAAATGACTCTAAGCAAATTCCAGAGCAGTGCAACTGAACAAAATGACAGAGTGAAACAAACTTCCAACCCAACACTTCATGGAAGTTTAATGAGAAAGATCTGTTGTACCTGGCTGAGAGAGGAGAGCAGTCCACTGCAAAATGCACCAGCACAGATGGGAACCCAGCAAACCTGTAGCTGACCTCGGGGAATTGAATCACTGACATCTGTGGTGGTTTCCACACTTATCAATCCACAAACACCAGAGAAAACTTATAAAGTCAGTAAAAAAAAGTGTGTGTGACTTGAGTGTGAGAGAAGCATGGTCCAGACTCAGTGCTGCAGCAGTGGTAGGGGTGGTAGCTGGTTCTGGGTGTCTTGGCCCACAAATGGTGGGAAGATTGAGGAGCTCATTAGAGGGGAATTATAGAGATCCCTTTGCTGGTGCTGAGGGAGGATTCTTTTTCTTTTCCTCATGCTTTGATCTGGGTCTAAGTCTTGAGTGCTGATACAGGAGGGAGAAGAAGCTCTGTCATTGCTGAATTTGTGGTGGCATTAGAAAGAGAATCCTCCTCACAGTTCCAAGGTAGAAAAGAGTACTTGTGGTCACTCACAGACAAGAGCACAGACCAGGAGAAGAGTAAGCACCTTTCTTTTGATCATACTACCTTGGAAGAACTAAGAATTTATAGGTTCCTAGAAATATCTCTGACAACAACTGCACAAAACTTACAATGTTTGGGACAGTTAACCTTCTACACTGGAGGCGGAGCCCTACCTTAACAAAAAACAAATCTAAAAGTCAAGTAATTGGCTAGGAAAATAAGAAAACAATAGGAAAATAAAAATTCAGACTGCAGAATATCATTTTGTTGACAAGAAAAATAAAAGTATACAATCAGAAGAAGACAATGAAGTCAAAGCTCCTGCATCCAAAGCCTCTAAGAAAAATATGAATTGGTCTCAGGTCTTAAAAGAGCTCAAGAAGGATTTTGGAAACCAAGTAAGAGAAGCAGAGAAAAAATTAGGAAGAGAAATGACAGTGATGCAAGAAAATCATGTAAAAATGGGTCAATAGCTTAGTAAAGGAGACCTCCCCAAAACGTGAAGAAAATAACACCTTAAAATACACTACCCCAAATATAAAAAGAGATACAAAAAGTCAATGAAAAGAAGAATGACCTAAACAGCAAAATTGGCCAAATGCAAAAGGAGGTCCAAAAAATCACTGAAAGAAATGATTCTTTTTAATTTAAAATGGAGCAAAGGAAAGCTAGTGACTGTATGAGACATCAAGAAATTATAAAACACAACTAAAAGAATTTTAAAAAAAATGGAAGACAATGTAAAATATCTCATTTTAAAAACAACTGACCTGGAAAATAAATCCAGGAGAGATCATTTTAAAATTATTTGACTACTTGAAGCTATGATAAATAAAAGAACCTAGACATCATCTTTCAAGAAATTATCAAGGAAAATTGCTCTGGTACTCTAGCATCAAAAGGTAAATTAGAAATGGAAAGAATCTGCGAATCACCTCATGAAAGAGATGCCAAAAGGAAAACTCCCAAGAATATTACAGCCAAATTTCAGAATTCCCATGTCATAGAGAAAATACTGCAAACAGTCAGAAAGAAATATTTCAAGTACTATGGAAAAAAGGTAACACAAGGTTTAGCAGCTTCTATGTTAAAGGATTAGAGGGCTTGGAATATGATATTCTGGAATTCAAAAGAGCTCAGATTAAAACCAAGAACCACCTACGCAGCAAAAGTTACTATAGTCTTTCAGAGAAAAACATTCTTGATGCAAATACCAGAGGTGAATAGAAAATTAGAATTTCAAATACAAGACTCAAAAGAAACATGAAAAGGTAAACAGGAAAGATAATCCTAAAGGAACTAATACAATTGAACTGTTTTCATTTCTACATGGAAAGGTGATATTTGTAACTCACAAGACCTTTCTCATTATTAGTGTAGTTGGAGGGAATATATGTGTGTGTGTGTGTGTGTGTGTGTGTGTGTGTGTGTGTGTGTGTGTGTGTGTGTGTAGCAATGGGTGAGAGAATAATGTTCTGGATGAAAGGGAGAGATATAATGGTATAAATTATATCACATAAGAGTCTAGAAATAGATTTTACAGTAGAGGGGAAGGGGGGGGGATGGTGAGACAGAATGAATGAACCTTACTTTCATCAGATTTGGCTTAAGGAGGGAATAATATACACACTGAATTGGGTATGGAAATCTATCTTAACCTAAAGGAAAATAGGGAGGAAGAGAATAAGAGAGGGGAGAATGATAGAAGGAAGGGAAGACTGAGAGAGGAGGTAATCAGAAGCAAACACTTTTGAGGAGGGACAGGGGCAAAGAAGAGAATAGGATAATGGGGGGGTATAAGATGGAGGGAAATATAGTTAGACTTTCACAACATAACAGTTATGGAAGTGTTTTCCAGGACTACACAAGTATATTCTCTATTGAATTGCTTCCTGTCTCAATGAGGGTATGTGGGGAGCAAGGAAGGGAGAGAATATGAAGCCCCAAGTTTTAAAAAAGATTGTTAAAAATTGCTTTTACATGCAACTTGAAAATAATGTATATAGGCAATGGAGCATAGAAAGTTATCTTGTCCTACAGGAAAATAGAAGAGCATAGGGATAAGAGAAGGAGGGTGTAATGTAAGGGAGGGCAGATTGCAGAAAGGGATAAACAGCATGCGTGCTGTCCTGGGGTCAGGGAGGAGAGATGGAATGAAAATCTGGAACTCAAAATCTTATGGAAGTGAATGTTGAAAACTAAAAATAAATAATTACACACACACACATACATACATACATACATACATACATACATACATACATATATATATATATATATGTTAAAGAAACATACCCATTTAAGAAATAACAGATATGTCGGAAGAAGGCACTAATATTCAATATTTATTATACCATGTCAACTGAAGGGGCAATAATTACCTCCCCTACTACAGATCTGGCCTTTGAGCTCTGGAGTCTCAATTGGATTTTCTAAGTTGTTTATTCAATTGAAAACAATTAACTGTTTGCTTATAGTCTGTTAATATTCAAATGCTTCTTTCTATATGTGAGCTCTGTGTCCATGGGCAATCACTTAACCCTGTTTCTCTCAGTAAGTCATGTGTGAAATGAGTTCGGGAAGGAAATCGCAAACCATTCCAGTGTCTTTGGCAGGAAAACTCCAAATGGGTCACTCAGAGTTGGACATGACTGAAATGACTGAACAACAACAATATGTAAGAAATGCCAAATAAGTATTCAGAAAAAAAGGGATACTTGCTGAAAAATATGTAACCATCTGGTATACAGCCTGGGAATGAGCTAGTAACATTTTCTACTTTGAAATTTTGCCACAGTTGGATGTTCATATTATTTCAGTGTCACATTTTAAAGATTCTAAAATATATCAAAGAGAAGAAACGATCAAGCTTCTGTATCATAAAAAATGTATTTACCAGAATCTGACTCTAACCTTCCCCCACTTTATTTAAAAGAAAAGAAGCATTAATTTCTAAGATCCCTGAAATATTCCCTAGGTTTATTATTCCTAAGGATCCTACAAAATATAGCTAAATGCACAGCAGTGAGACACAGTGGAAAAAAGGAACACTGGTCCTGAAGCCAGAGGATGAAGATTTTCACCATATCTGCTGTTTTTTAACTGTGGGATGTTGAAAAACTCACTTCACTTCTTGAGCTTAAATTTCTTCACCTATGACAAAAGAAGGGGGTTGAAAACAGTGACCAATAAGATCTCTTTCATGTTTAGATCTATAATTCCAGTTTTCTGTGATTTGTGTAAAGGCATGTATGTTTTTTTTTTTATTTAGATTTTGTTAACTAATAAATTGTCTAGACAGAATGCATGGACAGCAGAAATAGCTAGCAGTCATTTATTTCTACTGTAAACAATAATGGCAACAGCAAAAACAAAGGTAGCTCATTTATTGTAATTCTTAATAGTTTGCCAGGAGATTGTGCATGTTGGATTTCTTAATCTTTATAACATCCCTGTGAGTGACATAAAAATAGCTAATAGTGAAATATTCTTTCTCCATCTCCTACCATAGAATACTACTTTATAAAATTTATGCATATTTTCCTTATTATTTCACCTTTTTTTAAGTAGACCATCCCTTGTTGTTTGTCTTCAGTTGGATAAGTGGACCAATGAAATGACTAGGGTGATATCCTGACTTTCATGTGAATTGGACTTAAGTGAGGCAGAACTCTGAAAAGTCATCAGCCTCACTCTCACCTCCAGAGTCATTGAAGTTCTATGGTAAGACAAAAGTCAAAATGACTCTGGATATAAGACCACTACCAATGCTGCCTGAACCTTGACTTGGGGAAGCAGCAGGATGAAAATCAACCATAGGTAGTAAGAAACAGGCTAGCATACATCAAAAGGCTTTGAATGTAGAATAAAATACTTGCAATTTGTAATTTAATTTGGGCAAAATATTTTGTTTTTTTAAGTCTCATTTTCTTCATCACAAAAATGATAGGTCCTTTCAACTAAACCTGTGACAGTTCTCTGAGGGATAGCCTTTTGACACAGTAGGCTAAACTATTGTAAGAAAAAGTGAATCCTAATTTGTTGAGAGATCTTTGAGGGAGCGAGACTTCTCCCGCTATTGGAGACTGTTAGAGAGGAAAAGCGTGAACTGTTAAATAACAGACTTGGGTCCCCTTCATTCCTGCGGAGAAATAAATAAGTCAACCCTTACTTTGTCTCCAATTTTCATTGCTTTCAGCACTAGAGACTGTAGACTCCGCCTATCTCTTATCCCACTCTTCCATGCTTCTAGATTATGCTTACAATTTTATCTTGCTCACAAGTTAAGGAACCTATTTACTCCAGTGTGTTCTACCATGTATCCTAATCTATATAATTTCTCTAATATTTAATTTTTTACTTTGATAGATAGTTTCATGACTATTAATGATGATCTTTTTTGTACCTAGCATTTCATAGGGGAAGACTGAGTTGATGATAATAACCTAAATATTTAATGCATAGTAGAAAGATACAGTTCTAAACTGATACCTTTATTAGAGAGAGAGTGATGGAGAAGTCACCTAGCGCGGGAAGTTCCAGCTCCTACCTGCTTTTTTTACTGAAAGATGATGTAGGCAGGGCATGCTACCTAATATCCAAAAAGGAGAAAATTGCACTGTCCTTAGAGACAGGGTAGGCCAGATATCCAATCAGAATACTATCTGCGTCACATTAGGCCAGTCTTATGTTAGTCACATAGTCACATTTTTACATGTTATATATAGATAGATAGATAATTTATTAGGCCTTTACTATACACCAGACCTTTGACTATGTATTAGGTCTATAAGTACAAAGAAGTAAGACAGATTCAAACTACAAGGAGCTTATATCTAAAGGAGAAGATGTCACATCAAATGAAATTAGAAAAGAGGCACTCTGATTTGAAGATAGCTGGGAAATAGGATGGAGGCATGGTTCTGTGAAAAAGATCCCTTGTCCCAGAGGTGGTGTTAAATGCTGCAATTGAACTAGGGCATTGAGGGGCAGGAAGGATGGAATTAGGATAAGGAAGTTCAAGCAACCGGGTGAGGATCTGTCCAAGATAGGAATATAAATAATAATAGTTGTACTATCTACTATACAAGATTTTTGTGAAGATGAAATGAGATTATTGATGATACCTCCTTACAAACTATTAGGAGATATAAAATGTAAGAAGATGATGAATGATGAAAGAAGGAGGGGGAGAGAGGGTAGGAGGAGAGAAGAGGGAAAAGAAGGAGGGGAAGACTGGAGGATGACACTGAAGCTAACATCTTGGAAAGACCATAAAATGGAGATGTAATAGAGACAATTTCTTATTTCCAATACTGATTACTGTACAAACTCACTATAGTCACTTAACTCCTTAGCATCAACATTCTCACTTTTGACATGAATGAGCCACATTGAATGATCATCAGAATTCCTTTGAGTTCTAAAGTTCTTTGACCCTCTAAAGCCTTTTCTTTTGCTCTGTCTGGGTTAAATCCACAAATTTGACAATGGCAGGTAAAGTTGTATTTTTAGGTGAAGTGTTCCATTTCTTACCTCAAAAGTACATTAATAAAAACAGCACCGTTAGGAAAATGGAAGTAATGCTATTCTTCATTTTTCAAAGAAAATAAAGTTCAGAGATGCTAGGAAGTAAGGGTTGGTATATGGATATGAAATCAAGGTTTCAGATTCCAAGTTCTTTCCCCTTTTATACCATACATTTTATCCACTCATGCAAATGAGCCCCCTTCTTTGGTTTCTCAATGAATAGCAACTTATCAGTCTGGCTTGGGAATTACCTCATCATTGAAGTTATTTCAATAGTTATGATTGACTCTGCTATAAAGAAGGTAGGGTGATTTTAACTTAATTTTGTGTGAAAGTGTGGACCTCTACAACACCCCAGTTCATCTTCATCAATAGGTACATGATTTTGTGTGAAGGGACAACTGCCATTTCAGTTTCATCCATAATTATTATAGGCGTTTCCTTCTAGATTATAAGAAAACACATCCTGTATACAAGACTGCTTCCTTTTGAAAATGAATATGCTGAGGTCATAGATATAAACATGGTCAAAACAATGAGTTCTTCCTTATCACCATCATTATCTAAAAACCATTAAGTATCTAATTTTGAGGAGCACTGTGATTCTTGAGGGTGAAGTGCCAGATGGATAATCTTTATTTCATCAGATTTGTGTTTTATTAAGAATTTGATAAATTACTTGATATGATTCCCAGAAATTCAGTTATCTATAAAAACTGGTTACTACTATTGTCTTCTGATTAATTAGTCTTTGTTATTGATATTAATTAAAGGATACAAGCATGAATTCATTTTATTATATGATATCCTTGCTAATTCTGGTTTTTGAAACATCATTACATTAACTATCACCCTGTGAACGAGGCCTTTCCCAGTTCACACAGATGTTATTTTATTATCTTCTGAAATTAATTACTATTTATACTGCATGTTATATTTATCTACTTATTTGCATGAGAACTTTCATAGCATGCATTGTTTATTTTATTTTAATTTTTGTAATTTCAGTGGTTAGCATAATATCTGGCATAAAGTAATGTCATAGGTATTTATTGACTGACTTGGAACTGTTCTTTTCTTCTCTTCTATCCAATAAAGAGAGAAAGAAACTCATTTATAAATATGTCTTGGAGATTAACTAAGTTTATTAAAATATTTATCAAATATATAAGTTGATAGCTACATAAGCACATATGAATATATATGGTCACATTAAACTTTCAATATAAGGTTGAAGAATATATAGCTTATTAATATATCAATTACATGTTATAAGAAGAACAAAAGACATAAAAGAAATATAAAGCAGGAAAATTTGGGGTATAGGCCAGTGATACAGGAAGACTAAAATATACATGATGATTCATTGCACTTGAAATAATATCACATCTCCGTGGAGGCCCACAGTCAAGTGTCTGTTGGGAACTTGGGGAAGAATGTAAATAAAAGTTGCCCTAGGATTAGAAGGTGTAATTCTATTCTATCTGCATCATTCAAAAGTATAGTAACATTACTGAGATTATGGTTCTATTGAAATATAAGTACAGTAATAATTATTAAAATTAAATTTTCAATATGCAATATTAAAGTTAATATTCAAATTAGAAGAAAAATGATTTCAATCCTATCTTCTATGAAATATCTCATTTGCTACATGAAATTTTCTGATAAAACTGGAAACTGAGCTTCTCACACAGACACTTTTTTAAAAAAAATTATTTAAGTTTTCAACATTCATTTCCACAAAATTTTGAGTTCCAAATTTTCTCCCCATCTCTCCCTTCCCCCCACTTCGAAAAGACTTGCATTCTGATTGCTCCTTCCACCAATGTGCGCTCCCTACTAACACCTCTCCTTTCTCTTACCACCATCTTCTGTCTTGTCCTGCAGGGCAAGATAAATTTCTAGACCCTATTACCTGAATTTCTTATTTCCCAGTTGTACACAAAAACAATTCTTTACATTTGTTCCTAAAACCTTGAGTTCCAACTTCTCTTCCTTCCTTGCTCCCCACAAATTCCCACTGAGAAGGCAAACAATTCAACATAGGCTATATATGTGTAGTTTTGCAAATGACTTCCATAATAGTCATGTTGTATAGGACTAACTAAATTTCCCTCCTTCCCATTCTGCCCCCCCATTTCTTCTATTCTCTCTTTTGACCTTGTCCCTACCAACTCCCATTTGCCCTCCTTTCCATCATCCTCCCCATTATGCTTATCCCCTTCTCCCCTACTTTTCTGTAGTGTAAGTTAGATTTTCATACCGAATTGAGTATGCATGTTATTTCTTCCTTGAGCCTAATGTGATCAGAATTAGCTTCACTTTTTTTCCCTCTCTCCTCCCCCCTCTATTAGAAAAGCTTTTTCTTGCCTCTTTTGTGAGAGATAATTTCCTCCATTCGATTTCTCCTTTTCTCCTTCCAATATATTCTTCTCTCACCCCTTAATTTCATTTTTTAAATAGGATCCCTTCCTATTCCTCTTACCCTGTGCTCTGTGTGTGTACATGCATGTATGTATGTATGTATATATGTATGTATGTATATATGTAGGTATACATGAGTGCGTGTATAATTCCTCTACCTACTCAGATATTGAGAAAACTTTCAAAAGTTGCAAATATTATCTTTCCATGGAGGAATGTAAGCAGTTCAATATTAGTAAGTCTCTTGTGATTTCTCTTTTCTGTTTACCTTTTCATGCATCTCTTGATTCTTGTATTTGTAAGTCAAATTTTGCTTTCAGCTCTGGTCTTTTTATCAAGAATGCTTGAAAGTCTTCTATTTCATTGAATGAGCATTTTTTTGCCTTGAAGTACTATACTCAGTTTTGCTGGGCAGGTGATTTTTTGGTTTTAATCCAAGCCCCCTTGACTTCTGAAATATATTCTGAGCCCTTCAATCCCTTAATGTAGAAGCTGCTAGATCTTGTGTTATCCTGATTGTATTTCCACAACACTCAAATTATTTCTTTCTGACTGCTTGCAATATTTGCTCCTTGATCTGGGAACTCTGGAATTTGGCTACAATATTCCTAGGAGTTTCTGTTTTTGGATATCTTTCAGGAGGTGATCAGTGGATTCTTTCAATATTCATTTTACCCTCTGGTTCTAGAATATGAGGGCAGTTTTCCTTGGTAATTTCATGAAACACAATGTCTAGGCTCTTTTTTTGATCCTGGCTTTCAGGTAGTCCCACAACTTTTAAATTGTCTCTCCTGGTTGTATTTTCCAGATAAGTTGATTTTCCAGTGAGATATTTCACATTATTTTCCATTTTTTAATTTTTTTATTTATGTTTTGTAATTTCTTGATTTCTCGCCAAGTCATTAGTTTCCATCTGTTCCATTATAATTTTTAAAAGAACTATTTTCTTCAGTGAGCTTTTGAACCTCCTTTTCCATTTGGCTAATTCAGCATTTTTAAAGCAGTCTTCTCCTCTTTGATTTTTTTCTACCTCTATCCTCAAATCAATTAACATATTTTTAAAGGTGTTATTTTCTTCAGCTTTTTTCTGGGTCTCCTTTAGCAAGGTGTTGGCTCACTTTTCATGATTTTCTTGCATTTCTCTCATTTCTATTCCCATGTTTTCCTCCACCTCTTTTATTTGACTTTCATAATGTTTTTTGAGCTCTTCCATGGCCTGGGACCATTGCATATTTATTTTGGAGGTTTTGGATGCAGAAGTCTTGACTTTTATGTCTTCCCCTGATGAAAATTATTGTTCTTCCTCATCTGAAAGAATTGGAGAGAATACCTTTTCACCAAGAATGTAACCTTCCATCATCTTATTTTTTTCCCTTTCTTGGGCATTTTCCCAACCAGTTACTTGACTTTTGGGTCTGTTGTAAAGAGTAGAGCATACTCTGCGGACCTGGAAGTTCTCAGTTCCTCCAAGATGGCACAATCCAGGTAGAGGAGTGTGCTCCCTGGCCTGGCTGGTGGTTAAGGTTCAGACTGGCTACTCAATTCCCCCAGGGGCTCCAAAAATTCCTGCAAAGGCCACTGCCACTTCAGCTGCTGCTGCCTGCTGCTGCTGCTACCACTGCAGCCACCTGGGGCCAGGGCTAGGAGAGGACCCTGTTCCCTTGTCTTAGAGGTGAAAAAGCCCTTTCACTGACCTTTGAAGTTCCCTCTGGAATTTGTGGTTTGGGGGATCTAGGAACCTCCACTATTGCTGCCACCCAGGATTTGGAGCCAAGAGGTCAAAGTGGAGCTGCAGTCTGCTCTGTCTCTGGTGTGACAGACCTTTCCTGTTGGCCTTCCAGGTCACCCTGGGCTGGAAAACTTCTCTCCATCATTCTGTAGCTTCTGCTGCTATAAAATTTGTTGAGAGTCTTTTTTTTTTTTACAGGTATTTTATGGGTTGTAGGGGAAGAGCCAGAATATGTGTGTCTTTCTACTCTGCCATCTTGGCTCTACCTCCATGCAAATACTTTTATATATCCAGATATTTGGTATTATGTAGATAAAAGTTATGTAAGAGTTTTTAAAATTGATTTTAACTGGAGTTTGGGGACTTTGTAAATTGATTTTTATCTGGAGTTCTAGGTTTTTATTTGTGTTTTTTGTTTATAATACTGAAGCTTAACTTAAGGAAATATTTAACCTCTAAAACATCTGATAGCAGAGAAAGGGTCATATAGAGTCTGACAAGTTTGTATTTGTAAGGAATCTTTCAAATCGCAAGACTCTTTGTGATTATATTTTCCTCTTAGAAATATGTTCCCTCAAGTGGCAGAAATTTCCAAGGAGAATAACTTCTAAGTTGATGTGGTTCTAGTAAGAGAAATTCATTCTGTCCTGTGTGTCTGTCAAGCCAATATGCCACGATACAGTCCAGAAAGTACAGAAGCATAAATGAAAGCTGGAAAGGGGAATAAGAAATTATACAACCAAACTTCTTAAGATCAGAGAAGTTATATCTTCTTTTAACACATGAGGATTTAATATTAATATTTTTCAAGTGCTGCTATATAGCTGTAAATCAAATCAAATTTAAGCTATTTCTAGACAAGACTTGCTTTTTTAATTTTGCTTTTGTATTTTAGCACTTAAAATTGTTTTTGACATTTGGTAGGTGCTTAATAAATGCTCTTTGAATGAATACTAGAATACCACAGCTTCGCAAAAATCAACATTTTTAAGTAACTCAGAAGGTAATGAAAAGATAGATCATGGGTGTTAAGTAAACTGCAGCACATTACCAATGAGGACATGCCTTCAAGAAGTAGTATTCAAGATATCATATAGGATATTTATGATCTTCAAAGGGGATGGGTCAGTAATATACCTTGCAATAAACTTTTTCACTTCTTTAAGATTTAAGTAAACAGTCTTAGCAAGAGTCTGCAGAGGACCCTGACAAACAGCAGAAATCACTGTTCATACTGCCTTTAGTAGTGTGTCCTGCAGAGTCAAAAGGGAAGAATTACCTTGATTGAGCTACAATTTAATTGATTTAAATTGAGTGGCTCAGGCAATAGCAAGGTTTATCTGTGATTAAACCTGGTTTCATCTTTCATTTTGTGTTCCCAGCATCTAACACAAAACCTGACATCAATTAAGTGTTTAATAAGATGTTTGTTGATGGCACCTGTTGTTGATGATTGACAGGCACCTGCAGGAGATAAGTGCAGACCAAAAAAAAAAAAAAGTGAAAATTGTGAAGTACCTAAGGGTCCTGTGAATAGTTCAAAAGCCAAATTCCTGTCTGCTTTTGTGCCAGGACAAAGCAATAGCTCTTTCTCTGCTGGATCCCTACCAGCCTGGCACGCAGAGAAACATGAGAGTAAGGCAACTGGGGCAGGAAGCCGAAAATATTTATAAAGACAAAATTTCTATGATTTTGTAGCATTTGTATTCCCCTAGGTCTTCTGTAGTCATGGCTCATGCATTATCCATCTTTGGAAGAGTGACAAAAGTTACTAAAACCATTTCAAAAGCCCTTTGCGATTTCCAAAATTCCAGAGCTAAATACATTACTTTAATCTACTGGGTTTTAGAAAGTAGGTTTTTTGGCTATTTCTCTTTCATATTTGTCACAGTAGGTGGCATTAGAGACATTCTTCACCACTTCCATACAAAATGGTGAGATTTTAATTCTACTCACTGCATTTTGTATGTACTTAGGGAAGTTCTTAAAAAGAATCTACAATGCATTTCCATGACCTGCAAAGAGTATACACATTAGGGTTTAAAAATCCTAATAAAAACCCTATTTCTTTAGCTGCCAGTTTCAACCAGTTGCTAGATAGAATTTGATATATAGTGACTGATACAATGTTAATTCCCAAAAAATTACTATAGGAACATTTTGTATAAGAATATTTTTTATTTAAAGAGGGATTTGGAGATTCACAATGAAAGTCCTATTTTTTTAAAACTAAAAATTATTGTTTCTTTTGTTAATTTTTCATCTCCATTTTAACTTATTTAGCAGCTTTTGTTTGGGAGGAAAGAACTTGATTACGTATGCAGAATATTTATCAATTTGGAATTCACCAGTAGTTATTTTGAGGTTCTGCACATACTAGGATAAGGAATAAAAATTATGGATAATTAAGGGAAAATACTAGAATTTTAGACACAGAAGGGGACTTTCACATCATATATTTAGAAATGAGAAAGCTAAGAAACAGAAAGATGAACGTTGGCCCCACTGTTACCTTATCAGAGACAAAGGAGCTGATCCCTAAGATCTAACTTCCAACCAAATCTTTCCACCATAACACACTCTCTTTTTAAGAATGAGTTATGAGTACTTATTGAAACTGGGGAGTCACTTTGGAGCTAGCCTGTTAAGAATAAAACTTACTCTGTTTAAAACATAAGGATTCTTATAGTATTTTCAGTATTTTCTGATTTAATCTATGTTGGAAATGCTCAAGTATCCTTTGTGAATGCCTTCAATAATCCATATCCTCTTTTTTCCTAGTTAGATGACAGATAAAAAAATAATTGGCAAAAGAAGTTGTTTTATCAGGACATACAAAATGGAAGTAAATTGTTTCTCATTTTTTTATGGAATCATAGGGAAGGAATAATGATAATCATTAGGTTCAAAGTCCTCGTTTTAGTGATAGGAGCACTGAAAATCAGAAAAGTTAAATGACTTATTCAAGGTAAGACAGGTATTAATTGGTATATTTAGATCTAAACCCAGATTTTCAGAACCAAAATCAAATACACACATACACATACACACACACGTGTGTGTGTATATATGAATTTATTGCACTATAGTGTGCATATATGCATACACATATGAATTTATTTTTCTGTATAGTGCATACATTTCCTCTAGAGTATTTCACATACATATATGAAATATATATATATATACACACACACACACACATATGCACATTTTAAATTTTGAAAAGCCTAAAAGCACGGCTTTGGGGATAAATAACTATATTATTGCCATGTAAAGTAGGATGACAGAAGATAGAGACCCAGATTCAGAGACTTGAAGACCTGTGTTCAAGTCTTGTGTCTAGTATATACTGGCTATGTGAATCTAGGCATTTACTCGCACTTCATGTTTCAATGACACAGAACATTTCTCTAAGAGTGTAAGTTACACAACTGTTTCTGATCAAGATTTGCAGAGGAAATATCATTAAAAATAAATACAATGAAGCCATTCACTTCATGAATATTTTATAATATAGAAAAGTTTATAGATAATATTTTGATAAATTTGCAAAACCCCAGAATATCACAGAGTCTCTGCAATTTAATTCCTGATGACTTAATAGAGCTTGGCCAAGCAATCAACAAAGGGGAAAAATAAGTGAATGAAAATGAATATTGCTAAGATAATTATGGTTATTTTGATTAATTATCACTCTACTCATTAAGTCTATCAGTAGATATTTTTGGATAGGCCTGCCAATGAACAATCAACTGCTATTAGAACAGAAAAAAAAGGGTTATTAGATTCCATTTAGGAAATTGAACAGCTTTTTAAAATCATCTCAAGCTCTTCCATGGATTGAAAGCCCATTTTTCAGCACTGGAAACACAATCTAATAATGAAATTTTTCTATGAGAAACAGAAAATCATAATTTTCCAAACACTAAAATTTCAAGTATTTCAGAGTAAAAGAAAGTAGATCATTGATCCACAGTCAAGTGTGGAGAGTGAGAGGCAATGAAAGGAAAACTTGAGAGGTCCACCAGTTTCTATTGAAAATCAAAATGTTAGGTAAGAAAGTCTTCAGATTTTATGGAAGACAACTTCTTTGTGAAGAATTTATGGAGAAAAAGTATGAACAAAAAGAAAAGAGCATAAAAACATAACAATGGGTTGTGATATATTGATACATGGAAGTGCCCTGACAGATGAGAAAAAGGATCCACACACTTTGGTGGCATCAAACAGTGCATTTTGGAGAAAAAAGGGGGAAATTTGAAGAGATACAAGTCAGAAAGTAAATCTAATCATCTAGCAATAGTTCTAAAATAAAATGAAAATGATTGGCAATTCAAAGGCAATTAATAGATACAAAATTGTGGGGTTTTATAAATTAATGAATGTGGAATGTCAGGAAATGAGTGAAAAACTTTGGTTCCTACCTGAAAATTTTCACTTTTGCGATAGCATGGTACTCTTCAGTTAATTTTTCTAGGTCTTCCCATGAGAACTATTTAACAAGTTTGAGTTCAATTTCATGAGAGTTTTGCCTGTAGAATCTATCACTAACCATGCCTGTGTTTGTTTTGTTACATATTATTAGATTTTTTTTATTCTGAATATGGAAGTTGCGTGTTATAAATTCAGGCATAAAGTAAAAGAAGATCTCTCCAGGATCAGACATATCATAATCCACACTAGTGAAAGAATTTATAAATCAGATGGAAGAATCATTGTTCTAGAACTAGAAGAGGACTCAGATATTTTTTCATTCCTTTCCAAATATAGATGAGAAAAACTGGTCTCAAGGGGTTACAGAATTTGCCCAACCTCAGGAATAGGAATTGAATCCAGGTCGTTTGACTCCAGACTGTAAGCTTTTTTCAGCTGAACTAAGCTACCTTCCCTAAAGAGACCTTAGTAGTTATCAATAATCCTTGCTGAATTGTGGAGAATTGTAGGGCTTCTGAAACAAATAAATAATATCAATAAAAGTAAAAACCTAGACATAGATAAAGGTCTTAATTGTTTTAAAAGGTGGTGGTGGTATGGGAGGAGGGATTCTGTATTAGATAAGCTTGCTATAGAACCTCAAATCTTACAAGAGAAAACCCTGAAATTTATTATAGTATATATTATTATGAATAACCCATAGCACTTTATATTACAAAGGACTTAAGCATACATTCTCTCATTTGATTTTCAAACCACCTTCAAAGTAGGCAGTATGATATAATATGGCTTTATTTTACAGATAAGGAAATGTAATTTTAAAGAGAATCTGTTATGTGCCCAATGTAATATGGCTAGTAAGGAAGCTAAGTGGCAATGAAGGGTTATAATTACTTAAAATCACACAGTCTTAGAGTTGGAAGGAGCCTTAAAGGCTATTTAGTGTATATAGTACCTGGAAAAGAGACCATTATATCTCAATCAAAATGTAATGGTTTTTTGAATAGAAGTCCTTGAAATATTTGAAGAGGTCTTTCTTATGTGCCCCTTCTTTAAATTAATCTTATTAGACATAGATTTTGATGACCTTCACACCCTTTTCCCCCTTTCCTGGTCACTATAATTCTTTTATTAAGAATAAATCATATCATTTCGATATCACCTAATTTTTAGAACATTGCTTAATTACTTTGTACATATAGCATACTTAGATTTCAGAACAATATCTTTGTATATTCTTGTAGATAAGATGAAGAAACTGGAACGGGATGATAGTCCAGTTAATACTCTTCTTAACTGGCTAAATGACTACACTGAAATTGGTAAATGAATTTATGTCAGTTTCTCAGAGGTCTTTATTGGTGTGATGTGGAGATATGGCTTTAGTTCTGTCCTTGACCCTGTTCAAAATTTTTATTAATGGCATGAATGAATACACCAAGGTCATGATTATATGAGTGACACAAAGCTAGGAGAGATGGCTCATAATTTAAATGACAGAATTATTATCACTCAAAAGATCTCATTCATATAAAGTTAAAGGGACAAATCAAACATAATAAATTTAATTAGATATGAATATAAATGTCTGCATAGGTTCAAAAATTAAACTGGAAAGAGGAAACATGATTAAATATTAATCCACAAAAAAAAAATTAGGGAACATTCCTTGACTGAAATTTCATTATGAGTTAACAGTTCGATGTGAATCTAAGTGCTAATGGGATATTAGGGTACATCTTCAGAACAATAACAGTAATCTTGGCACTATACTCTTGACTATTCAGGCTACATATGGAGGTCATTTCTGGGCTCTGAGTTATAAAATTAATAAACTGCTGAAAAACTAGGATGGTTAAGACATTTAAGGCAATATTATAGAAAGAACTCAAGAAAACGCTGGTTTTCTTTGGACACTATCATCACTCCCATAAGAGAAAAAGTTCTCATTCAACATTTAGGTGGTATAGTAGATAGAGTGTAGCCCTTGGAGTTAGTAAGTTCTAAGTCCAAACACTCCTTCAAATATTTTTACCATATGACCCTGGGAAAATCACTTTAAGTTCTCTGCTTCAGTGTCCTGGTCTGCAAAATGGGGATAATACTATCACATGCCTCACAAGGGTGATAGGAGGAAAAAATGAATTAAAATATTTACAGAGGTTCACACACCTTAGAGCAATATATAAATACTAGCTATTATTTTCACTAAATGTCTTTAAGCTAAAGGAACATTCTACCACTTGGCCTCCAAATTCATCAGCTTCCTCAAAAGTCATTACTTCCCTCTCTACACTACTCCTGGGAGGTTAGGTTTTAGGATTATTCAAAACTTATCTACTTTCAAGATTTTTAACTCTGAAATTCCTCTCTTTGACCATGATTTCCTGTCTTATCATCTCTCCTTATTTCATTCTTTGTAAATGTGATTTAGAGGCACTCCACCCATCCCAGTTTCTCTAACACATCACGGCTGCATAGTCTTACTTTTCTCCCTTCACAGTCTTGACTCTTTATTTAAAATTGTTATTGCTACTCTACCTTAAATCCTTAAACCTCTTGCCACTTCTTCTTTCTGTTGAACTCATTTCTTTCTAATTCTCAGCCCTATAATGTGTTGAACTCTTTTGTTTCTGAATATTAGTCTCTTAAACATGGCATGATACCATGACTATTGAATTTTCTACAAATTTGTGGTAAAATTGATTCTCACTATCAGACAACAAATTTTTTGATCCCTTTATTGTATCTCCATCACACTCCTCACATCCATAATTTAAAAAGTCTCATCTCTCTTTGAAAATCCAACATGACTTCCAATCACTTCTCTCACAGAAAATTATCTGATCTCCCAATTTACTGTAAAAATAAAGGTGTTCTGTTGTGAGCATCTTTTTCTTCCCTGTTACGTATCTCAGAAAGCTTCTATATTATTCACTTTCCTCTCTGCCTTTTCTCCAGTATGAGGAAGAGGTAGTGTTTCTCTCTAGTAAAGATAAACTTTCTGCTTTTACTTGGATCTGATCCTCTCTTGTCTCCTCAGGAACTTATCAATCATTCCTTCCCTCTCATTATCAATATAGTTTTTCATCTACTAACCAATGTGGGTATAAAAGAAGATATTTTACAGATTTACAATTGGTATAAATTGTTTCTGTAAAGGAAAGGAGAAGTAAAAAAGAAATAACATAGTCATTCCAATGTGAATACCATAGTCATCACAATCTATGGTTCCCAAAATGGTGGAAATGTTCTCTTTCAAAATTTTTAAGAAGAATGGCTTTGTTGTTACTGTAATTCATTTGTGTCTGACTCTTTGTGACCCCATTTAGGGTTTTCTTGGTAAAGATGCTGGAATGGTTTGCCATTTCCTTCTCCAGGTCATTTTAGAGATGAGGAAATTGAGGCAAAAAGGGGTAATAACTTGTCTAGGGTCACACAGCTAGTAAGTGTTTGAGGCTAGATTTGAACTAAGGAAGATGATCCTGACTCCGGGACTTGTGGTTGGATTTTAGTCATGGTGAGTTGGAACTGCAACTCACTGAGCTGTGGTATTAGGTAAAGTTTTCCAACAGGAAATTCCTATTGCCTCCATATATACTCAGGTCTTTCTTACTGCTTTAGAAAATCATTTAATTCTGCTATTCTCTCAAGCTTTCATCCAACCTCTCCTCAATTTTATAAGCAAATTGACGGAAAAAATGAAATCACTGCCTGCATTTGCAGACAACCCAATAAAACATGAAGATACTTAGGTATTTCTCTACTTATCTCATTGAGAACAGATGACTCTAGGTCTTACACTACAAAATCAGCCCAAAAGAGATTTGACTATCACACTTATGAACTGATAACCCCTCTTTAATTCCTGAGACTATTTAGTTACTGAAGGCCAACATACACTACAAGAGGGCAGCTACAAAGACAGCAGCAAGACATGCCAAACAGAAAAGAGCAAGAGAAGAGATAAGCAGGAGCATAGAAAACATCCAACAGTCTGTAGTACGGCCAAGAGAACCAAAGTAGGTTACCTAATAATGCTACCAAAAGACACTGGCAACTCTGAAATTATAGATGTGAATAACCCAGGTAGGGGTGCACTCTGACATTTTACTCCCTATAGGTATGTTCCATAATGTATATTAAAAGGACACATTCACGTGTATGTGTTTGTGTATCATGTTTTGATTTGTTATATGATTTCTTTCATTTATTTTAGTCTGACTACAGAGCATGACTATAGTGAAAATATACTCAATAGGAAAGTATATGTAGAACCTATACAGAATTGTATGCAGTCATGGGGAGGGAGGGGGGTAGTAGGGGGTAGGTGTGGGGGGATAAAATCTCAGTTGTATGGCAGTGATTGTTAAACATTAAAAAATAATAATAATAATTAAAAAAGGACACATTCTCTCTGTGGCTCACCTTAATCATTTGGAGCATGAGAACTTGTGGAGAAAGTGTACTCTCATGTATGTAGGGTAAATATATATCTTGCCACTTACCCTTCAATGCTATTGAACAGAATGGTTTTAGATTAAAATTTTCTGATTCCATTTTGAAGGAAGTATATGACCTATGGCTTTCAATGGATCAGGCTCAGGATATCTCAAATCTAAGATAGTATTCTAGATGAAGAGGGATAGAACATGTGAGGGGGTTTCTGACTGAAACATGAAATCAACTTCATTCTTATCTGAATTCTTCATGACTGTTGCATTGAAAGGTATCTTCTGTCTCTATCCTATATTTATGGACTTGTAAATGACTCCTGCTTCCTCCTTCTACCTCAGTACATAGCCTGCGGTTCCTACTTGATTTGAATCACTCTAAATCAGCATTTAACTCTGAAAGTGATCTACTTTTTGATTTGAGTTTGCCCTTGTGATTTAATTTATTTTCTTTAAAAGACTGTCCCCCTACAAGTAGTAGTTAGTTGGATATATTGATCTCCTTGCATATTCCTGTGATAATGAGTGTTTCATCACCAGTGTGAAAAACAGTTAACTAATAATATATTTAATCAGGCTCTTAATGATACTCTATTTTTGTTCCTTGACACCAAACTACCGCAATGGAGCTACAAGAGTCAAATTAAAGGTGCTCAGATAGAATAAGGTGGGGATTGAAGAGAGAAAGGGCTGAACTAGATCAACACATAGTATCATGATCTTGTAGGGGACTTTAACATTCTTTTGATTCAATCTATTCTAGTTGCACAGAATAAGTCCCAGGAGTGTTTGTTTGTGTGTGTGTGTGTGTGTGTATGATTTTTTCATGTCCCAGGTTTTATATATAGAAAACATTAAAGGTGGAATTTGAACCCATGCCCTCTGACTCTAGAGACATTCTTCTTTCTCCTCTGGTATTATATACTTTTCCTCTATGGCACCTGTCTGGAATAAGAATATCAGAAAAGGTAATATAAAAAGGGACTTTTGTCTAGTCGGGCAGTTAGTTTGAATAACTGGGATTAAAGAAGCACTGATTTATGATTTGACCAAAAGGACATGGAGAAGAGTACAAAGCAAGACTGAATCATCCTAACTGTACTAAATAGAATGTTGGGGATATGAAGCCTTGCTATAGACCCCTTCCAGGTAAATCTCATAGATATGACTGGAATAGGGACACGATCATATTTTGTTGGAATGAGTGTTGGAGTGGGGCTAGAAAGGGAGCCAGAGAAAGTAGGTGATTTCACAAACCTTTACAGACAACTTGGCCATATCATACCTACCTAATATACCATATGTATTCCAGAATCAGTTGGTATTACTGCTATTGATGGGGTGCTTGGGTGCATGTGCATGGGCCCCAATTCTAAAATCACATTTCTTCCTAGCCTCAAAACAGTATCCCAGGCAGTTTCTCTCCAGCCCAAGAATATAGCCTGCCCTAGTAACAACCATTATCTCCCTTTCTGATACAGGAGCCAGCTGCACCTATAAAACTTATTAGTTTAAATCAGCTGTGTACTGGCTGAATGGGCTGTGCACTGGGTCATAAAACATTTGCTACTCACTGACCAATCATATGTATCCTAGACTAAGAGATACATATACTCCCTTACATTTATCTTGTCTAATAAGACACTGATGAGGGCAACCTGGTATTTCTGAGCCAGCCCTGACTGTTAGTTGACTTAGTGATGTTTCAGGCCCCAAATCACACATCCAGGTAGTGCCCCACTCCATTTCCTGATGAGTTTTAGGTAAAATACCTATTTAGTGCATACCAAAAGTACATCTTCCTTTATGAACTGACCACTCCTTAACCACTCCCTAATCCCACCCTAAAAGACCTAGTTAGCATATTTCCCATGTTTCACTATAGAATATCCTATATTAACTTTGCCTGTACCCCTTTAAGGTTGCAGGTTCCTTAGGAATTTTAGCCTGCTAAAAAGAATAACAAATCTTTACCTTGACCTTAGCAATACTTGAGTCTGTGAATTCTTCTCCAGGCAAATTGCCCCTGGTACCCTGGTCCTTGTGAAGGTCTTACCACCACCCCCTTCCAGTACTCATCAGTAGCATAGTGCATAGAGCACTGGGTCTTGTATCAGGAAGACCTTAGTTCAAATATGACCACAGACACTTGCTTTGTGACCGTGACAAATCATTTAATGTCTGTTTGTCTCAGGTTCCTCAACTATAAAATATTGATAATAATGAAACCCATCTTGCAGTGCTATTGTGAGGATAAATAAGATAATTCTTGTAAAAAGTTCTTAGAAAACTGCCAGACATATCATAGGTTAGATATCTCTATCTATAGATATAGATAAAGATATTGATATTGATATCTATCTATATCTATCATCTGTCTATCTATCTATCTATCTATCTATCTATCTATCTATCTATCTATCTATCTATCTATCTATCTATTGATTCTCTTCCTCACCCTTATAACTCTATCAGAAACTCTTTATGGAGGCCAATTAAATAATAATATTTAGCCCTCACTATAAACATTTCCTAAAGAGGAGAGTAGAGAAGAAGAAAGGACAAAAGAGAGAGGAGGGGCGAATAGAAGAAAATGATCCCTGCTTCCAAATGGCAGTATAGAGGTGATACAATGGATAGAGTTATGATCCTGCAAGTAGGTTAGTTGAGTTCAAATTCAGTTTAAGGCATTTACTAGCTTTATTACCTTGGGCAAGTTACTCACAAGCACAGTTGACTAAGAAATGACTGAACCTGACCTGGTTTCAGTTCCCACTTCATTGAATTGCCTGAGGCTGATCAGACATTGTCACTCTAGCCTCTATTTTGCAAATCTCCCCAAACTCTCATCCATGCAGATTCCCAAGTTATGGACTTTTGTTTGTTATGCAAAGCAACTTATCTAGTAAAACTATAAAATACCTAATCCCTCTGGGAGCCTAGTTATTCTCTCTGCCTTAGTACCCAACATAAACCCTCTTTCCAACCCTCATCCTGTGTACTCCAGCACTTGCTGTGTGGCACCCCCAGCTATACCTCATTTCCCACAATTAAAGACCTCCATTTTGTTGTATTGATTCTTTTCATTAAAATTCAGGTTGACATCACTTAGCCTCTGCCTGCTTCAGTTTTCTCATTTCTAGAATGGGAATGATACTAGCACCCACTTCACATGATTATTGAGAGACTAAAATGAAATATTCTATACTTTGGATACATTAAAGTGCTATATAATTGTCAGCTCTCATTTTATTTAGCCATGAAATGACATGTAAGTAAATGTAGAATAAATCTAAAGATAATAAATAAAAAAAAATACAAAGTAGTTGGAGAGGGAAGGCTCTAGCACTTAGGAAAATTGATAAGCAATACACCTGCGACTCCAATCCTATTCTCACTCTACCCACCCCCCAAGCCTATAGTTCTTTCTATGGAATCAAGCTTCTGTTTATTTACAATTTTAATAACAATAACAATTATTCATATCAATCACATGGTCCTTATCACAGTTAACCTTAGTCATTAATTAGTGTTCTCTTCAAATTTAGTGTCCTTTTAAAATGACTATGTCAATACTTTGTATTTTCTTGTCTACATACCTGTCAGATACTCCCAGTAGAATATAAACCCCCATAGGATAGAAATGTTTTTTTGCCTCTGTACTTTCAGAACCTTCCACAGCACTTGACATCTAGTAAGTACTTAATACGTACTGGTGTACTTGTTAGCTTTAATTAGCTGTCTTTTCATATACATGATGAAAGCATAAAAGAATGGATAGAGTTCTGGGATTAGTGTCAGTTTGAATAGCAGAGGATTACTTTGTATTTTGTACTAGGGATCATTCAAAGGCAGAAGATTTAAACCAACTTTCCTTTTGCTAAAATTATTTTATAATAACCAGGTAGAACCAATTCTCCAGGCAATTTGAAATCAGTCCAAAGGATAACATATAGATAAAACAAAAATTACTGAGCAAAAAGAGTGCTAAAAGTCAGTAAGAAAGTTCCCTCTCAAAAACTAAGGTTAATGTTCTCCTGCCAAAGAGCCAAGGAATAGTAAATCTGGGGGAAATTTTAACTCTGTTTAAGGTCTGCATCACAACTCCCTTGCTTACAGTATTTATTAATAATGTGGTGGTGATGGAAGGGTGTGTGTGTGTGTGTGTGTGTGTCTGTTTGTCTCTGTAAGAGGTTGTGTGACCCACAAGATTGTTGTTTGTCCTTTGATCTGGACAAGAACCAATGATATGAAGAGGGTGATATCTTGACATGTAAGAGAATTGGATTTAAGTAAAGCAAGATTGCAAATTCTTCTTCCTCACTTTCTCCTCCAGAGTCATTGGACTCCAGTGGCAAGACTCAGGTCAGGATTACTGGAGATGATCTCACATCCAGTGGAAGACCTTGACCTTTTTTAAGCGAAGGTATTTCCCAAGTCTCAGCTTGTCTGAGACAACACCAATTCAGTAGTTAAAAGCTAGGTAAGAACTAAGGCAAAAGATGGCCTAGTTTGCCATCAAAAAATAAGCAGTTTGGGAAAGGAAGACCTTCAGATTTTCTGGCTGAGCCTGACCCACAAGACTAAATTCGTCTAATACTTCTGAACCTTAATATCTTTGTGACCCTAGACAAATCACTTATCTTTTACCTAACCTGCCCAAGTTCCAACATTTGTCTAATAAGTCATAAGAAGCTTGCATTGTCCTTTATTGAACAGAAATCTTCAGTCTTATGAAATTCCAAAGAAAGAAAGAATAAGGAAAGGAGGAACTAGGGAAGAGAGGGAAAGTGAAAAAAGTGTATTTTTTCGGTGTATCTGTATCAACACATGTATATACATATGTACACATGCACATATATATTTTACACAAATATTCTCTTTACTCTAAGTTCTGTGAGAGTAGAAACTACATTTTATCATTGATTATATTCCTATATTGACTAGTTCAGAACCCCTCAAGAACCTCAGTAAATGTTTGATTGATGATAGCATAAATTGGCATGTCATGAAACCCAGATGCCAAGGAATTGTGAATTTGATGACATATACATTTAGCAAGCCAATGAGGTTATGCAAAAGATCAATTTCTTTTTTTCCATGGAAAGAGCAATATTTAGAAAATGAATACTTTCAAGAGTAGTTAAAATGATTATTAATCTACATGATGAAAAGTTTCTATGACACAAAGAAATGTGCTACTGAGTAAATATTTCCTGCTGATTAGATGGATTCTGTAAATTAGATTCAGCAACACAAAGTGCTGTCTTTTTGGCATTTCATTTAATAGTGATTTGCATCAGTGTTTATTGGTTATTTTAAATGGTTGTTGAAACTTAATTTAAGATGAGAGAAATCATGTCATCAGAGTATAAAATAATGGCATATAATATGCATTTTGTAGTAAAAAGAAAAGCAAAATGACATAGGCTTGAAAGACATCACATATAATAGAATTCAATCTAAAGAAACAGTGTAGTTCGCAGACAAATTGAAAGGGACCCTATATTGGGCAGAATTATGTATTCTTTACTAGTTCCTGCCAGATATCATCAGGAATGTACTGCCTTCTGCCTTTTATTACTGAAAACGCCACATTTGTGATCACTCAGCATATATCCAATGACAATTATTCGTATTCAGTGGATGAGTCAAACATGTAGTCATTTCAAATTGTTAATAGATTAAATATAGTGTTGTCATTAGATATGTTAAAAAGTAGACTATTGATGACTAAAATAAAATTTTACAAGGTTGGATGCCAAAATGAATTTTATTGATAGTAATAGTTCATTTCAAGTGGTTTACAAAATCATCCTACCTCTAAAACAATGAATTGTGTAATGACTTTTAGAAACTATTCTTTCTAATTCTTGTACAATACTTTAGAGGTAAGTTTCAAAGTCACATAACCTTTTTATCAGGCTAATGGAAGAATAGTTTTGCATTGGCATATGCATTTTCTCCCATAACCCTATACAAATAATCCAGTATGAATCTCTACTTAAAAATTTGCTTTTCAAAAAGTTTTATAGCTCACTTTGGCTTAGCACTGTAAGTTTACAAAGTAAATTTGTTAAACAATTCTGCAATTTAGGGAGGGACAGTATGCCCATTTTACGGAGGAATAGAGTTTTTGAAATCTGACCTGACCAAAGACAAATTGTAAAGATGGAGCAAAACCTTATCATCTTAGTATGCAGGGAACTCTAGGTTCTTTGAAGGTATATACCAATCTTAAGTTTAGGGATATGAGGCAAAACTCCTTTCAGATCTTGACTGGTCATATCTCTATATGAAGAGACCAAGTATGTTGTTGGACAGATAGCTAAGAGAGAATTTTACCTCTTTCTCTACCCAAATATTGACATAAAAAAAAGAAAAAGTCAGGGTTTAAAATATGACAACTACACTACCAGAGTGATTTGATAGCTATTGTGCAAAATAATCACTGTTAGTAATACCAGTACAAAGTCAATACCCTGAAACTCGCAGAATATGCATCATAAGTAAGAAGAGCAGGGTGGATAAAAGATTTAAGTTCTTTATCAATATGGGGATTAAAAACAAAAGATCAAGCTAAAGAACATTAGGCAACTGTACCTACGGAGGCAGCTCAACTCAAGTCATTTCATTTTTCAAGCAATTGCATTACTCTGGGACTTCTCTGACTTCTCCACCATGACCTTATGCTCAGTATTCAACCTCCCTAACTTTTCAGCTTCATTTATTTTTTGTTATCTTCCTCAGTTAGATTATAAGCACCCTGAGGGCAAAGATTATATTTCTTTCATTTTTTCTTGTCCCTATCACTTATCACACTGCCAGACACATAGTCAGCACTTCATTTTTTTTGACTGATTGACTAATGAGCACAGTAACTAGAGGTGAAAATTTCCTGTTATTTGAATGAAAGGCTTTAGAACTGAAATATTGCGACCAATAGGAGAGGTTTACTGTTCATTTTAGAGAGAATGGTTTTCTACTTTTTTCTAAAATAATTGAAAAAAAAACTATAAGCATGTGCTGTCAGCTATAAGAATGGGACAGCATTCTCTCAAAGATTTCAGCTGACCCTGATACAATGCAAAATACATCCTAGCCAAACATCATTCTATAAAGAGTATTAGAGTAACATCCAGGAGAAATTAAGAGGTAGATGGAAAGCAGGTTCTTTATGAGAATAGTTGCTTAAATATACTTATAGGCTTTGGGGTAAATTGTCCATCCATTCATGAGCCTTGTTCATATATATTTCTTACATGAAGGATTTTCCATTTGTGTTCCCTATGTGCATCTAGTTTTTCCACTGAAGCTCTATACATGTGTATGAAAATCTGCCAGAGTTTATGTGAGAATATTTTTAGCTATATATTGTTTCTATTTTTTAATATTATATCTTTTTATTAAATACTTTTGCTTGGGGTTGAATGTGAATCTTATAGACTAATACAATTTGTATCACTATCTTGCATATTATCTATCTATACATATATAGGCATATACATACAAATAGAATATATAATTCTATCTCTGCCTAGCCTTCCTTAAGTCCTGTTTTGTCCCTTTATGTTCTTGTCCCCCTACTTTTCCCAGGTTTCTGTTGACTGATTACTCTTAAATGCCTGTATTATTTACCTGTAGATATTGAAGACTTAAAGTGCTGCAAATTGTCTCTTGTTCTTTGTAAAATTCAAGTCTTTCTCACTCTACGAGCATCAAATATATGCTCATATGGAGGAGATTAGACCTGACTTCCAACATTCCACAAATTAACTTAGACTTGAGAGTAGTACCTTTCAAGGAAATGACTTTCTCTAAGCAATATTATCTAGGGATAGAGTTGTTACATATCATTTTATTATTATTGTCTGAAATCTCTGGTGTGTATAGGAAAAGAGCATCCAGGGGGCACCAGTAGACCAAGAGCTTGGAATGTTGACATAATTACTTATTGTATGAAAGGATTTGTAACACTTATTTTATGACATGGGCCAACTCACTTGATATCTCAGCATCTCAGTTTTCTCATCTAAAAAGTGAAAGCTTTAAATTAGATATCTTCCATGATTTCCTCCAACTCAATCTTTCAGGGTCCTTTAAACTATTGACCTGCTCAGCACTCTCTTTTGCCAGGTTTTTTAAATGAACATATTTAAATTAACTATTTATCAGCAGCAAATCAATTTCATATAATCATGCAATCAAGAAGTATTTATTAATAGCCTACTCTGTGTCAGGTACATTTCTAAGTAATTAGGTTACAAAGAAAAAACTGGCATGTCCCCCTCCAAATACAGTTTATGTACTATGGAGAAACAACGATCAAAAGTGTGAAGTAGATATCAACAAGCCTGGACATAAATGATATAACATCTGTTCTGATAAGTTAGGGGATTTGTGGACTTTTAATAAATCATCAGCCTAATTTACAATCAGGGGTTTCAAGAATCTTCCAACCTAAAAAAAGAATCATTTCATGCCAGGTTTTCCCAAAAGGAATTACTTGGGAGACAGGAGAAGAACACTGTCTTTGACCTTAACCCTCAGTTTCTTCCTCCAACTCCCACTACAACCAGAGTAAAACACTATGAGCTTCAAAGAATGTGGAAAATTTTGACCTTCTTACCAAAATCTTAGCAGGAACTCTCAAACAGCCGATGATAGTGTCTGCTTTGGCAGGCAAGGCCAAACTGAATATGAAGAGTAAAAGTAAAGTCAAGGCTCTCTAAGGTGCCTAGCAGAGAAGCTACAACATATCTAAGGGAAAAATCTTGATAACTACAGCAAGAAGATATCCAGGAATTGAGAGTTGTTCTTCCTGCTGTTTAGACACATGTTCTTCATTTGAGTTCACTTTCCCTTGGATGCCAAACACATCAATTTAAATTCATTATTATCTGATAAAATTGTAATGGCTAAATAGTGGGGTAATTAGTTGATTGCTTCAATTGATGCCTCCACACATACTTTTAAGTATATATCTTTAACGAATGTAAAAAAAAAAAGATACATTTCTTCATTGAAGTAATTGGTGATAGAGGAAGTCATGGACATTTTCAAGCATATTTTGTACCAATTATTTCTATTTCATCATATTAAAAACCACTTTTTAGAATCTAATGAAATATAGATATTAACTGATATACACTAATAATAAAGAAAGATCAGTAGAGGTGGGTTCAGAGGTTATAGGACTAGAAAAATCCCTACAATAAAATGTAGTAACCATCTTCTTGGAAACCACCTTGTATATCCAATAAAGGGTTAGGAAAATAACTCCAGATAAATTCATACCACATACACATAAAAATATTAATTAAGTAAATGTGTAATTTTAGAAAAGATATTAGTATCTAGGAAGACAAAGAAAGGCCTATCGAAAGAGATGTCACTTAGCTTGAGTATGGAATATAGTTAGGGATGCTAAGGAACAGAGATGAGGAGAAATGCATTCAGGCTAGCTTTTGCAATGGTATGGAAATCAAAGATGAAAAGTTATATACAGGAAACAGTAAGTAGGCTAATTTAACAGGAATGCAGAGTATGTGAAGGACAATAATATATAATAAAGACAGACAGGTAGACTGATGCTGGATTATAAGGGAATAGGAATGTCAAAGAGAGAATTCTGCATGTTAATGTAGGGGAAACAAAGAGCCACTGGCACTTTTTGAAAAGGTCTAAGTTTTAGTAAGATATAGACAGACAGACAGACAGACAGACAGAAAGACACAGACAGATAGATAGATAGATAGACAGACAGACAGACAGACAGACAGACAGACAGACAGACAGATAGATAGATAGATAGATAGATAGATAGATAGATAGATAGATAGATGATAGAGATAAATATCACTAGATCTATAGAAATAGATAGTTATGGATATATTGGGGGGGGAGCAGGAAGGGAAGGGAAGATAGAAAGAACAATATGGAGACTGTTGGCAGAGTCATAGCCCAAGTCAAGGGAGCCTAATCTAGGTTGGTGACCATGCAAATGACATAAGTGCAGAGAAACGGACAGACATAAGAAGTGTGAAGGTAGATTAAACAATATTTAGAAACTGATTGAATATGTAGGGAGAAAAAGACAGAGAATAATTGAGGATGATCCAAACATTGCAAAATTGAATTATTTGAAAGAAAATTCTGCTAGGATTAGAAATTTTGAAAATTAGGAAAATTTGGGAGTTCAAGGCAAAATACAGAGAATTGTTAGGAGGTGTATTGCCTTTGAGATATCACAGGGAAATGAAATTGGAAGTGCCCAGTGGACAATTGGTGATTTTAAACTAGAGTTCAGGAGAGACCCTAGGGAAGGATATATAAAACTCTAAGTCAGCTTCATAAAGGTAAAAGTTGAGGACAGGTCAAAATGAAGAGATCAAGAAGAGGTGTATTGAGAGAAGGGAGATAGAAAAAGGAAAGGTCAGTTAAAAATACAAAGAGATCACATATACTTTCTGCCTGGAAGTATGAAAGAAGAGAACTTAAATTCACCACAACCACCAGCAGGAGCATAAAAACAAAGACACAAGTTATGAATACACAGGTATGAATGGATACAAAAACAATGCAATTAGGTGTTTATCTGAAGGGCAATAAGGATCTTTTTTATTCTTTTGGGAAAGGAGGTATGCAAGTAAGAAAATTGAAAACCATGAATTATTAAGTATTAATGAGGCATTGTGTTTATATACTAAGGAAGAATTAACTACAACCTTAAGGAACTAATGTGTAAATATGACAACAACAACAAAAAAAAAAAACAATAACAATAAAAACCCCAAACACTCCTGCCTATTATGTGCCTGTGTTTAAGGAACTGGATTGAATTTTTAAAAAGTCATTTAGTAGAAGAAACTAAAAGAAGAAAAGAAACTTATCAAATGAAAAATAATATTATTTCTTTAAGTGATTTTGTTTATTGTTTTATGACTAGTGAAATCTGAATTTTATTTGCCTTCCCTTTGTCACTGAAAAACAAACTCTTGTTTATTCTGAATGTTGGCACCCATTGCTGGAAATATCATTATACATTTGGGAGATTTTTATTTTCACAAAGTCTAGTGAAGGGATAAAAATATAAAATTGGCTGATGCAAGTTCATTTCAAGTCGTCAACCAATTTAACTACTTTTTCAAGGGAACTTGTGTCTGTTTCAAAAGAGAGGATTTACTTACAGGTCATTACACCGTTGTTTTCATTTTAAGTGGGAATATTGTCATTTGACAAAGCATATATAGTGCCACAAAAAAAGATTATAGAAAATTGACCCAATATTAAACATTCAAATGTAGGACCAGTCTTCCTTTTGGCACTTTGAAAGTGACCTTGAAATGCTTTGCTTTATGCCAGCTTGCCAACCGGCCAGCCAACCACACTGCTGTGCAATTTACCCAGCCAAGTGATTTGAATCAATATCAAAGGCAGTCTTAGAAGAAGTGAGGATCGATGCCAACTCAGGGGAAGTGAGCAGTCCAAAATGAAAAATATCCAGCAACAGAGGAACAAGAAACCAACTTTGTTACCTCCATCATCCTGCTGCTGAAACAAATAAAAATTGCTTTTGTATATACTGTAATAAAGAATGCCTTTTTTCCTCCACGAATGTTTTTATTTACATTTGTCTTAGCAGATTTTAAATATTCTCTTGTTTTTATGAAAAGATTAGAATCTGAGTAAGATCAGACTTTAATATGTGCCTTAAACTGTAAAGTCATTACATCAAATTTCTATATGTACGTACTGTTCTTATGTCTATAAAACTTAAAGGGAAGGAGAGAATAAGCATTTATATAGTATCTGATATGTACCAGTAATTTTACTATTTAAAATATTATCACATTTGAATCTTACAAGTTTATTAGGTTGATGCTCTTATTATCTCCCTTTTTCAGCTGAAAAAACAGGTTAAAAAATGTTAAGTGACACTATAAGAGTTGCAAAATTAGCAATTGTCAGAGGCTATATTTAAACTTAAACCTTCCTGACTCCAGGCTCCATACTCTATCCACTGTGTCACATAGCTGCCAAGACAGATAACTTTAATACCTCAGATATTTTTTGATTGCCCTTTGAAAGAATTATAGCCATTGAATTGAAGTATCCCCTAATAAGTTTAAAATTATTGAATAACTCATCATTTTGAACCAAAGATCTTAAAGTATATCCTGGGAAATATCACTTTCAGTAGATTGTTTGGGTTGAGTTTCATTCAGTGGCCTACTCTGACAATCAGTAACATTAGGATTTAACCTAAGCATCTTCTCTCTGAACATTTCTTCTCCTGTTAATTAAAATAATGATACTATCCTATAAGAATTGTCTGAAGTATAAGCAACAAACACATGCTTGCAAAGGATTGTGAAAGTACAGTTGTCTAAATTTTCCTGTAGTGCTATTAATTTAAAAATCATCCCATGGGATCTTGGCTAATCTGGTAAAGGTTTGTAGAGAAAATTATATTTGCATTTATTATTTTTCCACGATTTTTGAACATTAAATTCTTTATCACTTACCAATATACCCTGATTGTTAAATGCATGCTGAAAGGACAATTGGTGTTATTCAATTAAGCTGTTACAACCACACAAAGCTAGATTTATGGATTCCTACCACTAATACACTTTTAAATTGAATTTATTTTTATTTACAAATCGTGATACTGGAAAAAAAATTTACTACTTTCCAAAATAAAATTTAAATATTCACTTCAACATAGCATCAAATTATGTCCTTATATACATGATGTCTTGAAAAATAAACATATATAAAGTAGGTCAGTCTTTGCATAATAATAGAATCTGAGAAATTTTCAGGTTGATAGAGAGATATCCAAGCCCCCTTACCACAGCATTATATCTGAAAATAAGATTCTGCATTACAAAATACCTGGATAGTCCCAAACGACTTTTCACTTGCCAATGTTTTCTTAAGACCAAATCATGAAGCAGCAGGTGGTATATTGGATCATGTACAAAGCCTCAAACTAGCAAGATCCAGTTTCAAATTTGGTATCAGGTAGATATTACCTATCACTTAAACTTTGATTGCCTAGTTTCCTAATCTGTAAAATGAAGATAATTATAGCATGTACCTCCCAGGGTTGCTGTTAGGATCATAATGCTATATAAATGTTAACTTATTTTTATTAACAAATCTGATGATTCTTGATGCATCTAATTCCATTTCTGAAGAATTTAAATTATAAGGAAGAATGTCCTTGCACCAAACCAAAAAAAAATTTTGTTAGTAACTTTCATATATAGCTCCTTATCAGGCCCTCCAGGGCCAAGCAGGAGAATTTTAGTTTCTCTTCTATACACCTGACTATCCTTCAAATTCTTGATGAGAGATATAATGTGAATTCTTTCTAAATAACTTCATCCCCAGGAAAAATAACTCCATTTCATGGAACTGTTCCTCAAAAGACATAATTTCAGTGTTATTTTCTGTCATGGTTGCTCTCAACTCCAAGAAATGGCAAATCACAGAAGTGTCTTTCCAAGAAAAAGCAAATGAGTTTTCAAAGACTCAGAGACCACTAAACAAAAAGTAAACAAGAAGAGATTAAAAATATTGCCCCATTGTAGAAATTACTTGTGCCCCTTTACATATATTCCATATCTACCCTTTGCATTTTCAATAATCATGTTCTTTTTCATATGTCATGGAATATCCTCCTTGGATCCATGCCCTCCCTCACCTTTCCAGTTGATTGTTTTCTCCAGGAGCTCCGACTTTCTCATGCCAGAAGAATTCCATCCACTGGCATATACCATTACCTCAGAGGAAGTGGTGTGAGTACAAAATCCCCACAGATTTTGTACAGTACATGTGTGTGTGTATGTGTATGTGTATATGTATATGTACCTATTTCCAATTACACTCCTCCTCCGTTGGCAAGGGATCATTTGACACAACAGAGTTAAAACCAAGGCCTATACCCTCACTCCACCCCCCATTTTATTCTCTCGCTTTGTCTCCTCATCTATTATTTATGCTTCTTTTTCTTGTTGAGCAAATACAATGTTTTCCCTCCAGTATTTGCTATTCATTTGATTACATTATATCATATTGCTCAGAGAAGTTCATCAGTATTGTATATCAGTTTCACGATGGCATGTTTGCCTCGGGTCTGGATAGTGGACAATGCCTTCCTAATCACTAATGGAGTGAAACAGGACTGTGTACCTGACCTCATGCTTTTTAGTGATGTTTTTGGTCATGTTGTCAAATGCTTTCAATGAGGATGGACATAAGGTCACCTACAGTACTGATGAGAAGTTCGTCAATTTGAAAAGGCTACAAGCCAAGACCAAAGTGGAGGGAGTGCTGCTGCATGATTTTCTGTTTGTAGATGATTGTTCACTCAATGCAATCTCTGAAGCTGAGATGGAACAAAGTATGGATCAATTCTCTGCTGCCTGTGCTAATTTTGCCTTAATATTTAGCACCAAGAAAACACAGGTGCTTCATCAACCACCACCACATCATCCATATGTGGAACTATAGGTTACAATAAATGGAGAAGTTTTGAATGCTATGGATAAGTTCACTTAGCTTGATAGTATACTTCCTAGGGATGTACACATTGACCATGAGGTTGATGCATGCATTGCCAGAGCCAGTTCAGTGTTTGGGAGACTCCAAAGAAAAGTTTGGGAGAGAAGAGGTATTAGACTGACTACCATACTGAAGGTCTATAGAGCTGTTGTGCTGACCTAATTGTTGTATGCCTGAGAAACATGGACAGTCTACCAGTACCATGCCAGGAATCTGAATATCTTCCATTTGAACTGTCTTAGGAAGATTCTGAGGATCACCAGGTAGGATAAGGTACCAGACACTGAAATCCTTCATTGAAATGAACTGCCAGGCATTCAAACTATGCTTCAGACAATGCAGCTTTGATGGGCTGGCCACATTGTTTATATGCAAAATGTACATTTGCCAAAAAGATTATTTTACGAAGAACTCACACAGGTGGCAAGAGATGACTTGATGGTCAGAAAAAGCGATACAAGATCACTCTCAAGGCCTTTCTCAAGAACTTTGAATTTTGTTACACCACATGGGAGACACTGACACAGGACCACTCAGCATGGCATGCCCACATCAGAAAAGGTGCTGTTTTCTATGAGCAAACCAGAATTGATACAGCACAAAGTAAATGTATGATGAACAAATTTGGAATATCTGCTCCAAAAAATTCATATGGACTATCTGTGCCCAACCTGTTGTAAGGCACTCTGAGCTCATATTGGTCTGCTCACCCACAGTTGGACACACTGAAACTTTACTTTATTGTGCTGATGTCACTTTGGTATTCTTCGAAAATGAAGGACAACAACCAAACAATCCTATATTCCTTTCTAAATTCTATGCTCCCCTCTCTTTTTATACCTTCTCCAATTCCCCAGTTTAGTCCTACAAAATGTATTGACACTTATACGTGTGTGTGTGTGTCTATAAATATGAAGTTCAGTTCCTGATATTTAGTGTATGCTATTTCAAGCCTATTTTTGTACCATCACCTAACATATCTAAATTCCACTTGAATCTTTATATAGTTGCACAATTTTGGAAACAACTTATAAGTCCCTATGTTTTTATTATTTATTTTTTATCACCTCACAGTTGATTTTTTTATGCTTCTTCCCTCACTCACTCCTCTTAATTTAATTTAGAGATGTTGGAACACACAGACAAACAATTTTAATTTTTTGGTAATTTTCTTTATTTACCTTTCTTGTTTTATTGCTATTTGAAAAGTTTGCAAATAATCTAGTCAATTTTTTAAAAAATACTTCAAAACCTCTCTTTTATTTGGATATTTACTTTGAAAAAATTAAGTTATTGGTGGCAGAGCCAAGATGGTATGGAAAGATTGACCTGTTCAAGCTCTCCCCCCATAACCCAAAAAAATCTGTAAAAAAAAATGACTAATCAAATTCTAGAACAGTAGAAGCCACAAAGTGACAGAGTGAAAGACATTTCCAGCCCAAAACAGTCTGGAAAGCCAACAGGAAAGGTCTATTGCACTGGGCTCAGAGTGGAGGGCCTGCACCATGCTGCACGGCACAGACAAGACTAGAGCACGGAATCACAGGTAGCAGCTGTGGTTACCAGATTTCTCAACCTACAAATACCAAAGACAGCTTCAAAAGTCAGTAAGAAAGTTCTTTCACCTGTATGAGAAGGGAGCATTGATCTGGCCCCACCCTGGCTCCAGGGTGACAGCAGCCACTGTGAAACCAGTGTACAATTTTGGAGCCCTGGCCAAAAGATTCTGGGGGATTTGAGAGGCCTTATCTGCCTCTCAGTCTTCAGTGGTGGTCCTGGGGTAAGGAGGAGCACTGGTGTGGTGCAGCTGGTGGAGGCTCTGGAGAGGGAATTCTACTTGTAGATCCCAGGCAGAAGAGTACTTGTGGTTGCTTCCAGACCAGAGCAGAGATTAGGAGAAGAGTAAACTCCACTTCCTTTATTGTGCCACCTTGAAGGAACTGAGAACATACAGGTACCTGGAGTATACCCTCTACTTGACAAAGAACTTGGAAGTTAAGTAACTTGCTGGGAAAATGCCCCCAAAAGGGAGAAAAAAGACTGTAGAAGGTTACTTTCTTAGTGAAAAGGTATTTTCTTCCTTCCCTTTGAATGAAGAAGAACAAAGCATTCCATCACAGAAAGACCTAAATGTCAAGGCTACTATATCCAAAATTTATAAAAAAAGTGTGCAGTGGTCTCAGGCCATGGAAGAGTTCAAAAAGGACTTTGAAAGTCAAGTAAAAGGTGGAGGAAAAATTTGGAAGAGAAATGAGTGTGATGCAGGAAAATCATGAAAAGTGAGTCAACAGCTTGCTAAAGGAGACCCAAATAATGCTGAAGAAAGCAACACCTTTAAAAACAGACTAACCCAAATGGCAAAAGATGTTCAAAAAGCCAATGAAGAGAAGAATGCTTTTAAAAGCAGGTTGAGTAAAATGGAAAAGGAGATTCAAGACCTCACTGAAGAAAATAGTTCTTTAAAAGTTAGAATGGAGCAGATGGAAGCTAATGACTTTAAGAGAAACCAATAAATTACAAAACCAAATCAAAAGAATGAAAACAAATTCAAGACAAAGTGAAATATCTCATTAATAAAACATCTGATCTGGAAAATAGATTGAGGAGTGATAATTTAAAAATTATTGGTTTGCCTGAAAACCATGATCAAAAAAAGAGCCTAGACATCATCTTCCAAGAAATTATCAAGGAAAACTGCCCTGATATTCTAGAACCAGAGAGTAAAATAGAAATGGAAAGAATACACAAATCACCTCCTGAAAGAGATCCCAAAGGAAAAACTCCTGGGAATATTGTAGCCAGATTCCAGAGTTCACAGGTCAAGGAGAAAATATTACAAGCAGCCAGAAAGAAACAATTCAAGTGTTGTGGAAATGCAATCAGGATAACACAAGATTTAGTAGCTTCTACTAAAGAAGGTTAAACAACTTGATATGATATTTCAAAGTTCAAAAGAGGTAGGATTAAAACCAAGAATCACCTACCCAGCAAAACTTAGTATAATATTGCAGGGGGAAAAATGGAATTTCAATGAAATAGAGGACTTCCAAGTATTATTGTTAAAAATACCAGAGCTGAATAGAAAATTTGACTCTCAAATGCAAGAATCAAGGGAAACATGAAACCTTCAGAAATTCATGGAAGTTGAACTGTTTTCATTCCTACATGGAAAGATGTTATTTGTAAGTCTTGAAACCTTTTTCAGGATTAGGGTAGTAAAAGGGAATATATGTATATGTGTGTGTATGTACGTATAGACATATGTACACACACATATATATACACAAATATATGTGTGTGTACATATGCACATACATAAAATATGTAGATGTGTATGGGTATGTATGTATGTGTATATTTTTTATATATGTAGGTTTGTATATGTACATGGGTTTTCATAGTCAGAGGGCACAGAGTGAGCTGAATATGAGGGGAAAATATCTAAAAAATAAAATTTACTGTTGAGTGGAATGTAATAGGAGTAAGTAAAAGAGAAAGGGAGAGGTAGAATGTAGCAAATCATCTCACATAAAAGAGGGAAGAAAGCTTTTATAATGGAGGGGTAGAGGGGGTGATGAAAGGAAATAACTGAACATTGCTCTCATGGAATTTGGTTTAGTAGGGAATAAGACATACTCAATTGGATATAGAAATCTATTTTACCCTGTAAGAAGGCAAGGGGGAAGGATATAGTAGAGGGAAGTAATAGAAGGTACAGCAAATTGGGGAAAAGGATAATCAGAAGCAAATACTATTGTGGGAGTACAGGTCCAGGGAGATAATATAATTAACAGAGGGCAATATAATATAGAGAGTAATGTGGTTAGTCTTTTACAACATAACTGTTATGGAAGTGCTTTACATTGTTACACACGTATGACTTTATTGAATTGCTTGTTATCTCAATGAGGCTGGGTGGGGTGGGAGGATGAGAATATGCAATTCAAAGCTTTAATAATGAATGCTAAAAATTATTTTAGCATGCAACTGAAAATTAAGATATACAGGCAAAGGAATATAGAAATCTATCTTGCCCTACCAGAAAATAGAGGGGAAGGGGAATGGAAGAAGGATGGGAAATAGAAGGAAGTACATACTGGAGGAAGGGGTGGATGGAGTGCATGTTGTCCTTGGGTAGGGGGTGGGGAGAGAAAGGGAGAAAATTTGGAATTCAAATTCTTGTAGTAGTGAATGTTGAGAACTAAAAAAAAAAGTAAATTATGTATTTTTAAAAATAGGTGATTGTACTCAGGTTTATAGAGTATTTTATTTAGGAAAACAACTTAAGTTCCTTTGCTTTTCGAAACAAATAATTCTATTCCATTTTACAGCATCTAATGAGTTCTGACTAATCTTGATTAATACCCACTCACATTGTTTTATATTTTGAATTATTTTTTTCTTGTTTCTTGCAGATATTTTTGGGATGTGTTGTGGCAATTGTTAATCTTAATATCTACATATTTAGGGTTTTTGTGTGGTTTTTTGGTTGTTTTCTGATCTTCACCATGAGGTTTTGTCTGGAGGCAATCTCTTTTGATTGGTGATTTGTTTTCAGTATTTGGATTTTCTGGGGTGTTTCCTTGTATTATTTCTTGAATGATGAGGTTCTCTGACAGGTCATTTTCAGCGAGGCTTATGATGTTTATGTTGTCTCTGTACATTCTGTCTTCAAGATCAATGCATTTTGCTTATATAAGTATCATGTATTCTTTGAATGTCAAGACTTTTCACTCCTCATTTTTCAGATTGTTCTTCAAGTTATTAAGTTTCTATTTCTTATCAGTTATTTTTCTATCACTCCTGAGAGAAATGATTATTAATAACCAACTTATATTGAGGAGATTCAAGGTTTTTTTTTTCCCCCTTTCTATTTTCTCATTCAAAGCCCAGTCTTTTTGAATGATATTGCTGTAGATGGGAGTGCCCAGTTCTTCTAGGTATTTGCTTCTGCCTCTTCTCCAAACTAGAAGACCTTGCTGAGATCATATTATCTAGATGGAATTCTTATTCCACCATTGTTCGTTGGTCATTAACTGGTTGGAAAAAATATCTGTTTTTAAGCTGGAGTGGTCTAGCTTGACATGAGTCTCTCTTGGTCCACCAGTGACATGATCAGAGTGACTCACCTATCCCTTCCTTAGAATAAGCCCACCTCTTAATTTAATATAAATTCTCTCATTAATTGTAAACAAATAAGAGCTGGTTTTTGCCTCTCAAAAACACCCCTTCTTCCAAGGGTATATAAACATTGATTGACCTCCATGATTTTTCTTTGTTCCCCAAAAGTGCCAATGACATATTTTATTAATTTTTAATAGCCATAATTAATAAAATAGTGATTAATTATGCAGAAATTATGTATCTCAGAATTTTCATTTGTCACACTTCTGTAGAGACCACAATGGTATGATTTTGTTTTCTATTCTAATAGTCATGTATTTGATATAGGCCACAATTTCTGCCAGTGTTTACTTCTTTCATGATTTGAACCATTTAAGAGAATCCTGCTCTTATATTATGCTATCTTGGGAATTCATAGTATCCTTGGTTTTATGAAATTATGCTTCAATTTCTTTGATATTGCAATGCTAATTTTGAGATATTTACAATCATTTAAATGTCTGACTAATAATTTTCTTTTCTATTTAAATATATTCTCTGTTGATTCATTTGACTGTGCTCTAAGTTTTCGAGTTTTCTTCTCCCCAAGATAATTGGGGGTTAGGGTCTATTTTTCCTCATTATATTCTTTCATCTCTTACTTTCGTACTCTTTTCTCTCATGCTAGGTTCCCTGGAACCTATGCCTCAAAACTATCCGATTCTCCTCACATATTTCTTAATTTACTTTTAAAATGGCCACAATCTATGTTTTTATGTTATATCTGGGTATATAATCTAATCCCACTCACTTCATTCACACACAGAGAGAGAAAGACACACTTTATCTCTTATACCTTGCCCTAGTTCCCCTTTTTCTTTATTTTTCTTCTTTTTTTGCTGAATGTTTCCATCTTAAGTAGAACATACTCTCACTTTCTTATACCTTTCCCTGCTCTACAAGTAAAAGGGAATGATCAAAATCTGCCGTTTTTTCTCTAAAATGGTGGGGTAAAGACAGGATCATGGTGTGACGTCAGATACTGCAGCATAAATTTGGAAATTATTGAGCAAGTAGGTGTGTTGAACAATTCACTACCAAGTTTGGGAACCTGAAGGAGAGGCATTGAGTTAGCACATTAGGATTACATGTCCTCGATTCTTAATTCATTAAACTATTGCATTTTGATTGCTTGTTATACTGTTGGAAATAGTTGTCACAACTCTATATTTGTAATATAATGTCCATTTTTTAAAATGGAAAGTTATTGTGGGCTAGATAATATTTCTAGTCCTCCATCTTATTGTTCATGCAATCCAGAACTTTCAATTGGAAAGATAATGATTGTTTGTTGTTATCTCAGCCCATTATGTTGAAAAATAAAAATAATACCCAAAGAAATCTGTAGATTCAGAGTAATATCAAGGAAAATAATTTCAGAGAACTACAACAGCTAAGAATCAATACTAACAAAGAACTAAAAATCTCAAGAGAAAAAGCGATGTATGAAAAATTAGAAAGGAAAAAAAGCCTAGCAAATTAAATATCACAATTCACTACAAATTAGTAATCATCCAAATCATACAATACTGTATAGATGTAAAAAAGTAAAACAAATCTGGTTCCACTAATTAGAAGAAATTGAACATTTTTATGTTTTTTATGTATTTTTATGTATTTTTATTTTTATGTATTTTTATGTAAACTTTTAGAATCCAGGTATACTGGTATCAAGTCTAAGTTATAGTTCTTCAGCAAATCATAATTCTGTTTATCAGAAGTTAGATTTATTCTAACAACTCCTACCATACACCATATAAAAACAACAAGTGATATAAGAACTATATGCTAAATGACAAAAAAAAAATATTTGTGTATGATAAGAAAGAAGCTGCTTGAGTATTGATAGGGATTGGAGAATTAATACAGAAGATCACAGAATGTGGAATAGACAATTATGATTTAACAAATTAACAAGTTTTTGAATTGACAAAATCAATGTAATGAACATTAGAAGATAATCAATTAATCAGGAAAATATTTGGAGTAAATGTGTTAAATAAATATCTAATTTCACAAAATATATAGGATTGATATAAACATATACTATCAAGATACACCTCTTGATCAAATAATCAAAAATATGAACATAGTTCTCAAATAAAGAAAAATAAGTTACCAATAATGAATTTTTTTAAATGTTCCAATATATAATAACGAGAGAAATGCCCATTAAAACAATTCTGAAGAAAAGATAACATCAAAAGACAGTCACAATTGCTGGAGGAAATTTAGGAAGATAGGCACACTAATTTACTCTTGCTTGAGCTATGAAATTAATGATTCATCCTGGAAATAAATTTGGAACTATGCTCAAAAAGACACTAAATTTTATATTTTCGTAGATCCATTATTAGCACTGCAATGCATATACCACAAAGAGTTTAAAAAAAGAGGAAAAAATGTTTTAATTGGTTCATAAGTCTTGAACAAAGATAGAAATTGTTTCCTATATAGATAATTACTCAAGATTTCTTTTTGTTGGGGGGAGGGAGAGGTTATTGCTTACTTGCAACTACCTTCTGCTACTAGAAAAATGAGTTTCCTTTTCTCTTTAATAGATATTTAACAGAATGGAGATCTGAGAAAAGAAGACTACATTATTGGTGTATTCACAGATCTTTTGGAACTGAGTCATTGATATTGCAGGTTCCTGTAATGATTTCAAAGAGTGTTTACAAGGGTTTCTCCCTACTGTTAGAATTGCATGACTATCACCTTCAGTTTAAAAAAAAAGGGGAGGCAGTTTGTGTGTTTTGGTTTCCATCTTGTCATCACATTATTCTGGTGATTTCATGTTTTAAACTGAGGTCCTTCATATGTAATGATTAATGTAATTGTAGGGTCCCAGACTGAAGCCATGATGTTCTTTGAAGCAAAAATAGAGAAAGAGGAAAAAAAGAGACTCCTTATTAATCAAGAAACACTAAGTACATACTTTTTTGATATGTAGTTCAATCCTGAAGAAAAAAAGAAACAAAATTACTGACTATAATTAGATCAATTCAATAAACAATTATACATAAGTTCCCGTTTAAATGCTAGGGAATTATATATTATGCACATATGTATGCATGTTGGGATTGGAAGCTCAATTCCGTGTGGACAGTCTCGGGCGGGTAAAGGTGGGAGCTTCTAAATCTTAGAGCTCTCACGAGACCCCCCCAGGAAACGGCAGGGAATCGAGGTGAACCGAGCTATCTCGAGTAATTCCGCCTCTTCCCATGAGAAACGTGATGGGAGAGAGATCTCCCCGCCCTCGAGATTGTCCTGGATCTGGGCACACCTAGTTACCTAACAGCACGGTATTGAGATGCAAACTATGCGGCTGAAGGTTAAGTAGGATTGAGGAAGCCTGAAAGCTCTCTTAGCACGTGAGGAGCCAAGAGGACAGTAGGCTCCGCTTTTCTTCTTTCCTCTCTCCCCTCCCCCTCTCTCCCTGCTTGTACTTCTACTTCCAATCCCTTAAGATCCTAGCCTCCTTAGGAAATCTCCCCCTCTTCCTCCTAAGGAAGACCCCCCTGCACTTTTAACCGAGACCCTGAAATAAAGCTCAACCCTTGTTCGACTCTGGAACGTCCTTTCTCTCATATGAGCATCCGGTTTTGGCCAACCGAAGACCTCGGAGGTGAGGTAAGAAGACTCGGATAGCCCACACAGGCCTCTAGGCCTGGCATATGCATGTACACATTCCTATAAATGTTTATTTACTTTTATCTGAAAAAATTAATAATGTATTAAAGAGATGAAATATACAAAGCACAGCATCATAATCTTGTATGGCACCTCAGAGGAAATGCATTCCACTCTAAAAACAAAAAATACATTTACCTCATATCTGATTAGTAGTGGTCATTCAGTATTTTATTATTTTTCTTGGAGGTTTTTGATGTAGGAGCTTTGAATTCGTTATCTTTTTCTGCTTGTGTGTTTTGATCTTCCTTGTCATGAAAGTAAGAATCTATAGTCTGTTTTTCTTTTCCCACTGTTTGCTCATTTTCCCAGCCAATCATTTGGCTTTTTAACTCTTTGTTAAGGTAGGACTCTGCTTACACTATGGAGGGTGTACTGTCTCAAGTTTCAGGGGTTTTGTGAAGCTGTTTTCAGAGATACTACTAGGGGCCTGTAAATTTTCAGTTTTTCCAAGGTAGTATGATCAAAGGAAAAGTGTTTACTCCTTTTTTGGCTTGTGCTCTGAACTGTGAATGACCACAAGAACTCTTGTCTGCCTTGGAACTATGAGGATTCCCTGTCCACCACTGCTATAAACTCTACCATGTCAGCACTCCTCCTCACCCCAGGACTGACACACAGATCCAAGCAAAGCAAAGCAAGAGAATCCTGTCTCAAATCAAGCAAATAGAATTTTGCAATCTCCTCTGATCAGCTCCTCAATCCCTCCACCATCTGTGGGTGGAGAGCTCAGGAAGCAGCCAAAATCACTTCTGCTACAGCCAAGGGGCTGAGATGGGACAGGTCTTCTCTCACTCAAGACTGACAGATCATTCCTATTGACCTTCTAAGTTGTTTTTTGGTTTGTGGGTTGAGATGTCTGGAATCTACCACAACTGCCAGTGATTCAGTCACCTGAGACCTGATCTAGGTTTGCTGAGAGGCCCAGTCTGTGCTAGCATGGCAAGCGTTAGTCTGTACTCCTCTCCACGCCTGGTGCAATCTTTCAGCTTGTCTTGGCCTGGAAATTTTTTTCATTCTGTGATTTTGCGGGTTCTGCTGCTCTAGAATTTGTTTATAGTCATTTTTAACAGGTATGTGGAGGGATTTTGGGGAGAGCTCAAGCAAATCCCTGCTTTTACCCCACCTTCTTGGCTCCATCCACTATTTTCTTGAAAACTGTAAATGAGGGACAGCTTACTACTTGCAAAGGAAGAATTATGTTACATGGTAGAAAATGAAGTAGTAGCTAGGAAAGCTCAAATTAAATGGTTTCAGAGATTCAATGATGCATTGATGAATAAAACCATGAAATAAAGAAATGATTTTAATAGTACTAGGAGATTACTGATAGTTGGTTGTTCTCTTTCATTGTCAAAGAGGACCAAAATAATATCACTATGCTAGAGTCAAGTTTCAGTGTGTCGAAATGTGGCCGATCAAATTAATAGAAGCTCAGAATGCTCTACCACAGGTCAGGCACACATAGTGTGTGTGAACGTTTGGGATGGATACTGCAAATTTGCTCATCCTGCGTTACCTTGGCACTGTCTCAATTCTGCTTTGCTCATAGAGCACAGCACCTTCTCTGATGTGGGCACACCATGCTGAGCAGTCCTGTGCCAGTGTCTCCCATGTCACACAATCAATTACAAAGTTCTTTGTCTAAGGTGAAAGATGTTTATGGAGAGAACCCATATAAATAAGAAATTCTGGCATAATTCTTTGATTTTAATTGCTATACGCGTATCTCCACTCAAGTCCTTTGCTAATTTCTAACTCTGGCATGGAGGTAACTTTGGGCTCTATAAATTATACAGGTGTACAAAAACCTTTGGAGGATTTCTCCCATTGGAAAGGTTTACAATATGGTCCTGGTGGGCCAGACAGACTTTTGAGATGCAGTCTAGTTAAATTCAAGTTGCTAAATTCATTATGCTGACCACAGTCTTTCCCCCCTCCCCCACTTTGACCACAGCAATTCACAAAGGCAACCAATTAATTCATAGGATTTTAGAATAGTAAACATTACTAGAGTGATTGGACACTGTGGAAATTGAAAAGCATTGAAGTATAAATATGGGCAATATAGGAGAATCATCACGAATATACAAACCATCCACATGCTTTTCACTTAATATTGACTACTTCTTTTTAAATAAGCTCTTTGAGGGCAAAAAAAAGTTTGAATTTTGTTTTCTATTTCTTGAAATGGAAAGTATGGGACTTTCTTCTATGTCCAACTTTTATCTAATTCAGGTTGTGAGTAAATAGGACCTAGAATTTCTTGAGGTTATCATCCTAAATGAACAGTTAGGTGGCCCAGTGGATAGAGCACTGATTCTGAAATCAGAAAGACTAATTTTCCTGAGTTCAAATCTGGCCCCAAGCACTTTCTAGTTTGTGTGACCCGAGGCAAGTCACTTGCTTGCCTCAATTTCCTCATTTGTAAAATGAGATGGAGAAGGAAATGGCAAATTATTCCAGTATCTTTGCCAAGAAAACTTTGAATGAGGTCACACAGAGTGAGATACAATTGAAAAAGGACTGAACTGATCATCCTAGATAATGGGGTTCCAATTCTTTTCCCTTCATCAGCACATGCACTTTAATCCCGGAAAGGAAGAAGAATGATTTACCTTTCCCCTCTTTGTACTCAGTATTGATCAGTCTCTCAGAGAAAAGTTCATACATAGATGCTCCATAGATATAGCTAACCTTGTCTGTCCTTACCTGGCCTTAGTTGTTATGAGCAAACATTCAGGGGGTTGAATAAAATAAGGAGAATCCAATCCAATTTTACTTCTTCCATCTGTTCTGCCTAACTTCTGTTTTTCACTCCCAATTTCTTTGCCATCCTAGATATTTTCAGGGGGTTTTCTTTATTTAGAGAGGGACACACTCACTGCTGCTGACACTATTTTCTCAACCAATACATGACATGATAACCTTAAGCTGAAAATTCACCTCACCATAAAAGGTAATTTTTTCCACGCAAATTATTTTTAGAATATATATATATATATGTATATATATATATATATACATATGTATATATAGTAACAAATTTTGTAGTCATTCGATATTGCCAATAGAGTAATTATTTTTTCGTAAATATAACCATGTTAAAGAGTTGTATGTCAACATTCTCCACATAAATAAAAACTATTTCTGGTAGATGTTATTTTTAACTCTATTTGAAAGTATAAAATTGTAATTTTATCCAAAGATGAAAATTGGTATTTAAAAAAATGCAACTTGTTTTAGAATTTAAATGTTCCATTGAAAGTGCTCATTTACAAAAGATGACAAACTGCACAATAGGTTTCACAGGAGTTTATGAATTCCAGAATCTACTTTTATAATAATAAGTGAAAGAATCACCATTTAAATTGACTCATTTATTTTCAAGTTCCTACTTTACATATCTAGAGATAAAAACACACATTTTGATATTTTCCACAGAAAGATAACATTAGCTTAATAATGATTTTGTAACTGAGTATTATATTGATTGTAAGGTATAGCATGGTATTTTAAAACCACAGTGAAATCTCTATGTTCATTTAGTTTAAGCTACAGGGAGAAGGAGGAATGCTGCAGCAAGAGGATGTCATATTTAAGTATGTTGCATCATTTAATCATGCCATTACCGGAACCAGGAATGGCCAGAGTAAAAGCAAATGAGATGAAAAATGAGTCAATATCCTGTGCTATGCTCTCTAGTCTCTCTCTTCTCTCTATGTAAATAGAGCATATTTTTTCTAAATGTTCCTAATATATTATCCTTCTTCAACAGAGAAGGTGGGACCAAGATGATGGAGTAAAGCAGGGACCTAAACTCTCCCCAATTAATCTGAAAACAACTAAAAATAAATAATGCCTCAAGACAAATTCTTCAGTCATTTAAATAACAAAAGGATGTAGTGAAATAATTTTTCAGCTCAAGATAACTTAGAAGATCAGTAGGGAACATCTGTCTCACTAGGCTAAGAGGGGAAGGTAGTGTAGCACAGGTAGCATCTGGGCAAGCCAGCAACAGGCTTCACATCAGCAATCGAGAAGCAGGCACTCAAACCATGGAACAGGACAGCAGCAACACCCCATATACCCAGTACAGGGCACCACCACGACCCCACTTACTAAGAAACTGGAAACATTGGCTTGCAGGACACATGCTAAGATGTTTTAAATTTATGAACTTTTAAATTGCATATGTATATATATATATATATATATATATATATATATATATATATATATATATATATATACACATATATAAATATGTTCATATGTATATATGCTTGGTTTTGTATTAGAATCAGACATGCTATTTCAGTGGTGTCTGGGGGTAGATGTGGGTGTGGAAAAACATGCTCATATATGGGACCTGGTTTCTTTTCCAAATGCTTCCCATAGTAATCTTAAAATTCTTTAAAAACTTCTGTTGAGTTTAAAAGGCATATCGCTATTTCATACACTCAGATAGATGGATGATGATAGATAGATAGATAGATAGATAGATAGATAGATAGATAGATAGGTAGATATACCTACACAATTTGTTATAGCAGTTAAAATGACTTTATACCAACTAGTGTGGAGGAAAAAAAGAAACATAGATTTTACCAACTCAGTGTTACTGCTCTGTATTTAAGATGAGACTATATTTAAAAAATCCTTGTCTCCTTACTCTCTTTCTCCAATAAAAAGTGGTAAAATCTTTGGCATTTCTATGTCCTTGTCCTCCTCCTTATCACTTGATTGCAGTCCTTACTCTGGAGAATAAGACTTCACCAGAATTATTATACATGTACAGCTTTTCTTCTTACACTTGCTCTTTAAGTCCCTTTTATGTGCTATCTTCCCTCATTAGAATATAAACTTCTTGGGGACAGGGACTATATTTTTGTGCGTTTGTCTTTTCAACTCTTAGAATAGTACCTGGGATATATTAAACACTTAATAAATGCCTGTTGACTTGAATTGACAAGCAATGTCAAGTGAACGTAAGGTAAGCAATTAAAGAATGTGTAATTAGTGTTACCAATGAGTTACTTTTGTTCTACTTAATTGCACAATTTTAAGGATGCTGAATATGTGTAATTATGGTCCTTTATCCTCAACCCCATGAAAGTCTATTGACCACTGAAAAGAATGAGTCGATGCTCAGTTGATAAATGGTTAAAGGGTATGAATAGCACCTACCTTTAAGAAAGGTAAAAAGATGGAAAGAGAAGCTTTATGATCTAGTGCTAACATTTTGAGTTGAGTTCTAGGAAATGTTTGCCAAAGACTGTGCAATTTAAGTATTCAACTCATAGATGAAACTTATCAATGTGAGTTTAGCTAAGCAGAAATGATATAGATCACTGTTACAACAGACGTAGAATTTGCTTATATAGTTCTTTAGAGAGGCCAGGTTCTTGGAAGGGTTTATTATATCATGTGAGGTTCACAGCTTTCAACTGCATATTGCTAGTTTGTATCTTCTGGTGTTTAATATTAATGCAATTTTTATTCTAATGAGATGAAAAATAACATGCAAAAAGGAAAAAATGGGAGTTATATTTTCTAAAGCTTAATAAACTGCCATAATCCACGTCAGCAAGATCTATGTATATACTTGCATGATGAAATTTGTTCAAAGAAAATTGAAAGAGTTGCATTTGTTTAATATGGTGTTTAAGGTTATTTCGCTGACCATGATATGATATTGACATGTAGCATCCCTAAAAATACTTTGACTACATATTTTCATGTGCAGTCAATTTCATGATGGCATGTTTTCCTGGGTTCTGGATAGTGGAAAATCCTCTCTTGCCTTTTCAATCACCAATGGAGTGAAACAGGACTGTGTGCTTGCTCCCACGCTTTTTAGTGTGATGTTTTCAGCCATGTTGTCAAAGGCTTTCAGTGAGAATGAACATGACATCAAGATCAACTACCATACTGATGAGAAGTTCTTCAATCTGAAAAGACTGCGAGCCAAGATCACAGTGAAGAGGATGTTGGTACATGATTTTCTGTTTGCAGGTGATTGTGCACTCATTGCAACCACTGAAGCTGAGATGCAACAAAGTATAGATCAATTCTCTGCTGCCTGTGCTAATTTTGACCGAAAAATTAACACCAAGAAAACACAGGTGCTCCATCAACCACCACCATACAATAAATGGAGAAGTTTTGAATTCTGTGGATAAGTTCACTTACCTTGGGAGTGTGCTTTCCAGGGATGGACACATTGACCATGAGGTTGACGCATGCATTGCCAGAGCCAGTTCAGTGTTTGGGAGGCTCCAAAGAAAAGTATGGGAGAGAAGAGGTATTAGACTGACTACCATACTAAAGGTATACAGAGCTGTTGTGCTGACCTTATTGTTGTATGCCTGAGAAACATGAACAATCTACTAGTACCATATCAGGAAACTGAATCACTTCCATTTGAACTGTCTTAGAAAGATTGTGAGGATCACCTGGCATGATAAGGTATCAGACACTGAAATCTTTGATCAAACTGAACTGCCAACCATTCAAACTATGCTTCAGAGAGTGCAACTTCAATGGGCTGGCCACATTGTTCATATGCAAAATGCCAAAAAGACTCTTTTATGGAGAGCTCACATGGGGCAGAAGATCACATGATGGTCAGAAGAAGCCATGCAAGGACACTCTCAGGCCTCTCTCAAGAACTTTGGATTTGACTGTGCAACATGGGAGACACTGGCACAGGACCACTCAGAATGGCATGCCCACATCAGAAAGAGTGCTGTGTTCTATGAGTAAACCAGAATTGAGACAGCACAAAGTAAACATATGATGCACAAATTTGGAGTATCCATTCCAAATATTCACATGGACTATCTGTGCCCAATCTGTGGTAGAGCATTTCAAGCTCATATTGGTCTGCTCAGTCATAGTTGGACACACTGAAGTTTCACTTTATCATGGTGATGTGATTTTAGTCCTCTTCAAGAATGAAGGACAACAACCAACACGTACTTTGATTGGCTTATTCTGCTTAGAAATTTTAAATTTGTGACTGAAATATGCATTACCCAGAGACACAAATTTTCTCCAAGCTTAGTGGATTTAAAAAAAAAAAGCACAAAGTAAAACACTCCACTGATATACAACCATCTGAGACTCTTCGACAGAGAATGAATTTCTGGAAATTAGATTCCAAAAAAAGGAGGAAAATAAGAAGCTATAGATACTTCATGAGAAGAAATAAAATGCTTGATATTTTTAGATGAAAGGTGACAGAACGTGAAAAATTACTTTACAAATACAAATTAGGCTTCAGCATCCATATCTCATTGTTGAAATATCTCAACTTGACAAATAGAGTGGTTCAATAACATAAGTACCTAAATGGTTTGTGAAATATTATACAGTCAATCCAAAATTCACCCAAGGAATATATACTTTAGATCTAAGTTCTTTATAAATTTAATAAAAATGAAATGTTGTTATACTTCTTGAAGAAATCTAATGATAGAAGTTAGTTGCTGGCAAATTACATTTAGATTCTACTTTAGGGTGGCTGGGCTCCAAATGGTTTTCAGCTAGTTAATTAAAGTCCAAATTGGTTGATTATTGCTGAGCAATTAATTCCACATTTCTTTTCCCATGATCCTCAGACATTTCCGGAAGGAGATTGGCATATCTGGAAGCTCTTTTCATGCTCTATCTCCGCTGGAAATGATCTAGAGTCACACAGAAAAAGCAATGGTTATAGCATTTAATAATATTCCTGTTCCTTTTCCTCTCATAACTGATTAACTGGACCACTTGCCTTTTTCACATGCTTAATTCTTGGTAGATTATGAGCCAATGAAAATTATCTCATTGTCCAATAAAAATTGTGTATACCTTCTACTAAGAACTCTATTTCCAAGTACTTTATATACTGATTAAATGGCTAAGGAAAATGTAAGATGTAGAGATAAACTAGTCTGTTGGATAACATATTATAAAATTCAAACTATGGAAAAAAATTAAAAGTTCAGTCATTATCACTAAATATCCGGTATATACAAATTATATAATAAAATTATTGATGCATTCTATTATTTATGTAAATAATTATATTAAGATGAGAAAATATATTATAAATAAGGAAAGCATAATAACCAATCTCACTACTCAATTAGCATTAAAAATTAATCTGACATTCTTGATAATAAAGTTATTATTTATCCCCTGCAGAGATCCATAATTGAACATGTGAAACTTAAAACCAAAAAAAAAAAGAAAAAGAAAGACAAAATAAGAGTTGCTATACAAAGATGATTATTGGAGTCATCAGGACATCATATGTTGATGCTATTTTTTTCTATTAAATTAGCTACTTCGCTATTGTAGTGTTAATATACAGTATCTGAGAGCAGATTAAAAGATCATGATGACACACATTTACAGCTGAAAATTGCAAATGCAAACTGGTTTCTTTACTGCTTTATACTTCTTTTTTGCTGCAGTTGCAATCTTTGCTTTGTGCTCCTATGTCTTTTTTTCTATTATGTTAAAATTGTTTCCTTTTAATATTTCTAACAACTATCAACTTTTAAGTAGGGACTTAATATCCTATACAAGCCCTATTGTAGTTTTAATTGCTTTGCACCTTTTTTTGTCTATGAGTTAGATAAGTAAAAAGAAGGAATGATTGATTTCTTTAAAAAAATATAACCAGTGAAGAAATAATGTAATATTGACCACTCCAAAGGTTGCCTATGTAAACACTCTTTGGTTGGTATTCCACTTCTACTATGTCCACAATAATTGTGTATTGAGAGACAAATAATTCCTTATTACTTCTGATTCCTTCAAAAGAAATGTTGATATGTATGACACAAATGATTTCCAGGACAAATTGTCGTATTTAGTAAGGTTGAATTTCTGTGCCTTCATTTTTATTAGAATGTCCAATAAATTTATTGTAAGAATTTTTTTTGTTAAAATTTTTCTCCTTTTCATTTCATGTGAAAAACTAAAACAAAACAAAAAAGGGCAACTGTCAGAAATTTTCTTCACAACTTCCTGTAAATTTGATGTGACTAGCATGATCCCAATTCTGTGTCAAAAGGAAGTCATTGCCAAAGGATTTTTGTCATAAAGTGTAGACTGTTTTCACATTGACAGTGCTTCTTTTGAGTCTGAAAATTGTCTCCTGGTCGGTAACTTCCAGCTAACATTCTTGGTTCTAATGTCAGTCTAGTTTTGATTGCTTTCCTGCATTTCCTCATCTCATTTCCATGAGGCTCTTGTTTTATGTTTTCATAATGCTTTCTTTATCTTTGAAGTCTCTTGACTGCTTTCTGGAATACCACCCACTGACCATATTGTATTGCTGCTTAGCCCTTGCTTAAGACTTGGTTAATAGTCCTTGATTTCTTGCCTGAGCACTCAAACACATTAAATACATGTGTAGAAAGACTTGAATAAACTGTTAGATTCAAGGTACCATATTTTAGGAGCAACCATTTTAAACTGGAGCATGTCTAGAAAAAAGTGAACACTAAAAGAAAGAAGTGGTGAAAGAGTTCACAAATAAAGGAAATAGCTCTTATTGATCACTAAACAACAAGATTGGACAACTTAGAGGCACTGTGAAAAAAAAGAAAATGACTCCACCTTTGCTCTTTCTCTTTTTATGATCCTTCAGGTGGCATCTTGAATGGGTGGTGCTCTTTCCACTATCCAAGCTATATGACACTTGCGCTGCCATGTGTCAGGTAAAGGAGGAGAGCTCACCAAAATGAGCTTAATGTTACACCCTTGATTGTGTTTTCTGCTTGGATTTGTGGGCTTAAGTAGACAAAATCTAATCCCTCTTCTGAATGATAGTCCTTTAAATCCTGGAAGGTAGCTATCATGTTCACAAGGAGAGATATGAGTGGGTAAAGCATTTCTCTTCTCCAGGTCAGCTATTCTAAACAAATCATTGAATATCTGTTTAGATGTGGATTAGATCTGATCCTACTTCCTACCAGTGTCAATCTTCTAATTAAATAATCACTAATACATAGTATAACTAATATTCATTTCCTTAGTAGTTTGAATCATACATACCAGTACATAAGTAATTTTCAGGAAAGTTGAATATGTACTCTTACTTTTTGGCTTAGTTCTTCAGTACACAAATTCCCGGTTCTAATCTTCTGTCAATCTAAGACAAAGAATGGGTTAATAATCTTGACAGTAGTCATCTCCTTCAAGACATTTCTCATCCCTAGTCACCTCAGATTTCTTAAATGTAGAAGATTAGCTCCATGCCTGGACATACTCATCTCAAGATATATTTTTGGTCACACACTCAGGAAAGGAAATACATAGCATTGAAGGTAACCAAGGCTCTAGGTTTAATCTCATCTGAGTCTTTTACATTTAGCTGTCACATGGAGTCAGTCAAATTCTCCTGGGATGGGGGAGTAAGAGTCCAGCCCTTTCTAGCCCTAATTGGAATACACAATATTTTATAATTTCACTTGAAGGACAAAGGAAGAGAAAAATTCATGAGGTACCTCTATTTTGTTCACTGATATAACATCTTGCCTGCTCTCTCCAATATTAGTTGCTTTCACAAAAAAGAAACAGGACAAGTGGATCATCCAGGATTTGCTCTCATACAATATGTCAAATCCTTTCAGTACTGTGACATCATATGACTGCAAACAAGCAAGTCTCTAAAGTATCCAAATGCTGCACCGCATGCAAATAATGATGACCTAGAAGGGCAGCTCTGAGTACATTCAAAGGAGTGGCTCTATTAAGTGTTTTCTTTTTTAAAAAAAAATAGAATACTTTGAATAATAGCAATTGAAACAATTATTTCTGATTAGTTGCCCAGGGCTTTTAATTAATCAGAACACTTCATTCATGTAGTGGCCTAGTAGAGACAGATTTATTTCATTCAATTATTTTTCATTTAAATATGTAGACTATTTGATGGATGAATAATTTCTCCATAACTATTAGTGCACTAATTACTTTTATACAGCATGCAATATTTTATAAATATATATGTATATGATGGGATTCAATATGATATATAACATACGTGTATTTTTAACAGAGGAAATTTATTTTATTGTATGTTATATAGCATGTCAATTATATAATAGCTGTATATGTACACTTATTTCTTATATGAATGTGCATACATCTATGTATATGAAATTAATCCATGTAGTCTCCTTAAAGTCTATAAAACCAATAAACAAACACTATTTTATAATAATTTTCAAGATCAACAGAACTGGAGTCATCATTTTACTAAAAAAATCAGCATAAACAAGCAGGCTAAAAAATTGACAGTATTCAATGAAATCTTTGTTTTGTTTTATGAAAGGAATTATAAAGAATAGAAATGCCAGATGCTCTGCTATTTTTATAGAATGTAATTTATGACTAGCAAGCAAATGTATTATATTCTTTCCTCTTAAGCCCCTTTTTCTTTTGCATACACCTTCATTTTCACCCACACATAGAAAGAAAAGCCAGGGAAAACTTGCATAAAAATAACAAAGAATTATGCCAAACCTGTGACTTGAATGAGTAATTAAGGTATTTAAATATGTGGATAATGAATAGTTTTTAATACGTACAGAGATGTTAACAAGTGAAGATAAACAGGTAATTTTAACAGCTCAGTGTGAAGGAGTGCATTTTTTTTGCCACAAATCCCTCCCTTCAAAAAAAAATCAGTCTTATCTCCTAGCATTAATGTAAGAGATCTCTAAAATTATTCATCCTAACTAGCATGTGATGATGACTGGCCCAATGCCACATAAATAGTAAGTGGCAAAATCAGGTTTCTAATCTAGGTTATCTTACTCAGAGAAAACAAAAATGATCTGGGTGTTTACAGTCCCTTCTATGTGAGTTGACATATATTTAAATCCCTTAAATCCCTTATTGATCATATAATCATATACGTAGAACTGGGATTCAGTTTTGCAGTGTAGTGTCCTTTAAAATAATGAAGCCCATAGTAAACAGTACAATTGGAATTTTGACACATATTCAACCTAGAACATAGTTGAGGTATATGTATCTGTGTTTTTTCTTTTTAATTTGTCCATCTGCTATCAATAATTTAACACTTTGGTGAAGTTATGAGCTGATATTAGGGAATATAAAAATTGCGCTTTGTTCTATTCAAAGCAGTAGAATAACAAGCTAAGACTGAGCTGTATGCAATTAGGACACTACAGTTAAAGTATAATTTGTTTCATTAAGCTTTTCCATCAAATTCAGCAAATGTTGGTTGTTTATCTCTTATTTTCAAGGTGCTCTGTTACATTGAGTACTTAATTATTTGCTAACTTTAATTGAATTGACAATATGGCAAACGTGTTTTGACAGAGAATAATTGATGTGCACTGGGGCCTGTGGTATGTGGTAATTTATTCATGTTAGAACTGTATCATACAATATATCAACAACTGATTTGTTTCTTTCACGGAACTTTATTTTTTTCCAAAGTAAAGGAATAAAATCTGTGATAAGTGAATGACAAAGATGTCATTTTCTATGTATTTGTTTAATGATTGGCTTTTGCAAATTAATTACGCCATTTGTTATCCTTAATAACATGGTAGACTGAAGACAGACGACTAACAACTGGAATAAGATGTCAAATAAGGATTTGAAGGCACAGTGATAAAGATAAATAAATTGATAAATCAATCACATCTGGCAAAAATAAGCATGTTACCTAATTCATCAGTCCTTTTTTTTTTTCTGTTGTATTTTTGATATACTCAATTATGCATATAGATTTGGTAATATTCAATCACCTTGAACAAATTTTATAAGAACTTTTTGCATAAATTCCAACTAGTTATAGCATATTATCTTTCTGATATATGGCTACAATCTCCTTGCTATTACTTTATTAGAAAAATTAATTGATGTTTCTTAAGGAAAGTTACATTTTTGATATCCCTGGTTTATGTATCAAAATTATATTTGTGTCATAAAATGAATTTTACAGAATTCTTTTCTTAATTTTTAAAAAATAGTTTACATGATATTGAGATTAATTATTCTTATATATTTGGCAGAATTCAACTGTAAATTTTTTTGGTCTTAAAGAATTTTTTTTTCCTTAGGGAGTTCATTGATGGCTTCTTCTATTTTTTTTTTAAGAAAGGATTATTTAAGTATTCCATTTTCTCATTTCAATCTGAACAATTTAAATTTTTGTAAATATTCATTCATTTTCATTTAAGTTTTCTATTTGGGTCTACTCTTGTATCGGGAGTATTTGAAAGTCCTTTATTTCACTAAATGTCTATTCTTCCCTCCTCCAAAAGTTTGTATTCAGTTTTTCTGGGCAGATTGTTCTTGGTTGCAATTTTACTTCCTTTGCCTTCGAGAATATCATAGTCCATGCCCTCTACTGATTTAAAATGGTATCAGCTAAATTTTGTTTGATCCTGACAATGACTCCTTAATACTTGCATGGTTTTATCCTGGTTACATAAAATATTTTCTCCTTGACCTGGAAACTCTGGAATTTGTCTATAATATTCCTGGGAAGTTTCATTTGGAATCTCTTTCAAGACTACCCTTGTAGCAGGTGGAGGCACAGGGTAGAGGGGAGAACTGCTGTCACAGGTTCTTAAGTCTGCATTCATAAAATGATCATACTCATGTATCACTCCTTTAACCAAGTACATGTATCATTCAGTTAGTTCATGGAGTCAGCATCCTGAATTTCAAAGAAAATAAGAGAAATCAAAAGATCAACAGACATGGCTTCCTCTGCCTGAATTCAATAGACATTTGGGGTCTAACTACCTGACCATAGTTACCAGAGAGGGAAGCACGACATCGGGGTTCTCAAAGTCAGGGTGGGGTCCTTAGCAGCTTTCCAGAGTCCTCATCTGGCCAAAAAAAACCACTTTCAATCAGTAAGCTCCAAAGTAATCAACAGACATGGCTTCTTCTGCCTGACCATATTCAACAGACAGGTACAATAGTCTGACCATAGCTGAGAGGGAAGCATGACATCTGGGAATGGGGGGTGAGAAGAGGGTTCCTTAGCAGCTTTCCAGAGTCCTCATCTGATACTCAAACTTTCTTGCAAAAACTAAGACCCAAAGTAAAACCTCACCCTCAGAGTCTTTATACACTTTTTAGAGCCAGAGGGTATCACATCCCTTGAGAACCAGTGCCTCATTAGCAAAAAGTGTGGACTTTCTCATAAATCTTCCCAGGTCAGACAAGAGTGGGAAAGACCCTCCCCAGTCACATTCAAATAGAAGCATTATACTTCTTGATTATACTAAAACAAAAATCGTCAAAGACCATATTTTACTTGCCATTACAACCCTTTGGTTGTACAATATTGGGGAAGTTTTCATTCATAATTTCTTGAAATGTTTATCTTGACTCTTTTTTTGATCATAGCTTTTAAGTACTCAAATAATTTTTTAATTATATATTCTCAATCTATTTTCAAAGTAAGATTTCCCCCAATGGGATTTTTAAATTTTTTATTTTTTTCCCTTAATTTTACTTTGTTTCATTGGTTTTTGATGTCTCATAGTGTCATTGACTTATATTCATTCAATTTTAGTTTTTAATGAATCATTTTCTTCAGTGAGCTTTTGCAACTCTTTTTTCCATTTGACCAGTTCTAGTTTTTAAGGAGTTATTTCCATCAGGGGAATTATCTTACCAGTTTTTCCATTTTGGTAATTCTGTTGTTTAAAATATTACTTTCTTCAACATTTTAGTACATCTTTTCCCAACTTGTTTTCGTAATTTTCCTCTCTCATTCTTATTTCTTTAACCAGTTTTTCTTTTACCACTTGAATTTTGAAAACCATTTTAGCTGCTGCGGGAACTCTTGTTCGGCCTGTGTCAAGTTCACATTAATTTTCCATTTGAAGTTTTGCTTTTAACTGTTTTGATTTTTTTTCCTTATAAATTCATGTCTTGATCTTCCCTATTACAATAGTAGATTCTTACAGTCAGGTTCTTTTTTCACTGTTATAATTTACATATTTTTCCCAGCCTGTTTCTTGACTTAAAGTCTTCTGTTTAAATTATTCCAGGTATGGGATAGGAGGAACAGTGTTTTAAGCTTTAGGCTTTTTTTTTTTTTTTTTTTTTTTTTTTTTTGCAGTGCTATTTTCAGAGCTACTTCTGGAGGTTCAGAACTGTTTAGTGCTTCCAAGGTGGTGTGATATAGGAAGAAGTGCTAGGTGGACAGTGTGCTGGGCCTGGATTAAACTTCTTTCTGAGTTCAAACCTAGTCTTAGATACTTACTAGCTGTGTGACCCTGGGCAAGTCACTTCACCCTGTTTACATCAGTTTCCTCATCTATAAAATGACCTGGAGAAAGAAATTGCAAACCTTTCCAGTATCTTTGCCAAGAAAGCACCAGAAGGGACCACTTAGAGTTGAACATGACTGAAACCATTGAACAACAAAAATACATTAATGTTTACGGCCTAAAATAAGGTAATTTTGGATAAAATTGTATACATTAAATTATATAAAATTATATACGTATACACAATTGAATATACATATATGTATTCACATATGTGTGCAACATATATATACATATATACACACACATATATATATACATACACACACACAGAGTGAGAGAGTCAGTTATGTTTTACCAAGAATTTCTAAGACAATTTTCTCTCTCCCACTAAAATTATTAAAATGTAATAAAATATACCTGTGGTAGTGACATGTTGTATTCATCCTACACTGCAGAAAAAGACCATGCATCAGAGAAATGATGACGTGACTTACATTTGACTTTACTTTGATAGAGAGAGGGCTGTTCAAGGTCACCAACCTCACTTCTCCTCCAGAGCCATCTGAATTCAGTGACCAGATATTTGTCATGATGACTGAAGATGACCCAGGATGCATTGGGAGACCTTGGCTCCTTTAGACCAAGGTCTATTCAGTTACTCACTTAGGGTGAAGTAATGCCCATTCATTGAATAGGGCTGTTTAAGAAGTAGCCATGGGGTGGCCCCTTTAGTGAGGGAAAGTAAAATGAAATGCTCAAGAAACAGCATTCTTGAGCATTGAAATGCTCAAGAAACATCTGGATAATTAATTTATTAATTAGGCTAGCTAACAATCAATAGGTTCATGGTCAGAGGTTTCTGTCAGTAACCAGACACACAATTGGAATACTGATTACCTTAAGTAATTTCAGAAAAACAGAGGGGTGTCCCTTGCATGTTAAAACCAATGTTGATTGTTAAAAAATTAATGGGTTGGGGGGTGAGCATATTAATGAACACGTGAGCTTAAAGTCTTCAGCTACCCTGAAGAGCATTTGTGTTTATAATGATACTCAGCTGCCTACAGAAATCTCCAAGAAAGGAATTCATCTCTACCCAGATCACTGTGATTGGCTTTAGCCTTCATGAGCTGGATTACCCTAAATTCCAGTAGAGGGGGTCAAGGACATAGATTTGATGATTTGGGAGTAGAATTCACCTTTATTAGATTTTGTTTACACTCTAACCAGAAGTGAGGTCTCGTGGTTGGGCTTGATCCTGCCCAAGATAATGAAGCATATACCTGAAGATTAGGCCGATTTCATCTATAAGCTGTATCCTTCAGATACCAGTTGACTGGCCTTCAAAAGCTGTTCCCTGAATGAGCAAATAAAGAGAAAAAGCCCTAATCAATGATTTATTATTAATATAATAGAAAAATAATGTCCCTCAGTAACCTACTCTTATCAGCGAAGAAGCAATTCCAAATCAATTTCATTAAGCAAATATTTGTCATGTCTGCTATGTACAAGGCATTTTATAAGGTGTAATAATGGTAAATTTCTTTAAAAAGAACACAACTGTCCACAAAGAACTTTCTTTAGCATATCAATGGAAATATCACAAATGCAAAGAAAGTCTTATTTAAAGAAGTTAAGATTATATATTATATTCCAATTAAATGATAGAGGTAGAAATTTTTGGTTTAAAAATCAAAGGAAAGAATAAAATAAGAAGTTAAATGTTTACCTTAATTGCTTCTGGATTTATTATTTCATAAGATTATGTTTATAAAACTGTTTGACTCTGAATTAAGCTAATATCTACATTTAATCAGAAAGCATTTGCCCATTAGCAAAAAACCCTGCTTATCTGAAAATTGGATGGTTTCTGAAGTTGGACTATAAAACTGAATATAGAAATAGATACAAAGTTATATGTGACATGAATTGTTTCTCCTTCGAATTTATCCAGTATTTAAGAGAATAGAGTAGTAGTAAGTTCATAAATATAAAACGAGTTAAAATAATTCCCTGTTTCTGCAGTGAAATATATTCTTCTCTTGTTTAGAAAACATGGGTGCACTAACTTCCTGCTTAGCATTATAAATTAGACCTTTAGAAAAACTTAAAAAACTACTCCATTTAAATGTGTGGGGGTAGTTTGATTTGTCAAAAATCCTGTTTCTATAAATTATGAACTTTTCAGATATTTAATCAGATATTTCAGAAATATTTCAGGTCTTTAACAGAAATGAAGCTAAAATGAATACTTCTGATGAAACTTTGACACTCTCATTTGTATAAACAAGCTTTCCAGTGTGATAGGAGTCTTTTGTGAAATGAATTCCTGTCCTCAAGTAATCTCTAATAATTTACCAGGATATTCAGAATATTTATTGCAAATGAATAGTGAGAAATGGAACACAATTTCATCTAGAATAAAAAAGTATTCCTTCATGATATTCTTATGGTCCAGATGGAGAGAAGTGTATTACAATAGTACAATTGTATGGATGCTGAACTTTCAAAATGACTAGACCCAGCAAATGGTAATTAATGGAGTTGCCAAGCAGAGGGCTCCGGGGATTTGCTCTTTAACTCTTCCACTTGAAATTATTGTCAATGACCCAGATGAAGGCATAGATGACGTGCTTATTAATTGTCAGTTAACCTGAAGCTGGCAGGGTTTGCTACTAAATTAGATGACAGAAGTGGAATTCTAAAGAACTTAACAGGATGAAACAGAAGGAATCAAATTCAACACAATATAATAGTATGCAGTACAAAAGCATAGCAAACCATGCTAAATCTTACCATATTATACAATAGAACAAACATTTCTTGTCTGCCATATGCAAAGTATTCTGCTATATGCAGAAGATACAAATACAAAATAAATAAATAAATAAATAAATATACATATTTCTTGCTTTAAATGAATTTGCCTACTGGTTGAAGGTTCATACCATATGAAAAGAGAGAAAAACAGACATGATTGTTTGAGGGGTGGAGATATCATTGCTATCAAAAGAATCTTTTGTGTAGGAGATGGCACCTAAATCAAGGCTACGAGGTATAGATGAGGAAGGAGAGTATTACAAGCTTCAGAGCCAAACTTTCCAATGCACAGGTTATTTCATATAATAAGTTCAGGAAGCAGAAAATAGTAGTTTAACTTGAGCACAGAGCATGTGAATAACAATAATCTGAAATAAGTTTGGAATGGTTGAAGGTAGCTAGAAAGTCAGGCTATGCATGTATGACTGGAGACCAAACGAAAATCGTCACTGAAGGATCTGGAACAGAGTAATGACCTGCAAGACAGACTCAGGGAAGAAGGTTTTGAAGGATATATTGTGAATGGAAAGAAGAGAAACTAATCCAGGTTCAAAATTTTTGTCATTATCCAGATAATAAATGATTAAAGCCAAAACTAGTCATGCGATTCAGTCCATCAGTAAATAGGCATTTAAGTGCTTACTGTATGTGAAATAATGTGTTAAGTGCTGACAGTACAAAGAAAGAAAAAGCAGTCCCTTCCCTCCTGCCCTTTCAGGAACTTCACATCCTAATTAAATAGCCTATAAAATTTATTATCTCCATATACATATATGTATATATATGTATATATTTACATGCACACGTACATACACACACATATATGGGGGGAAACTAGTAATGTAGGGGGACAGGAGTACCAATAATTGCTTCTTTCAGAAAGTGTAATTTGTGCTGAGTCTTAAGAAATTTAACTAATGGAGAATTTCATTTTAAGTATGGGGGATTGACAGTGAAAAGAAAACAATTCTAGAGATAGATTATAATGTGCAAGCAATAGTGAATAAAGTCAGCATTACTGGCAATTTGATTGGGCAATATTCCCTCTATACAGATGATGGAGACTGTCTATTTTCTACATTTCTATCTATCCGTACCCCCACAATCTTGCATTCATTTTTCCTTGAACTCTGAAGTAAGGACCTTGTCATTATTAAGGCAAAATTTTCTAAATGAGACCTTGATTCTTTCCTGATATTCTCTGTCTGCTGCTTAGATGTCTATAAATGCATACATAGATGTACATATGTATGTTGGATGGTTGTTGTCCTTCATCTTTGAAGAGGATCAAAATGACATCACCACGATGAAGTGAAATTTCACTGTGTCCAACTGTGGCTAATCAGACCAATGGTAGCTCGGAATGCTCTACCACAATGTTGGGCACAGACAGTCCATCTGAATATGTGGGGTGGATATCCCAAATTTGCACATCCTGTGCTTACTTTGTGTTGATCCTTGTACAAACATGCATACATATAAATGTACAAATGTACAAGCATGCACATATATATGCATGTTTATACACATATGCATATGCACACACATTCTTAATCTCTCTCACACAAGTCTCCCTTTTTTCTAAATCTCAAATTTTTGTCCCTTCTTAGCATCACTCAGCTTTGAAATATCAGACTCAGCCTTTGCATTTCATTTCTCCTTATGTTTGATTATTTGCAAATCTCACCCATTTTACACTTCTAAATTGCCAGGCCTAGAGGCCTGTGGGGGCTACCCGAGTCTTTCTTACCTGTCCCAGGTCTTCGGTTGGCCAAACCGGATGCACATATGAGAGAAAGGACTTTCCAGAGTTGAACAAGGGTTGAGCTTTATTTCAGGATCCAGGTTACAAGTGCAGGGGAGTCTTCCTTAGGAGGAAGAGGGGGAGATTTCCTAAGGAGGCTAAGATCTTAAGGGCTTGGAAGTAGAAGTACAAGCGGGGAGAGAGGGGGAGGGGAGAGAGGAAAGAAGAAAAGCGGAGCCTACTGTCCTCTTGGCTCCTCACGTGCTAAGAGAGCTTTCAGGCTTCCTCAATCCTACTTAACTCTCCAGCAGCATAGTTTGCATCTAAATACCGTGCTGTTAGATAACAATAGTGTGCCCAGATCCGGGACGACCTCGAGGGCAGGGAGACTCCACCCATCACGTATCTCCCGGGGAGAGGCAGAAATACCCGAGCTAGCCGAGCTAGCTCAGTCTGACCTTCTCGAATCCCCGCTGTTCATGGAGGGCCTCGTAAGACTCTAAGATTTAGAAGTCCCACTTTTACCCACCCGAGACCATCCACAAGGATTTGAGCTTCCAATCCCAACACTAAATAGTTTTATTTTATTGTTTCTCTCCATTATCATATCCTAACAACTGAGATTTTCCATTCACACACAAGGAAAAACCTAATTCAGGGCCTCATTTGCTCTTACTTGGACTATCTCAATGATTTTCTAATTTGATCTTACTGATGCAAGTCTCCCTTTCTCTAGTACATACTCCTGCGAGCTGCAGAAGTGATCAACCAAAATCACAAAGCCAGTCACTTCACTCAATGATTTCCTTTTGGCTGATGAATCAAATGTGAATGACTATTTTTGACCCTAAAAATCTATTTCCTGATGACCTTTCTAGGCTTATATCTCATTATTTATTTTCAATATTATATACAATACTCCAGCCAAACTGACCTATTAACTTTCCATAATGAGACATTATTTCTTTGGTCTCTTTATCTTTTTATTGTCCATTCCTCAAACTTGGTAAGTAGTTTCTTTTCATCTCTGCCTCATAAAACATCTAGAGATCCAGCCAAAGGCTCACTACTTACATAAAAGCTATAACTATTTCCTTAATTTCAATTATACTCCACATTGGAAATTACCTTTAAATTTTATTTATATATGTGTATGTGTGTGCAAAAAAAGACATATATACAAATTTATATGTATGTCAGTACACAATAAAACATGTGTATACATATATACATATGTGTATATGAATATACATACAAACCTATACACACATATGTACTTGCAATGTAAAATTTCCTCTTCTAAGGCATCTTGATTTCTACCCCAAGAAAATGTAATCTTAGGTGCAGGGACCATTTCCCCCTCCATTTCCATGTAAATTTCAAAACAGTTCCTAATAATAGTAGGTGCTTAAATAATGATTGGTAAATGATTGCTATGAATCCCCAGCTGGAAAAGTAATAGGCACTTCTATTGCTGGAAAGTGAGCTTCTGAAGGGCAAGGATTGTGTTTTTATAATTCTTTTTAGTCTTCATTATTAGTTCACTCCCTGGATCATAAGAGTTTAGTACATATGTACTTGATGACTAAGTAGACTTTTGGACTTATCAATTCAAAATTATGGCTCAGAAAAATTAATTTCAGAAGCACAAAATAGGGAAATGGTCACTACTCAATACTTCTTTTAAAAAGGATTCAGAAATTATAAAAATGGTGACAGCCAAATAGGCAATGAAATATTTTGTTCTATTAGGAAAAGTGTAGAGGCCAGAGCAAGGTAACAGTCCTATTGTACTCTGCTCTTTTTACACTCCATCCAGAGTATTACTTTTCATTCTTTGAGCCATATTTTAGCAAGGACATTCCCGAAGAAAGGAGATTTGATTAGTAAAGTCCCTCAAAACTTTGCTATATGAAGATGTTTCCCATTTTTACTTTTTTGAGAGTTAGAGAGATTATTTTATTCTTTAAAAAACCAATATGTTCACAGAGGGCATTCAAATATTACTTTAATTAATAGGTCCCCCTATCACCCCACCAACTATATCCTGGAGGGAACATCATGCCCTTTAGGTAATGAATCAGAAAGGGACAGTACCAAGTTCTGGTGGGATCTACCTGGGTTTGACACAGTCTCTTGTAGAAGGATCAACCTCATTAAGATAAGATGTACACATCATCCAGTGAGGTGAGTTTTTCTGATCTATCACAATGCTCACTCCAAAGTTCTTTAGCCAAAAATAGAAAGACAGACTACAGGCAGCACGGTGTAGTATGTAGAGCACTACACTTGTAGCCTAAAGACCCTGGTTTGAGTCGTCATTTTACCACTGATGTACTAGTCACCCATGTGACTTGGACAAGTCACTCACCTCCAGTTTTCTCCTCTGTAAAATATGGATAATTCTTGCTCTAGTTACTTCCTAGTTTTGTTGTAATGAAGTTACTTTGTAAATGGAAAAGCACTAGAGAACTATCACTGATTCTTATGAATAAATACACATGGTATTGAAATGCAAGCTCTCAGGGAGCAAACTTCACCTTCTTGTTTTGGCAAGAAACCGCATTAAAATAATATCCTCAAGATCCAAACTGTAGTCTATATGAATTCATTTACAAATATTTTAAAATGCTTGGTATTTAAGAACATGCATTTTGGATGTGGGTAAAAAGCTTCTCAGTAAAGGGAGCCTATTGCAATTGAGTTACAGAAACGCTCCTGGTAGTGAGTGGTATACATGTGGATCTACACCACCAAATTATCTAAAACTTTTAAAAACCACCCAGCAACAATTCTCTCACTTCCACAGTCCTGGTGTCTCCATTGCACAAATATTAACATTCTATTTTCAGGGCAAAACTACTTCCATTGCTTAAGGTTAAGATCTCCGTACCAAAACCAAGTAAGAACATGACCGCTGACAATAAAATGGAAAAATCAAGAAAATCGGAAATTTAAAATCCAAGCGTTTCTTTAATCTTTTCCTACTTTTAATAGTTGATAGTAGAGATTCAAAGAAATTATGTGACCGGGAAATCATCACACATAAAAATCCAGGACTCAAATTCAGATTCACTGAATTGAAATCCAATACTACTTTGTTACATGTTTCTTTACCAAGATAGATTCCTCATTTTTCAAAGAATCTCAGTGTGGGGAAGGGTCTCTGATTTACTGTAGTCTAATCCATGCCTGGGCAAAAAGCACTTAACTCCAACCAAATCAACAGCCAATCATTCCATCAGCAACTCAGTTCTTTGCTTAGTAAAATAAGGGCTATTTTCTTGTCAAATTATACATTCTTTATCAAAGGAAAATTTGTTTAAAGGGAAGCATGGTGTGCGGCAATTGATAAATGATCAAAAGATATGAAAGTGTTCAGATGAAGTAATCAAAACTACCCATAATCGTGTGGAAAATGCTCTAAATCAATATTGACTGGAGAAATACAAATTAATACAATTCAAAAGAAGTACCACATACCTATTAGAGTAGCTAATAGGACAGAAAAAGAAAATGAACAATGTTGGAGGGGATGTGGAAAAAATAGGAAATTAATGTACTGTTGGTGGAGTTGTGAACTGATTCAATCATTCTGCAGAAAAAATTGTAACTATGCCCAAACAGCTATAAAGTCATTCAAACCCTTTAACCTAACAATACCACTACTAGGTCTTTATCCCAAAAGAGATTAAAAACCAAAAAAAGAACCTATACATACAGCAAAATTTATAGTGGCATTTTCTGTTGGTAAAGAATAGGATATTGAGGAGATGCCCATAAATGGGGAAATGGCAGAACATGTTGTGGTACCTGACTACGATTGACTATTATTATGCTATAAGAAATGATGAATAGAATACTCTCAGAAAACCCTAAAGACTTACATGAGCTGATACAAAGTGAAATGCACTGTGCACAAAGTAACAGGAAATTGTAAGATGATCAGCTGTAAATGATTTAGCAACTCTCAAAAATAAAATTACCCCAAACAGCTCTGAATGATATATAATGAAAAATGCTGTCCAACCTCAGAGAAAGAATTGATGGTGTCTCAGTTGAAACTCACTATTTTTACTTTACTTTTCTTGAGGGTTTTTTGTCTGTTTTCTTTCATAACATGATTAATAAGGGAATGTTTTGCATGACTACACATGTATGACCTATATCAAATTGTTTGCCTTCCTAATGGTGGGGGTATGGGGGAGAGGGCCTGGAGAAGGGGAGGGAAGAGAACTTGGGACTCAAAGTTTTAAAAATTAATGCCAAAGATTATTTTACATATAACTTGTGAAAAATAAAATTGTAAATTTAAAAAGGTAAAATAAAAAATAAAGAGATGGTAGGAAAACAGTTTAATCATTATCTAGAATGCATTCATAAGTACTTGGAATTTTACCTACTGTTGATCTTCCTTAGAAGCTGAAATTATACACGAGTTAATGTGAATGATAAAATGCCACTTAATCATGATCTAGATATCTGGAAAGTTCAAGTAATGGAAATAATTACATGAATTCCACATTTATGAGAAAAAGTAAGCAATTGATAATAAAGATTAATTAAAACAACATCATTGGCATCTTCCTAAAAGACATATGCTGATTTCCCCATAGATTTAGCCTAAATTTGATATATGTTTTTCTTCTAGAGTATTTAGCAAGTGCCACAACTCTGGATAATCCTAGATTTTTCTGAATCATTAAGAGAATAAATTAGGTTCGGTATAATTTTAATCATGCTTTACTATATTTCAATTAAAAATAACTTGTGCAAGGAATATAAATATACATACTTTCAGGTAACTCATATATTTAGATAAGCAAAGTTCAACATTCCGTATTTCAGGCAATTAACTGTTTTTCTTAAATCAAGACCACTCTTTCTCAAATACAAATTATGTCTGAGAAAGGCAACTTTATTTTCTAGTTACATAAATGTTGTCTCTACAGTCATCAAAGATTTTGAGTAGTTAAGCTACTGTCTGAAGTTCACAATATATATGAGCTTATTTGAAATTTCCAGATATATGACCTCCAATTGAAAATTTCATCATCAGCAACAGTAAACATATGGTAAGCCCTATGATGTAGGAAAGGCATCTGAACTGGGAGGCATAACTCTTAGTATCATATATTTTTAGACATAGAAATGACCACTTTCTTCAAAATATATCTTTAAAGGAGTTAATACTTTAATATGCCCAAGTGATATTCAAATGTGTTTAAAGATATTCTCTGAAAAGACTTGCTGCACTTCATGGCAGTCAATTTCACTATTGGAAATCTGTAATTATTAGGGAATGTCCCCTACACTCCTTCCTCAAATTCAGGCTTTAAAAATGCCTCTATATATTTTCTACCAATTACTCTTTTATGCCAAAAAATAATTAAATGCTTCTTATGGATGATAGCCTTTCTAATACTTTAGAATGTCTAGACATGCTAGCTCATGTCTATCATTCATGGCTTATAGGGAGACTGAGGTCAGTGGAATTCTGAGTTTTAGTGCAGCTAGCTACAAACGAATCAATAGCACGTTACGATGAACGACCAACATTTAGGGTTACTGGGTTGCCTAAAGAGGTGTGAGGTGCCAGGTTGAAAACTGCACGTGTCAAATTACCATGCCAGTTGTGAGGATGTTTTAGACTGAACTAGATAGACAAATACAGTCTTTAAAATAAATAGTTAAAGACATTGACTTCCACATTACATTGCTTTCTCATACTACACTTTCAGTTCACTAAAACACATATAATAACTTATATAAACACATTAATATCCAATTTTTAAAAAAAAGTTTCCTGTTAACTTAAAGTTTATATTAAATTTAATATCATAATGCCAATGCTTCTCTGAACGTTTTTCTGCCCCTTTTTATTTTTCATTGTTTCACTGGCATACTTTTATTTAACTACTTCTTTCCTTGAATTACTATCACTACATACCCACTCTTTCAACAGTCGTTTTTTTTTAAGAAATAAGAATAATTAGACAAAAATAGTCATATTTTCAATGCCTGAAAATATATTTCTCATGCCATACCTTTAGTCCAACAAATCTGTGGTATTTGTCTTTAAAAGTTTAGCTTACTATATCTTTAGAAAGATAAGGAAAACAATCTGAAGATATGATTGGTCCATGTGATTAGAAACTGAACTGTGGGCATCTCTTCCTGGATATTTAAGTTATAAAAATCTTATATTATAAAGTAATAGAAGCTCTTCAGACTTTTCAGAATTCTTACTTCCGTTTGAGTGAGCATAAAATCTGTGGCAGCTAAGATCCCCAGGCATAGGATTTTGTGAGTTTGATTCTTATTCATATATAGATTGTTTCATGGTTTATTAATTCCCTTTCAAACATGAGATTCTCTGGTTCTACAACCAAAGGAACATAAACAACACACTCACTTCTAATAATCTGACATTTTGAGATTGTCTTCTAAACCAGTTATTTTTACAAATTAGTTTGCTTTATATAAACAGTAAATAAAATACAGAAAATGATTTAGAAATCATTTTACTTTCCCACATATGATGAAAATTTCCAGTTCTATAAGAATTATATGAAAATACAGATGAAACCTGACAAAGAATGTCAAGCATCAGATGTAGAAATGAGCAAATATAATGTATATCTTTAAAAATGAGATTATGGTAAAAAAATTTCCCCTTACAAGCCATTAATAAATTCACGGAGGCCACACCAGGATTGTAACAATTATTTAATTTAAGAATTTGGACTAAAAATTATAGCATAATAAACTGCTAATTATTTTCATTTTGATTCCATTATGTGAAAGTGTTCAGATCTTTAATCAAATGCGTCCCACAGTGACATTACCATAGGAGAACAGTGAACAATTTAAAAGTATCTTAACACTGCCTTACTGGAATGCCTTAATAAAGCATGGCTTAACAGAGCAATAATATTAGATTTTTTTTTTTTTTACTTTTCTGTGTCACATTAGGTTAAAAGGTTAACTATCACATTCCGTCCTGTTTTGCTCCCACGTCATTAGGTTGGTGTGTCAGCTGAAAGCATAATTAAAGTAATACTAATTAAAGGTAAATGTTCTAATTTATAAAGAGACTTGTATATATAAGAATTAAGGAACTAATAGAGACCAGGAAGCTGGATAATTATAGAAAATATTTTCCAATTCTTTTAATCATTGGAATGAAAAATCACATTCATGTGGTTGGTAGAGACTTTTATTATTATCTAGGGCAAACAAATTTCTTTGGATTTTTCCAAACACAGTCTAGGTCTAGGTCTACTATCATCATCATCGTCATCATCATCATCATCATCATCATCATCATCATCATCATCATCAATAACAACACTGTAGTTTCATACTTCTTAATAAATTGTTAAATACATAATACTTTATTAACCAGAATCCTACACATTCCCTCCCACTAACCCCTGACCCTGAGATTTTTTGAAATGGAAGGTGGAAGAAAGAACTTCTCCCATAAATCTCAACTTAATCAGGTCTCCAGGCCATTTATCTCTTCATTTTCCAGGTAACTGTACTACTTTGGGTCTCCTCCTCATGCCCCCTTCCCAACTCATTTTCTCCCCATTCATCTCCAACTTTCTTGTGTGTGTATATTGTCTTCTCCCATTATATTGTGAGGTCCTTGAAGAGAGGGATTATCTTTTTCCTACTTGTACTCCTAGCACTTACTATCATGTCTATAGTAGGTAGTTAACAAATGTTTAGTGATTGATTTTGAAAAATCATTGGCAAATCAAATTAGTTATCATCAAAGACAACCAAGATGTTGCAGGATACCATAGTTGCTGCAAAATACATTCTACTTTTCCTTTTCAAGCCATTGAAGGTAGGAATAAACAACAATCCCTTAAAAAAAATTTTACCTTCCTCTAACACTAGGTGACAAAGAAGGTTGATATCTGTCACTGTAGCTCTTGTCCAATAAATTCAGTGATAACTCAGCTAAAAACTTTCTATTGTCTGATTTTACTGCCACACCTCTCAGAAGAATCTCTCACCTCACTCCACTTTAATTGTCCTGATTCCAAAGTCTGGTTGTATGATAAGGCAAATCCTATGCTTAGTCCCCTTTCACCGATTAAAAATGAGAGTCTACTGACTAATCATTTGACCTTCATTTAAATAAAAAAAAATTCCAGTCCCTAAACTTCTCCTATCAAGATAATACTCCATCATAACGTTTAAATGATCTCTCTCTCTCTCTCTGTCTCTCTGTCTCTCTGTCTCTCTCTCTTTCTGTCTCCATTTCTTTCTGTCTGCCTCTGTTTCTCTCTCTGTCTCTTGTCTCTGTCTCTCTCTTCTCTCTTCTTTCATCTTACTGTGCTCAATATTAGACATATTTATGAAAAATAGGTGACATGTCATAATGTTTTGAATCTGAAGGCTTGAACACAGACTTTCATGTTTTAATATAATTGAATTTGTTTACATTAATATTTCTCTAACTTTTAACAAATAAAATACATTTCTCTCCTATTTAACATTAGTCTTTCGATTAAAGTGAAACATCTTTCCATATTTATCAAAAAGATATATGTATTTATATTTTATACCACAGTTTTTCTGTCTAAAATTATGAAAACTGCTTCTTATGCACATATTAGCAGTGAACATTAAAAAATGTATTTTTCCATTCCTATTAAATATCAACACTTTTTAAAAGAACAGTTTTTCATTTAAAAAATAATATGTATTTATATCTTGAAAAATATGCCACATTTTTTGTTTTCATTATTAAACTGCTCCACATGAAAACACTCATAAAGGAAGAGTAAACCTTAAAATAATTTCCACCTTTAATTTCACCAGTATTGGTGGAATTGAAAGGATTGTAGATGCTTTGTGTTTCAACTAGCCCATACTATTTAGCAGGCACTTTTTTTGTCTCCTAGAATTGTACATTTATTGCTGGAATTGTATGTAATAAATAGAAATCTATGAATTAAAATGAAAAATAGAATGAAATAATGTTGGCTCCAACTTTATTTCTCACAAAAAAATTACAGCGTTATATGTGTGACATTGTTTGCCCTCTTAAAGAAGAGGGTTCAAAAACATTAGATATTTAAACAAAAAATCTTGATTTATTTTGGGTCTTATCAGTATTTATTCAGCCACAGAATATCATATACAGAGATTTAAAATAGTGTGGACTTTATGGCAGATTAGCAAGTGTTATAATAACTTTCTTTGTGTACTGATTTATTGTCAGATGTCTGAATGCCTTTCTTTTGGAAAAAATATTCAGTATCCAAGGAGGCTTCTCTATGCCTCCTCATTGTTTAATCCTTTAAATACCATAATTTTCTTCCAGCAAGCCAGGCTGCCTCCTTCCATGGTGGGAGATGTGATTTAAAAACTCAGAGCATTTCTTCAGAAGAATGAGCAGAAGGTAATAATTCTTTTTCTAATAGTGTGAGATTATACTGTGTTTTACCTTAGCAGGCACAAGAGATTAGATTTAATAACTTTGCTGTAAATTAGATAAGAGTATAGCTATGACTCATCTATAGCTGGTCAGTAAAGGAAAAGAGTACAGTATAAAATGTAACTTTTAGCATAAATTAAAATTAAATAACCTACAACCTATCCTTCAGCTGTTAGCATGTATCAGATAGAAAAACTACTGAAATATTTCTTTTTCTGGTATACATATTGTTTTCCATTTACCAACAGCTGTTTTGTTTGGGTTTTTCTGCATCATCTTCATCAAGTTTCTGTCCTAATGGGGTTGGAGAAGGTCATCATCAGGAAACTCTCCATCACCATTGGAATCTTCAGATGCCTTTGCCCCTCTGACTGGAGTACTAGAAGGTGGAGAAAAAAATTTCCTCCCATGTCTCTATGTCAAGAAGTCTCAGAAGCACATTGACCTCTTTATTTCCCATCAGCTCTACTCTTTGATTCCACTCCTCCATCATCAAGCCCTTATACTGAGTACATTTTCCTTTTTCCCTTTTAATTTCTTTTTTTTGCTCTTCCTCCATTGAACTGTAAGCTCCTTGAAGGCAGGAGGTATCTTTCCTTTTCTTATTTGCATTACCACAACACACACACACACACACACACACACAGACACACACACACACGCTATATTATGTTGTGCTTAACCCAATATAGATTGTAGATATCAGCTATAACCCTCACACAAGGGAAACATGGTAGTAGTTTGAAATAGGCACACCTGAGATGGAGAGACATAGACAGGAAAGAGAGAAGAAGCAGAGACACAGAAAAAGATAGAGAAAAAAGAGACGAGACAGAAGGGAGAGGAGAGGAGAAAAAAGAAGCAGAGAGAGGAGGGAGAGAGAGAGAGGACAGTGGAGGGGAAGAGAATAGGACAGAGAGAAAGAGAGAGAGAGAAACAGAGAAAGACAGAGAGTACTCTTTTCAGCAGTAATGGGGTATAGAAATCTATCTTGCCTTACATGAGAGAAGTTGCCGATAAGGGAACGGTGGGGTGTGACAGAAGGGAGAGCATATTGAGGGAAGGGGTAATCAGAATACAAGATGTTATAGCGTGGGGCTAGGGGAGAGATGGGGAGGAAATTTGGAACTCAAATTTTGTGGAAATGAATATCTAAAACTAGAAATAAATAAATTACCATAAAAAAAAAAAAAACAAAGAGTGCGGAGATGCCATAGGGAGGGAGAAAATTTAGTGCTCCAAGTTTTATAAATGATTTTTAAAAATTCCATGTAATTATGAAATAATCAATGAAGTAAATAAAAATATTTTTAAAATAAATAAAAGGAAAGGTGAGCACCAAAACGTAACACTTTCAAATTGTGGTTCTAGAAAAGACTTTTCAAAGTCCCTTGGACAGCAAGGAGATTAAATCAATCAATATTTAAATTAATTCTGGCTATTCCCTGAGAGGTCAAATACTGAAGCTGAAGCTTAAATTCTTTGCTCTGTGGAAGAGACCCTGATGTTTGGAAAGATTGAAGGCAAAAGAAAAAGAGAATGACAGAGGATGAGATGGATAGATGGTATCATGAAAACAATGAACATGAACTTGGAAAGACTTTGAGAGATAGTGGAGGAGAGAAGGGATTGGCATGCTATGTATGGTCCATGGGGTCATGAAGAGTAAGGCATGACTGTACAATTAAAGGACAACAATTTTTACCTCACCTTCCTTTCTGAATATACCCCTTCCTAATTATTAATAAAAGGTCCCTACTGGCAGAGTGGTATAAGGCTACTTACGACAGAATATTTTCAGATAAGGTCTCAGTATCAGGCATTATAATATAAACAATTTTTTAAAAGAAAACTTCATATCCTTTGACCATTTATCTGTTGGCTGTTTATTCCTCTCACTTCACACATGAGGAAAATGGGTAAAAAGCTGATGCAAAATGGAATGAACAGAACTAAGAAAATATTGTACACAGTAACAGCAACACTGATGATCAACATTGGTGATGAACTATGAATGACTTAACTTCTCTCATTATTACAATGATTCAAGACAATTCCAAAAGACTTGATGGAAAATGCTATCTGTATCTAGAAGAACTGATGAAATCTGAATGCAGATCAAGTCAGATTATTTTCACTTTACTTTGTATTGTTTTTTTCTTTTTGCAAACTGTAATTTTTTGTACAAACAGTTCTTTCTTTTACAACATAACCAATATGAAATATATTTTACGTGTTTCCACATATATAACCTATTTCAAATTACTTTTGAGGGGGAAAAAGGAAGGAGAAAAGGAGAAAATTTGAAATTTAAAATCTTATAAAAAATGAAGGTTAACAATTGTCTTTACATGTAATTGGAAAAAATAAAATATTATTAGAAAACAATTACTAATTATTACCTAATAATAAAATATTATTAGAAAATGAAATTTAACAAACTGTTTAAAAAAAAAAAGTTTGTGTGCTATATTTTTAAGAGTTAAGAATTACATAGTACCTTAAACACCGCATAGTCAGTTCCCCTATCTGTCAATCTAAACCATGAATGCAGAGATGCATGTTTGTGTGTGTGTTTTGGGAGGTTGCTATTTTGGATTTGATAGTAGAACCCTTGAGGTAGGTTTGGACCATTCCCTGATACCACCACCTCTGTTTTCTCTTTGGATTTTGTATATGCCTTTCAGAGTCCCATGAAGTTGATAAATGTTTAAAATTTTACTTGACTTGGACTATATTGTATTTAACTTTAATCGATGGAGAGATGTTTCACAGCTGATTATGGGATTCTAAAGAGAGAAAAATCACTCAGAACAAAGCAATATAGTATAGCAATTTTAAAAATCAGCAAGAACATATGACAAAATTTATGAAAGAGGTAACACATCTCAATAGTAAAAACATTCTAAAGGATCAAGATAAATTCAGCGTCAATTTGCGCGTGCATGTGTGTGTGTGCACGCACGCAAGCATGCACATGTGTGTGTTATGGTGCTTGAACTAGGATTTCATAAAATGATGAAGTCTCTTGTAACTTGTATTGTAAGACACTGAAGATTCAGTACTTGAAACCTCAAAGATTCATGGGTGTGGTCATTTGTTCTGAAGGAGTATACTTAGTAATAATGTATTATTTTTTCTTCATCTTGTTTCTTTTTTAATATAAGAATGTTAAGGAAAGATGTGAAATTAATGATTCAGATGTCCTTTCCTCCTAAAAAACAAATACTAAAAAAACCCACTGAAATATGTTTAAAATCACATAAGAAATAGAAAGATAACAGAAAAAAATTCATGAAGAAGCACACACAAGCTGGGAAGTTTTGAAGGTAATGTATGAACTTCATTACTAATTTTAAGAAAGCCAAATTGTATGAAATGGAGATTCATATTTTCATCCATACCTTTCCATTTTGTGTCTTGATGTTCAGATAGTAATATTCTTTCACTTTGAAGTTCAAATTTTTTTTTTTAAAGTTAAAAGCTATATTAGACTCAGCTTTTAAAAAAATCAGTTTTAATTGATGTTGAGTGAGGCAAACTAAGAATTAAAGCCCAGGATCTGATTAAGGTCATCACTCATAGGAGTTACTTAATAAACCTTCATTGAATTTAAGTGACTAGGCACATCTCTACCTCATTTACTTTACTCATAGTTGTTTTAAATTGATCTTAGCTCTGTTTCTCATTCGTAATTCCTTCTTTGTAATGTGTTTCATACTACTCACACTTAATTGTGTTTTTCTCCATTTCCCATTCTTTGGTCCTCATGTTCAACATTTTAGATTTTCCAAAGACCATTGCGTTCCACGACTTGGAATCTTAGAATTCTGTTGCTGGAAGAGATTTGAGATAATTAAAAGAACTCTCCAATGTCATGAAAGGAATGGATACTGCATTCTTCCCCCTGTTCTTTCCATTCACTCTCCATTTTCATAGATTTCCATAGACGTGTGAACTGAGAAAAGAAAAAAAAAATTAAGTTTCCTGCTTAAAGTGTGGACAATAAACATCCTATTAGGGAATAAATATTTAAAGATTAATCACTAATCCCATTCTTAAGCTTTCAGTTATTCAAGTCATTTTGAAGACATATATGCCAAGATGTACATATGTGCTTATCTAGGAATTTATTAACTGTACAAGCTCTCAACAGAAATTTATTAATTATGTGCAAAGTGATATTTTACTCATTGGCAAGTTACAGTAAAGAACACACAATTCCTAATCTCAAATTCTAAAATAATTATAAAATTATATGTTACACAGTGAACTATGATGCAAACTTCTGAAGTCATACTTAGACTGATGTGCAGTCACTGGTATAGTTATGTCTTTGTCTAGTACAGATTGTTATCCCTTTTTTTCACTTCCAAATTTCATATTATTTTTAAGACTATCATTGTCCTCCTACTCATCAGATCTTACAACCTAAAGTGTCAGGTTCAACTTCTCACTCTCTCTCACTACCCATATAAAATCTGTTGACAAGTCTTTCCATTTATACCTTTGTAATTTGTAACATCCCTTATATATACTCATTTTTATCTGACATTATCACCACCTAATTTCATGACTTGACATATGAACCATTTCAATAATTTGCTGGTTCATCTTCTTGCCCTAAGTATCTCCCCACTTCTGTCCATCATACACTCGACTGTCAAATAGTTCATCTAAAAGTAAAAATCTGAATGCATCAATAACCTAGTCAATAAACTCATTGTTTCTTATTACCTCTAGGATAAAATATAAAATTTAAAAAAATTACAAAGCTCTACATAACCTGCCCCCTTTCCAATATTTCATACTTCTTACACTTTGCAACTCACCCATCACCCCACCACCTGTTCTGTGATTCAAAAATATTGACATCCTTCCTGATATAGGATATTCCACTTCTATCTAGGAACATTTCCCTTAGATGTTCCTTTTTCCTGCAACTCTCTCCTTCCTCATCTCTTCTTCTGGCTTCCCTCACTTCCTTCAAATCTCGCGTGGTGTCACTTTTTACAAAAAACCTTTCCTTATCCCTCTTTTTGGCCTTTCTTTTCATTCTCAATACTTATCACAGTGTCTGACATGTAGTTGGCATTACATAAATACTAGTTCATTGTGTAGCCAATACATAGGACTATAGTCTAAGAACTTTTATGTGATTTTCATCCATGTCCTTATGACATTTCAAGACTACTAATGTTACTCTCAGTCTGTTCATTTAACATATGTCTTCTTTGATAGGAAGACTATCAGATGGAATAATGTGAAATAATATTTGTATTACAGTAAATATTATAATATTTAACATTCTTCAGACTTTTACACAGTCCTATTGATATATTTCTTATTAATTCTTACCACATACACAATTAGTGCAATAGCAATTGAAGTTTCTGGAAAAGGGAAGAAACCATTCCAATCATTTAGAACAAAATTAAAACAATGTAAAATCTATTAAAGTTTGTACTGCTAGCATAATCAAATTGAAGGGAGTGAAATCAGTAATGTGATAAAGCAAGTTGAACTATACTTTAAAATCTGTATTTAGTCAAAATAATTTAGTGATGAGAATCAATTTATTATTTTAGAGCAGTAATTATTTCTCCTCATTAATTTTTTCCAAAGCAAGTATATTAAAAAAACCTGTAAGAAGTTGAAATAGCTGCCCCATGTTTTTAAGTATGTGTGTGACATATATATATGCATATTTATATATAATACATATGTACACATATACAGATATGCTATGTGTGTATATCTATATATAATTTAAAAGTTATGTATGTATACACATGCATATATTTAAAAGACATATAACTGTATACGCAGATATGTTTTTCAAAGAAACACATTTCATTATTTTGACTTAAGGTAAATCTATGAGGAAAAATTGATAGATTTTCATTATAATCTCAAATTTATTCCTTCTTCCTAGCAACTCATTAAATAATTATTATACTTCCTTGTGGATTGATGTCTATGTTAACCAGTTTCTCTCTTCTCCCCATTTCTTTCTTTTTCCTCTCTTTCCTGTCTTTGTCCCTGTACTACACACACACACACACACACACACACACACACACACACACACACACACACACACACACACACACATATACATACAGAGAAAGATAGAGAGATAGGAGGGAGAATATCCCTCCTGTCAATCTTGCTTTCACACTTGCTTTCTGTTTTACATTGACTTAACATTGACACGATCACACACATTAACTACTCTGGAAGTTTTACCAGATTCTTTTGCTTTTGTGAATTCTGGAGATTATTTATTTTCAAGTAAGTTTGGCCTGAAGAAAATTTGTGCATGAGGCAAAATTTGCCTTATGTATGGGCTGACAATTGTCCTCATCAGGTTTTAATATTTCCTTCCCAAATCATTCCTGTGTTTTCAATGGTTCTCCTTCATGGAGTCACTTTAGCACAGTGGGTTTGAGAAAGGGACAGTTTCATTATCCCTAAGGTTTCTGCTATGCTGTCTTGATTGGAAGGATCTATCATTCCTTATCCTTCCCTTCAACCTATACTGACTGTATTATGATCTTGAAAGTCAAGAAAAAGTCATGTTAAGTTCTCTTTTCCAGCCCAATTCAGCTCAGACAGTGGTTTTGGAACACTAAGATGGGGGGTGAGTAGGACCACAACACAGTATCAAAAGTGGGAAGCATCAAGGGGAAGCCCAGCATGCAGGGATGATAAGAGGCTGAAAACCTTGGGCAAAGATCCCAGAGGGATCTTATACTCTCAATGGGCACAGTAATAGGTGCCATCTAATAGCTCTGCTACTCAGTAACCAGGTACAATTCATAATTACAGCATGAAGAGGAGTAATGAGTGGCATCATAAGGGAAAAGTAGAGGAGAGGACCAATTCTAACATTTTGCCCTACACATATGCTTACCATGGAATAAACAAGAACAGGAGATCAAAATCAAGGGATAACTATTAGTCTGATCACTTTAAACCCACAGAAGCTTCCAGACTGAGTCCAGGGAGAGTCTATCAAAGCTCTACAAGTTAAGAAATCAAAACAAGGTCATGAACATACCTCTCCCTGTATCACACCACTCTGGAAGCACTGAAAACTTATGGGCCCATCTAATGAACTGTGAGAGCTACTGAAGGGGACAAAAGAAAGAAGTTTAGGCCAGATATCTCCCTCAGACTGAGGTGAACAGAGACCAATAGTGACATAAAGTACAAAATTTAGGAACAAACAACAAAAACTGATCATAAAAGTTACAGTGGTGATAGGGGAGTTCAAGAACCAAAAACAAAAACAAAAAATGAAAAGAAAAATGCAGATTGAATACAAAAACAACAAAAATACCTAAGAGTTAAAGAGATAAAAAGAACAAAAAATTAAATCAAGTAAGAGTAGTAAAGGAAAATTAGAGAAAATAAATGAGAACTATGCAAGAAAATTACGAAAAGAAAAAATAACACCTTAGTAAAATAGGTACAAAAATGCTGAGGGACATAATTGCTTAAAAATCAGAATTGACCACATATTAAAAGAGGTGTAAAATCCCATTAAAGGAAATAACTCTTTAAAAATTAAAACTGGCCAAGTGGAATCTAATGACTCCAGAAGACATCAAGAAGTATCAAGACCAATGTGAAAGACTGAAATTGATAAACAGTACCATAAATATGAAGAATGTAGCAAAGCATAAATGACATCTTTTTTTTCTGCCCTCTGCAATTTGTTTCTATCCCTGCTATTTTTCTTAAATTGAGGTTTACTATGTGTGTTTGACAATTTAATAAATTTTTAAGGACTTTTTACATCACATGTGTAAAAGAGTGTTAACCAGCTGGGCAAGATAAAAATAAAAAAAAAATAAAAAAAAAAAAGATGGACAAGGCGTAGTTCCTGTCCTTAGATTATACACCTCATTTTTCTTGAAGGATATATTTTTCCTTTTTGTGTTTCAGTGATTCAGTGTCAAGTGTAAAGTAATTCCTAGATTCAGGAAAATACTGCACTGGTTTCCATTATTCTATTTCTCCTCTGCAAATTATACTATATGTATTGTATCTAAATACATTGGATTTTTAATACATTAACTTCATTGTTACTTCCATTCTCAAAAAACTCTTGAGTGACTCATTATTAATTTCTGAAACATCAAAGGCATTTATTGCTAGAAAAAGGAAGGAATATCCATGTATTGATAGTGAAAGTCAGTTAGTAGATGGACAACCTGAAGTACTCAGCCTAACAAAAGAAACACAGAAAAACCTCTAGCGTATTTGGTGAATCAGCTATGGAACATTTACATGACACAAATGAGAATTACACAGATGAGATCAAGTTTCAACTATTTATATCAGTGAAATGAGTAGACTTGATGATAAGGAGATAGATCATTCAAAATACCAGGACTCTCCTTGGCTTGGTCCCAAAAGTACTCCAGAACTAGGCAACAGAACAAGTCGTTGCCCACTCTTCCCCATTATAAATTCTCTGCTCTAGTCATATAGTTCTTTATCATTATGTGAAAAACATTTTAACATTTATGATATTTTCATTTGTATTGTCCTGCCTGCCTAAGATACTACACTGAATTTGGAGGCAGAGGATTTGAATTGAAATACCAGCTGTGCCACATGCAGCCTTTGGAATCTTAGGTAGGCTTCTTAGCACTCTATTGATCTGTAATGCCAATAGCAGCTGCTATGAATATACATGTATATCTCCACAGTTGCTTTGCAAAATATAACATATTCTCCTCTTCTAATACAAAATCAAAATATTTATTTGAAACATCACTATTAGAATATCAGAAGGAAAGATTTAGTGAGGTACCCATCACCAATCAAGGGAACACGAGCATTTCTCTCCTTCAAGCCTCCCCTCCAACAAGTTCCCCTAGGCAAGTTCTTCCCTCAGCCTCTCTCTTCGCTCCTCAACTTTCTCTCTCTACCTGCCTTTCTCCTAGCCCACTTCTTTCCCTTTGAACAATACATACAGTTTCCAATCAAAGACTGAACACTTGATTGTCTGAAAACTGAAAAGTTTGGAAATCTGCACTTAATTGGGAAGGTATAGGAATTCCTGGGCCCAGGGTCTAATTAGCTCTGTGTCAGGGTTTCTGTGTGAGGTCTTTTATTGGGCAGGGAAAATTTATATACCCTTAACATTACATGATCTCAGTTTTCCCAGTGCTAAATTAAGGTGTTTGGACACGATGATCTCTGAGGTATTTTCTAGTACTATAGCTATTGCTCATCCTATACATCCATAAAGACTCAGCTCAGTTCTCCTGTATTCCATGAATCTTTGTCTGGCTACATAATATATTGTTGAATTTGTCATAACTACTTTCAATAAGTAATGATTGGGATCTATTCCACATAATTGTTTGTTTAAGTACAAACTGTTTCTTATCCTCTATTTTATTTTCATACACTTAATTCTTATATCTCAAACTTAAATCAAAACTCCTCAAGGAAAGGTACAACTTAAATTTCTCCTTAATTACTCATTGTACTTATTTCACATAAATCCAAGAGGTAACTAAACTGTCTATTAGCTTTCATAAGATCATAGTAAAGATTTGGAGCTGGGATCAACCTTAAAGACCATCTTCTTCAATCTCTTTACATATGAGGAAATGAGATCAAGACTTGTTGAGTAACTTGCCCTAGGTCACAAAGAGAACAAAGGGTAGAACCAATACTTGAACCCAAGTCCACTGAGGATAAATCCAGCATACTTTAAGTATTGCAATGAGGATTTCAAATTATTTTAATTATTTGTCACAAAAACAAACACATAAAAAAACCAATTAAAATGCAGGAATGACCTCCAGAAAGAGGGAATGATGATTAAAGTTAGTATGGGGGCAGAAGAAAAGGTAGTAGAGAGAGAAGATAGGCATTTTCTCCTTGGTGACATAGAATTACAAACAAACAAACAGACAAATAAATAAAAAGATCAACCGACAGTGTTGACCTGAAAACTTGTTGAAGAAAAGGCAACATGGCTAAATGCATACATTTTATGATTTAATTAATTAATTGATCAATTCCCCATAAAGAAAACAGTTACATAATGCATTATGGAGCCAGAAATGTTCTGGCTACCCAGTGCAGAAATCTTCTGGCTTATATACATTTTGCCATGAGAAAGGAACTCTCCTAGTTGAACAAATCATAAATTTAGTAAGACAAGACAATTAACAAAGTAATGTTGGTCAGGCCTTGGGATTCCAGCTGGGTAAACATATGTCTCTGTGATAAAGAAGGAAATCCCACCGCTGGTAAGTGGCAGGCTTCCTGCCCTAAACAGATAACTGACACAGGAAAGAGTAAACAATGTTCAATAGAAATTATGACCTAAGATGTCAAGATATAGTGTCTTAGGTTAAAGGTCTCCTTAAGGAATGTAGAGTCAGCCTTGGCTGCCTTTTGCTGACATAGGAAGAGGCACTCTCTGAGTTTACTTCAGAGAGGACAAAGAGATTATTCCAAAATTTTATATTAAACATTATCAACAGATAAATATATAAAATAAGCAAAAAGAAAGAAAAATGGCATTAAACTTATAAGGAAGTACGTTTTCTGCATTCACTTTTGTTTTTCCAAATAATTTGTTTTATTCTGATCACTTTTAGAATTAGAATAGCTCAGGTATCACTTGAAGTACTATTTCGTGCTATAAAATCAAAATCACATAATTTGAAGAAAAAATAAGAAAATCATTTCTTAAATATGTTGCAGATGAGCAAAGGAGACATAGAACTCTTTCTGTACCTGACAGATAAAACAGAAAATTCTTATTTTGGTTCTTAATACGCTGAATGGTTGACTTGTGACTATTAATATTAAATGCGTTATATCAAATTCCTAGTAGCTACTTTGTAAGTATCTTTGGAAAAATCTATTTGTGTACCAGTGTGAAACCTATTTCATGCTGTCCTCAGCACTTTTTCTCTCATCCAAAGACTGTTTCTTTTTTTCTTCTTAGACTGAAGTTTATCCTCTTTGAGAGTGATCAAATCAGGGAGAATAGATGCAGTTCACATAACTTAAGCCTCCATTATGATGCATTCTCATCAGCAATTTTCAAAAACTATCTTCCTTTACTTTTCCAAGTGCTTATTAGTCCTCTCAAATGGCCATCTATTTCCCTAGTCACTAACAATGATTCTATCAATGCTTCTTTTCCAACTGCCAATAATGCTGATTTATTTATTCTGTTTAGAGTGCTCTTTTTCTGTAACAATAAAACAGAAGTTTCATCTCCTTGAACAGTAACCTGCAAGAAATTAATAGATTTTGTTTACCATCTGCCTTGTAATACCTCCAATATTCAGGCAACAGCTTGTTTTGAAGAGAGGGGAATGGAGAAATATTTTATTTTATCTTGTTTGGGATTTATTCCCCTCACAAAATTAAAGATTTTTAGATACAATTTGGAAAACAAAGCTATCACCCTGAATCACTTAAAAATCAATTGGTATTACTAGAGCAGGTAAAGAACCCTTTGTTTTGAGGATTCAACAGCAAATGATTATGTCCCAGGTGGTTAATCTCCTTGTTGTCGCAACTGCAGAGGAAAACTGCTGTTAATACAGTTGAAGTACTAAATTTTACCTTTAAAAAGACTTTTAAACCCGGTTTGAATATAATTAAGTATTTTGAAACCTTCTGTCTTCATATAAAAATACAACCTCATGTCAGTGTCCAAGGGCCACAGGTAGGTAAGGGGATTTATAATTAGCCCTGCTGAAAATTTTGGAAGTTTGCTAATAGGACTAGATATAAGTACTTTCACAAAAGGAACCTGACACAATTGGAAATAATGTGAAGAAGAATTAATAACTCCAAGCAGTTTCTAAGTGTAGTAAGGCTTAATGTGTCTATGAAATGCACACTTATTGGCCTTAAGACCTGATTAGTTGTTAATGGCTGTCAAGAGAGATCTCTGTGGTAATCCAGTTAACTTTTAGTGTCTACAGTAATTATCACTGCACAGTACAGTCTTTACTGACTAAGAAAGAAGTAGAGTGCTTCAGGAAACCAAACAGTGAATGTTTCATGCCATTAAATGAATAATATCTATATCATGTATTCAGAAATTAATTTGATACTTATAGTAATGAAGAAAAAATATATAAGAATTTGAAAAATAAGTAATAAACTTCTGTAGTCTAACATTAAGCAAACTTAACTGCAGTAAGCTCTGATAGAGAAATGTCACTACCAAGGAAATAATTGCTCTCCTGAATGAATATAGTTCTGTCTCTTTTAATCTCTTTTCCACCTTGATTCATTTAAATCATACCACACATAAATAGTCTTTCATAAAAGTTCACTGACTAAGATTTCAAAATAGTTTCACTTCTTTGCTGTCATAATCATGGTATGCTTTTATTGGCTTACTATGAGTTGAAAGTCAATCAGGAAAAACTTGGAAAAGTTTAGAAATCACCCAAAACAAACCAGCTACCACTGTTTCCTCTTCCTAGCCAGCCTTTATTGCAACACAAAATTCACCTAATCTTGGAACAAGATACCTCAGGGTATATGGCATATTGGATTTTATGTCAGGTCAAGCAGTGATTGTAATGAACTCTCAGCAGCACCCTTCCTACCTGACAGAAAAACTGGCTTCGAATCTTTAAATTAGTTTCCTGTCATCCAATGCTATATTAAGTGTCATTTGTTTTTTCAAAGTCGTTAAATGATTGATAGTCTGATATTTTAAAATTCTCCCAGGGAATTCTTAACTATAGTTCTTCAAGTCAGTCCCCACACATTAACAATAAGAGGACCATTTATTTTGGTTATCAGAAATGCTGGAAATGTGCTACTGGAAATGAAGGAATGAATAATGATGGGCCAGAATGCCATGCCTCAAATAAAATCAAACTAATGCAACAAACATTTATTAAGCTACTACTATTTACAAGCCACTGTGCTTGCTTAAAATAAGCCCAAGGGATGAAAGAGAATGAATTCACAATACTAATGCTAATTTCCTTCTTCAGTACCTCAGCAAATACCATCTTTGTTTCCACTATCCATGGAGCAGCCAAGCCAAGGTCAGAGTAGCCTATTGCAGACAGTTATTCACAAGGTCATAAACTATTTTGTACCATGTGTCTCATGAAGTTTTCCTACTAAGTTGTGGATGGTATATATAAAATATATAATATATATACAAATAAATTTTAGATATTATTCCATTCTAATGTATGTAAACCAGAGGCCTTAATTTGAAAAGTTCTTTTCAAGTTTAATATAAACAGTTCATTACTTTAGTAGCATGGAAGTATTGATTACATCCTTATGGAGTACCTTTCATTCAGGATTCTACTCTTTGAGTGCGGTACTTCTGAGACTACAATATAAATAATAATTTTAGCAGTACTATGGCTTGTGATATACTGAAATGTATTAGATATTCACAGAATTGAATAATTAGGAACTTCAGAAACCATCTAGTAATACTATCTAATTAAAAATGTATCTAAAGAGGCAATCCTTTTGCAATTCTAACCTGAATTGTCTGGATATATGTAGATTACTTAGCATTGAATCCTGAAGGGCATTTGAAACAGGTCCAAATTTCCTAACCTGGAGATACTTCATATTCTCTGCTACTAAAGGGGGGTAGTTTCTTTGGAGTGGGTGAGCGATTATTAAACAGATAGTATTTATATACCAATAAAGAAAAGATGCAATCACAAAGTGACTTCATAAAGAAGAAATTGTACCAGATTAATGTTTCTTTTTGTAGTCTAAAGTAAACTACCCATCGTATTAATATATGGAGTAGATTGGTAGATCATGGAAATATGTTGATATAATTTAAATAGATTTAGCAAAATATCTCCATATCAGTTATGCTATAACTGTGGAAAACATATGAAAACATAAGTTCAACCAAGAAATTTTGGAGACCTTCAAGTCTGGGACCAAAGTGAAGTCATTGATGATACAGTCTAAGTTAGACAGGTTGTATCTTGTGGAGAACTTCAGAAATCTGTTCTTTCTCTGTCATTTTAAATTTTTATAAAGAATTAAGAACTGGTATAGATTGTGTGTTGATAAAATTTGAAGATGAAACAATCTAGGAAGGACAGTTTTGAAAATACTCGTTGCTAAATACCTTAAGGTCTCAAAAGGTTAGAATTTTGCATTAAATTTGATAAAAATTATTAAACATGAGAAAGATACACTGATAAATGTTGAATAAATGTGGAGCAATAATGATGGATTACAAAAAAAAAAACACTTCACAAGTAAAAGACAGAAAGGAAATGGACTAGACAGTAGTTTGTGTGAAAAAATAGTTATTGGTTATTGATGGTGTGTTGCACTATCGTTACAATATGATTCATCAATTATGTATGGAATAAAAAAAATCTAATTCAAACTGCATAGTTTCTAAAACTTGAGAAATGATAGCCCTTCTACATTATCCCTCGGTCAGGTATGATGATAATTTAAATGGGAAGATCTTTCCCATTTATTAATAGGTCCATCTGACCTGCCTCTGTAACATGGAAGCCTGAGTCACATTATTCTGAGCCACATGAAGCCTGTGGTGGGAGGAATTTGCTGAATGGATGGAACGGAAAGGGTCCAACAGGAAGAATTGGTGCTAAGATAATGCTGAAAGGAAATTGATCACAGTCAAGTTAATGCTAAAATGAATGCAGGCAATCAGGCACTTGGGTAATGTGAGTGAAAGAGCTTGTATGTGATTTTCTTTAAGGGGGTCTGCTTGTGATTTGCTTAATGGAGCTGGTTTGTGGGAAGCCTAGCAGGGGGATAGCTTGGAGATGATATTGTCCTCTGCATTGTTATTGTGTATAGATTTTTGTTGCTATGATAGATTTGGCTTTCTGCTGTATGAATAAATGTTTTGGTTCTGTCTTCCATGTAGAGAGTCTCTTGCATTTTGTAATTCAGAATTGTGCCAGGATATTCATAGCTACTGTGAGCACTGTGAATATCACATTGGCAATAAAAATGATGATGAGGATGGGATTGTGAAATATCAGACCACTGTTTGGAGGCAGGAAGGCTTTGGAGGAACACATGGATGTCCCAGGGTGGGAGGATTTGCCTTTTTCCTACCTAGCAACCATGCCTACAGAAAGGAGAACCCAGAGACTTAGAAAGATGTTGGCAGGGAATACCAATGGAACCAGGGGAAAAAATAACAGGCATATGTAGGAGAGGCTGGACCTTGCTAACAAGCCATGGAATTATATGTAAAAGCAGAGATAAGTTGGTGGAGGAGAAGGCTCAGATGGAAAGGGATTTGGCTGGTTTTCATGAGAGGTTTTTTTATGAGGCAGAATTCAAACTCTCCTTTAGAAGAACAACCTGGAGGGTTTCAGGCAGTAGAAGAAAAAGCTATTGTTAGTTTATCTCACAAAAGGAAGCAAAAAAGTAGCAAGAGAAATGATGCATGGGTGGTTTCTCAGGCAGAAGCACAAGAGGAGAATCAAGGGGACCAAACAGTGTTTGGGGAGTTAACTTAGGATTTTACTCAAAAGCAGGTCAAAGATATTTTGAGTTGTTCCCCCAAAGAATGGGAGAATTTTTAATATATTGGATTGTGAGAATCAGTGAAAAAGATAAATTTCCTCAAGAGAGAAGAGTAAATAAATAGCCAGCAGATTCAGAGTCAGAATAGGTTGACAATAAACCCATTGTTTACAGTTCTGTTGATAACGGGCACAGAATTTGGAAGAATGGATGGCATTCCAACTAATGAACTATATAAAATGTATCGAGGAAAGAGACTTGATATTAAACTGAGCAGATGTGACAGTAAGGACTCCAAAATATACAGGGAGTCCTATTATCACAGGGCCTTAGGTCTGCATTCAAAAAAGTAAAGGCAACTTTTGAGGGGTTAACAATCATTTTTTATCAAGCACATACATCATTCTTTTAACCAAACACATATATCATTCACCTAGTTCAGTGAAGTCATCACCATGAACTTCAAAGAAGTACAGAAAAATCAAGTCAGCAGTCGTGCTTTCAAAATGACTGACCATTAACATACATATATCTTTACCAGAGAGATAATACCAGAATTTTCAAAGTTCAAGGGCTCATTAGCAGCATCCAGATTTATTGTTTGGTCAAACAAACACTTCCAGTCAGTAAGCCTTCAAAATAAAACTGCACCTCAGAGTGTTTACACACATTTTAGAGACACAGAGAATCACGTATCTTGAGAACCCATTGGTTCTCATTAACAAAAAGCTTGGACCTTCTCATATATCTTCTCAGGTCTGACAATGGGTGGGAAAGATCCTGATCAGTCACATTCAAATAGAGGCATTACTTCTTGATTATACTAAAAGAAAAACAGCAAAAGACCCTATTTTGCTTGCCATTACAGCAGGGAGATGAGAACTACCACTACAGATCCTCTTAAAACATTGTATCCAAGTTCATCACGCCTGCAGGGGGATTGGGAAATAGACTGGGCACCAACTCAGATTAAAGAAAGTATGCCTTGAGCCAGAATGATGATCCCAAAGTTGTAAATTAGAAAACAGTAAACAACAGTGAATGAGGCTACAAGACTGAGTTCATGGACTCCAGAAGAATGGCTGATCCTATATCTACCCTGCTTCTGGTTGTCTCCTTGTTTCTTTTTGGCTTTTAGTCTGTACATCTTGTTTGTCAGATCTGTTTTCTACAGGCTTGGGGCCCTCCACCTGCATATGCTCGATTGTTTAAGCCTGATATCACCTCTGTCCATGACTGTGATGTGTCAGCCCTGGACCTGGCTTGACCAAGCCAGCTACAGAACTGACCTCTCAAATGGGATCTCTTGGGACAAGAACAGCTCTACTTCTAATTTCAGTAGGAAGTGGCTATGGAAGAAGAGTCCTTCACCCCTTACACCAAAGTTTTAGACCCTATTCATTTGAGGGGGGAGTGATGAGATGCTTGTGCTCAAGCCTCACCCTAATATATTGTTTTATGTGCTTATTTTCTGTTATTCTAGTTAAAGTTCTGTTTGTACCAGTTGCCCCACTGACCTATGTAATGAATGAGAAAGATCTTGAGGCCACATGTAATGGTAATTTAAATGGGAAGACATTTCCCATTCATTAATAGGCCTATGTGATCTTCCTGGGTCACATGGAAGCCTGAGTCACATCAGTTTGTATCACATGGAGCCTGTGGTGGGAGGAATTTGCTGAATGGGTGGAACAAGAAGGGTAGAACAGGAAGAGACAGAGCTAGAGCACAGCTGAGAAGAAATTGGTCAGAGTGTAATCAGAGCTAGGAAAGATATGGGCATTGAAGCAGCGGGCTAGCATGAGTGAAAGAGCTTCTTTGTGATTTTCTTTAAAGGGGCCTGCTTGTGATTTGCTTAATAGAGCTGGTTTGTGGGACACCTGGCAGGGGGAAAGCTTCCAGATGGTATTGTCCTCTGCATTGTTATTGTATACAGATTTTTGTTACTATGATGGATTTGGCATTCTGGTGTCTGAATAATTGTTTTGGTTCTGTCTTCCACGTAGAGAGACTGTTGTATTTTGCAATACAAAATTGTGCCGGGATATTCATGGTCTCCATGGGTGCTGTGAATATGGCATTGGGGCTACACCAGGTTATAGCTGGAATATTATATATAATTCTGAATAACGCCTTTTAGGAAATGCATTGAAAAGATGAAGAGGGAAAGGATAAATAAAATAATGAAGACCCTCAATATTATGATATATATAAGATCAGCTGAAAGAACAGATAATATTTAGCACTGTGAAGAGACTACAGGAAACATCATACTTGTCTTAATGAAATTAAAGTTAGGTATAATAGGAATTAGGTTGTTTCTACTTGTCCGCACCGGGCAGACCTTAAGAAAGGAGTGAAAGCTACAGAGGAAAATTTATACTGAAGGTAAGGGAAAATGTACTTTTAGAGTTTTCAATAACTAGAGCTTTTCTAAAAAAAATATTTAAAGTCTTCCATGGAGAAAGTAGCTTCAACCTCACTGGGCATCACTAGGCAAACCTAGATATCCACATATTGAGAAGGCTGAAGAGAGATCATGGTTCAAAATAATGTCCCATTAAGGCTCTTTTTGGAGACTAAGTCAAGATGATGGATTAAAGCCAGTTAATCACCTGAGATGTACTCCAAATCTATCCTTCTATTTTTAAAAACAAATTATAGAGCAGCAGAACCACAAAAAAGAGTTTAACAAATCACGGACCGAGACAACTTGAAGGTTGGCAGAAAAGGCCTGCTGTAATAGCATGAGAAATGAATCCAGTCCAACACAGGCCCCACCAGTGCAGACTGTGCTCCAGCAAGCCTGGTGACTGAATCAGTGGCAGCAATGGCAATATCCAAAGCTCTCAGTTCTTAGCTGTCAAAGACTAATTAGAAGGTCAGCAGAAGAGGTCTATCACATAGGAGAGTGGAGCACAGTCCAGCAGAGGTCATGCCAGCACAGCCCTGGTCACAGAAAATCGGGAGCAGGCCTTGGGAGCCACTGAATTAGCATTAGCAGCAGTAGCAGCTGCTTCTGGAGCTCTCATCCCACAGATGTTAATCAGGCAGGAACAAATGGCCAGAAGGAGATTATAGGGGTCTTTGCACTAGCACTGAGGAAGGACTCTGTTGCTTTGCTTATGCTCTGATAAAGGTTACTGTCCTGGGTGTCAGTTCCAGGTTGAGAAGGACCACTAACCTACCAAATGTTGTGGCTCCAGCAGAGGGGATACCCTTCTCACACTTTGAGGACAGAAAATAATGCTTGTGATCACTCACAGACCAAATCACAAGCCAGGGGAGCAATAAAAATCTCTCCTTGGATGATATTATTTTGAAAGAATTGAAAATTACAGATCCTTAGAAATATCCTTGAAAATAGATGCACAGAACCACTGAAGCTAGGGACAGTGCACCCTTCACTGTGAAAGCAGAGCTCTACTTTAACAAACAGTAACAATTCAACTAACAAACTGGAAAAATGAGTAAACAAAAGGAAAAAAAAACTGTAACTACAAAAAGTTGTTTTTGTATGTGTGTTCATCCTCCTTTGCCGAAGAAGACCATGCCATCAGAGAAATAATGACATGACTTTCACTTGACTTTGTCTTTTTGAATAAACAAGAGCTGTGCAGGTCACCACCCTCATTTCTCCTCCAGAGCCATCTGAATTCAGTGACCAGATATTCAACAGGATGACTGGAGATCACCCAGGATGAGGCAATTAGGTTAAGGGACTTGCCCAAGATCACACACCTAGTGAGTGTCAGGTGTCTGAGGTGAGATTTGAACTCAGGTCCCCCTGATTCCTGCTCTGGTGATCTATTCACTGCACCGCCTAGTTGCCCCTTATTATTGTGACAAGGAAGATCAAAACACATACTCAGAAGAGGATAACAAAGTTAAAACTCCTATATCCGAAGCCACCAAGAAAAATAGGAATTGGTCTCAGGCCTTGGATGAGGTCAAAAACAATTTTTTTTTTTAATTACGTAAGTAAGGAAAAGAAAAAAAATGAAAAGAGAAATGAGAATGATTCAAGAAAATAATGAAAAGTGAATCAGCAGTTTAGTAAAGGAGATACCAAAAAATACTGAAGAAAATAATACCTTAAAAACAAACAGACTAGGCTAAATGGCAAAAGAGGTCTAAAAAATAAATGAGGAGAAAAATGCCTAAAAAGCAGAATTGGCTGAATGGAAAAGGAGGCACAAAATCTCACTGAAGAAAATAATTCCTCAAAAATTAGAATGGAGGAAATGGAATCTGATAACTTTATGAGGAATTAAGAAACAATAAAATAAAGCCAAAAAAGAGAAAAAGAAAAAAACAGAAGATAATGTGAAATATTTCATTGGGGGGAAAGTGATCTGGAAAATGGATCCAAGAGAGATAATTAAAAATTTTTTGAATTACCTGAAATCCATGAATTAAAAAAAAAAAAAGCTGCGGCTTCATCCTTCAAGAAATTGTCAAGGAACACTTCCCTGATATTCTAGAACCAGAAGGTAAAATAGAAATTGAAAGATTCCAAAAATCATCTCCTGAACAATATCCCAAAATGAAAAGTGTTGGAATATTATAGCCAAGTTCCAGAGTTCCTAGGACAAGGAGAAAATATGTCAAGCAGCCAGAAAGAAACAAGTCAAGTGTGGTGGAGCCACAGTCCAGAAACACAAAATTCAGCAGATTCTGAATTAAATAATCAGAAGGCTTATGATATAATATTCTGGAGGCCAAACAAGCTAGGATTACAATCAGGAATCACCTACTCAGTTAAACTGAGTATAGTCCTTTAAAGAAAACATGAATACTCAATGACACAAAGGAACTTTAAGCATACTTGATAAAAATACCAGAGTACTAGATTAATTAGAACGACTATATATATATATATATATATATACAGAGAGAGAGAGAGAGAGAGAGAGAGAGAGAGAGAGAGAGAGAGAGAGAGAGAGAGAGCACAGGTGTGAGTTGAATATAGATAATATAAAAAATAAAATTAAGGATTGAGAGAGGAATGTACTGGGAGAAAGAGAAAGGGAGAGGTTGAATAGGGTAAATTATCTCACATAAAAGAGGCAATAAAGAGATATTACAGTAAAGGGAAAAAGGGAGAGGTGAGGGGAAATGAGTGGACTTTATTCTCAACATAATTGCTTGAAAGATGGAATAACATGCACATGCAATTGGTTATTGAAATCTATCTTACCCTACAGTAAAGTAAGAGGGGAAGGGGATATGAGAAGGAGGAGTGGGGGCTAGAAGGGAGGACATATTAGGGGAAGGAGTAGTCAAAAGTAAAACACTTTTGAGGAGGGATGCTTTAAAAGGAGAGAGAGAATAGAATAATCCAGAGGAAATAGGATGGAGGAAAATACAGTTACTGTGGTTTTTTGCCTTCTGTTCTTAATCTTCTTTCCCAAAATGAGTAATGTGAAAATATGTCTAATAAGATTGCACATGTATAGCATATATCAGATTGCATACTGTCTTGGGGAATGGGAGGACAAGAAAGGAGAAAAAATTGGAACTAAAAATCTTATAAAAGTGAATGTTGAAAACTATCTTTACATGTAATTAGAAAAACATACTATTAAGTGATGAGGGGGGCTTCTTTCAAGCCTGAGATTATGATGCTTTGTGAATTAGAATTGAAACATATTATAATAAACTTTTATGTGTAGATCAATATACCTAAAAATAAATGTGAGTCTCTCTCTCTCTCTCTCTTTCTCTCTCTTTCTCTCTACCCTTTATGTAGATATACCTATATGTAAATGCTATGCAGTCTGTGTGTGTGTGTGTGTGTGTGTGTGTGTGTGTGTGTATGAGAGAGAGGGAGAATATAAAATGGGGTGATGTGAGATTGTTGACAGATTTGATCTATTGGAATTATGTATATATATATATATATATATGTACATATAATATATATATATATATAAAATGGAGATATCTATCCAATGACAACACTTCCCTGTATCCATTTTTTAATTGAAAAGAAAAAACTATATATATAGATAGATATCTATCTATCTATATATATATATATAAATTAATAAAAAACAGAAAACATGAATCACTTCACATAGAAGATTAACAAGAATTTTTTTATGAAAAGTGAGTAAAGTTATCCCTTTAATGGTGTCACCTGGGTATACTTGGTTAAAATATCTAAATATGAAAAACATAAACATGAAAGTAAGAATATATATGTACGTATATATATATATGTATGTATGTATGTATATATAGATATATACATGAGTATATCTAAATATACATACATTTGTTTATGTATGAGAATGTGTAATAAGTCTTTAATATTAAAACTAATTAGTGATTTGCAAAATGATGGAGGATAGATACTAGGCATGTGCTTTCATTGCCATGAGGGAATTCTTTTTAGGAAATTCATCTGTCAAAGCAAGTTAGCACCTTCTATGCAACTTATAAGCACTGCGCATTGAAAGATTAAGGTACTGTAAGGGCAGGCAAAGTAGGACTTTTTGCTGTTTTTGTTTTACTAAAAGTGCCTCTGAATTATGTGATTAAGGAGTATCTTTCCCTGCCATTGTTGGATCTAAGAGAATTTGTAGGAAGGTCCAAGCCTTTTGTTAATGAGGCACTATTTTTCACAGGACATGTTACCCTCTGGATCAAAAAAGTATATAAACATTCTGAGGTGTGGTTTTATTTTGGAACTTTATGACTAGAAGTGTTTGTTTGGCCAGATAAGCACTCTGGGAAGCTGCTAAGGAACACCAGCTTTGAAAACCCAGATGTCAGCGCTTCTCTGTCTGGTAACTATGGTCAGACAGTTGGACCTGTCTGTTGATTTGTGATATATGTGTGGATTATACTTAGATAGAGGAAGCCAGTTTTGTTGATCTTTGATTTCTTTGCATTTTCTCTCAGGTTCAGGGTGCTGATTCCCCTACTAGATGAATGATATATGTGTTTCATTAAAGTGATTGTTAACTCCTCAAAAGTTGCCTTTCCTTTTACGAATGCAGATGTAACAACCCATGATAACAACCCTCTCTGTGTATATTGGGGTGCTTACTGATACAGGTACTTGTCCAGGCTAGCAATTCAATTGTGTGTGAGAGAAGGGATTCTGGTTCAAAATGAATGCTTTATCCTCAATTCCACAGTGCCTTGCAACAAAATTACATAGTTGCTAGGAAATAGGAATGTGTCACTCAGTATCAAAGTATGACCATGATGACATGCTTTAAGTTTTAATTGCTCATTCTGCAATCATGAAAGAAAATTGTATCTAATTATAGTTGTCATATTAGCATATCTTATTGAATGTTAATTAATGAATTTCATTGAAATAAAATTGATTTGGTACTTTGCATAGGTTACCTGGAACTGCTTCTATCATATATTTTTCCCATAAATGAGAGTTAAAATGGATTATTTTGCAGAGCTGAGACATATTAAGGATGGGAAGCTGATTCATGACAAAGGAACTTGAATTAACGGAAAATATTGGAGTAAGAGATCAGAGTAGAAGAGACCAGATTTCTTTTTTCTTACTGGTGATAAAGACCAATATTAACCTATAGTGATAAGTATCTTTGCATCTTATGAAGTTATTGCTTGTTCTGTTAGCAGATATATTCCCTTGAAGAGTTTTATATCAAATACCTTTTAGGACACTGAAGAAGCTGATATATTTTTTTTTTATTCAGAAGCAGAGGGAAAATACCTACAGTATTTCTGATCCAAGAAGATGGAGGGTAAGGTAACCACAGAAAAGTAAGATATTAAATTATGACTGTTTTAAAGAAGTCACAAGACTAGTGAAACTAGGAGAGCTGATAGAGGGTTTCTGTTTCCCAGATCAAGGCCATGTGCCATTGACCCTCCCTTTTGTAATGGCCATTTAAATGGAAAGATCTTTCCCATTCATTAATAGTCCCATGTAACCTGCTTAAATCACTGGAAGCCTAAGTCACTATGTGATGGGAGTTACCTGATGAAGGGGTGGAACAGAAAGAGTGGAGAAGAACCTGGAGGAAGTTAGTGAGAGTGGTTGGGGCAGAAGAGAGAGAACACAGGTCAGCAGGCACAGGAAGGCTCATGTTTGCTTGTGGGAAGGCCTTGGTGGAGGGGGTTTCGGGGGAAAGTCTTGGAAATGTCTTTGTCCTCAGCATTGCTAATGTGTATTGACTTCTTGGCTATTATGATGGATTTGGCTTTCTACTTCTGGGATTTTGCTTTATGGTGTCTGAATAAATGTTTTTCATGTGCTTCCGACATGGAAAGCCTTTTATACTTTGCAAATGAAAACTACACCAGCATATTCATAGCTGTCCTCAGTGCTGTGAATATTTCCTGGACAATATATTTTTAAGACCCAACTCCCTAAAAACTCATCCACAGAGCCTTTCCTGATGTCCATATTTAACCTTCTCATATCAGAATAGAATTACTGAGAATATTACATTATGGACAATAAGAATTATTTTATCTGGATTTGAAGCCCGACCAACTGGCACAAATCTTGACACATGCTAGATATTTAATAAATGTCTTTTCATTTATTAATGTTAATTACATAGAATATAAGTCTCTCCTGTACAATAATACAAATTTTACCCACCTGCCTATGTTATAAAATTGAGGATCTCACTTAAAAAAATGTTTATTTTTCATGAGTTTATAAGTTTGTGAGTTTTATGAGTTTCTTAAAAGAAACTCACTACTAGACTGATGAGCTCCATTAAATAATTTCTTCACCCACTACAAATTGATATTTTTTTCTGAAAACTATATTAGGATGTTATCTTTGGAGAATCTTAGGCTGGATTGACCCCTGATAGCCAGTTACTCATTTTCCTTTATCCTCCTCCCACATTCATTTGTTTGGGTGATAACAATGTTATAATTAATTCCCTTATTTTTCGTTTGTGACACACTTATATAATCAGGTCAGGTGAGGAGTAGAAGTTTATAAATATAACACTAGATCTATTAATTAACATATAGATATTAGAAAAGCTCTGTTAGTGTAATAGGATAAAAATAAGGAAAAAATCTTGCAATTTTAATCTGTTTTCTGTCAATTTATAAAATAATGATGCACTCCTACAAAAGGGGGGATTGGATTAAAATAAAAGACAAACATCTAATGTAAAAGTTTTCTTATTGAATGAGATAGTACATTTTGAGCAAGTAACATGATTAGATTTTTTTTCTCCAAAAATTATATGTATACTACAGGCTTGCAAATATATTTCACATGGAAATTTAGACTTTGATTATGTTTCAGCAATATATTTGCAAAACTAGATTGAGGATTTTACTTTTAAAATTTTGCATCTGTAAAAGAAATTGAAATTTTGTGGAGGAATCAACATGACAGAGAAAAGCCAGTAACTTACGTGAGCTCCCCCTCATACCCCTCTGAACACCTTTAAATAATGCAATACAATACAATCAGGGTAACCCCAGGTCTAACAGCTTCTACATTAAAGGAATGGAGGGCTGGGAATATGATATATGGGAGGTCAGAGGAGCTAGGATTAAAACCACAAATCACCTACCCAGCTAAACTGAGTACAATACTTCAGGGGAAAAAATGTTCATTCAATGAAATAGAGGAGATTCAAGATATCTTGATGAAAAGACCAGAGTTGAATAGAAAATTTGACTTACCAACAGAAGAATCAAGAGAAGCATGAAACGGTAAACAGAGATGAGAAATCATAAGGGACTTATTAAAGTTGAACTGTTCACTTCACTACATGGAATGGAATTATTTGTAACTCTTGAGACTTTTCTTAGTATTGATGGTATTGGAGGGATTATACTCATATAGCTAGAGGCCGTAGAGTGAGATAAATATGAAGGGATGAAATCTAAAGCAATAAAATTAAGGGGTGAGAGGAATATATTGGGAGGAGAAAGGGAGAAGTAGAATGGGGTAAATTATCTCATGTAGAGGCAAGGAAAAGGTTTTTCAATAGATGGGAAGAGGGAGGAGGTGAGAGAGAAAGAGTGAATCTTACTCTCATTAGATTTGGAATAAGGAGGGAATAGCATGCACATTCATTTTGGCATGAAAATCTGTCTTATACTACAGGAAAATATGGGAGAAGTGTATAAGTGGGTGGTGGGGATAATAGAAGGGAGGGCAAATAGGAGGACAAGGAAATTAGAAGTAAACACTTTTGAGGAGGGACAGGGTAAAATAAAATACAATAAATAGAAGGTGCAGGATAGGATGTAGGGAAATATAGTTAGTCTTCCACAATATGAGAGGTATAGAAGTATTTTGCATTACTACACATGAATAACCTATATCTAATTGCTTTCCTTCTCAGTGGGAATGGATGGGGAAGGAGGAATGGAAATAAGTTGAATTCAGAGTTGTAAAAACAAATGTTAAAAATTGTTTTTATGTGTAACTGGGAAATAAGACGTACAGTCAATGGAGTATAGAAATCTATCTTGCCCAACAAGAAAATAGAGGGGTTGGGGTAAGAAAAAGGAGAGGTATGATAGAAAGGAGGGCAGATTTGGAGAAGGGATAATTGGGAATGTACACTGTCTTGGGTTTGGGGAAAGAGAGAGATGTGGAGAAAATTTGGAACTCAAAATCTCATGGAAGTGAATGTTGAAAACTAAAAATAAATTAATTAATTTTAAAAAATTTGTTAAAAAAGAAAGGTTGTAGATGAATATCAGTTTTGTTAATACCTAATAATAAAACCATTTTAGTATGAAGACCTTACATTTGTTTCTCATATTCATAGCTTTGGAGCTGAAATATTTCATATAGTTCTATTCAATCACTTATAAAGATGAGGAAAATGAAACCCAGAGAAGTTGTCACTTGCTCAGGGTAACATAAGCTAAAAAATGTCCAGAGCATCATTCAAATCTACGCCTCTCAAATTCCAAGTCTTCTCTATTTATTGCGCCACACTATATTCTTAACCACAGTCAAAATTTCAGATAGTTGGAATAATTAATAAAATTTAAAACAAATTCTGTGATCTTTAGGAGCATCCTGAATTTTGTAATGGTGGAGGAAATACTGATTATGTTCATATCTCTTTTTTATAGTCTTCATGGACTAGGGTATAATGTAGCCCTGATAAATCTGTCTTTCTGAAACATAATTTACAGATACTATCATGCTATTCATGTGAGAAAGGTAAAGAAATAACTGTAGGAAGCTGGAAATGTTTCATCAGTACTGTACTACAGAGTTTCTCTTCAGTCCTACCCCCTTTAAGTTTTTTTCTTACCTTTGTTTTTTTTTTTTTTGTTCAATTTTGTCAATTGCATCAAGTCAAAGATAGCATACTTATAAAATTTTCAAGGAACGTGATTATGGTAAGGACAGCTAACTCATTAGATCACAGAACTTTGGTCAGCAATAGTCTTGGTAGGTGGAACAATGGATCAAATTTAAAAAGGTGAACTTGATACTGCCCACACAAAGGTTGAAATAGATGGAAATTCATTATGAATGGGACCTAGAAGTTTATGTGACAACATCAGGAAGCACTTTCTCCATTATTTGGTCCAGAGTCTCTTGTATCAATATCATGTGCCTCAAGGCCTTCTGTTGGTCCAAAAACGTCTTAGCCCTATCACCCATTTTCATTTTCTTATGTGTTTTAGTATCCTAACTATCCCTATGCCTAGAGTTAACCACTTAACCAGTGTCTTTGATTTCATTGACTTCTCTCCAGTATAGAACCTCTAACCAAACATCATCCTGGTCTCTCATGCATAATCAGTTGCTTTCTCTCCAATGCTCCTTTCCCATATGGCTACAATCCTATTCAAAACTGAACAATGCTAAAAAGAAATCAAATGACTCCATAATTTCCATCAATATTACTTTCCTACTCTCTTCACTACACTTCAATGCCAAAATTCTCAAAAGAAATTTTTATGTAATGTCTACATTTCTTGACTAACTTCTAGTTCAATTATGAAATCTAAGTTTAGTTTCCATTACTGCATTGACACTACTCACTCAGGTGTCACATATGATTTTCTAATTGCCAATTTCAATGCTCTTCTTTTTGAAAATCTCATCTTCTTTAACCTTTCTAAAGCATTATTGCTTTTTTTTTCAGCCTCTCCCCTTTCTGGATATTCTCTCCTACACTGATTTCATAAAAAAGGATGGATAGATGGATGAGTGAATAAAGGAATGAAAAAGGCATTTATTGCACATCGTTTTACTTACAATGCCCTACACTCACTTTTGAGAATGCAAAGAGAAAAGAAAAAATTATGGCAATCCAGTCTCAAGAAATTTGTATTCCATCAAAAAATTAATATTTTCAAGAATTTTAAATACCAAGTTCTTAGCATACCACGGCAAAGGACATAATAAGCTCTTCTGTAATGCCATTTCCATTGGAAAAAAAAATCATTTGCAATGGTAGATCATTCAACAATGGTAAAGATATTGGTGAGAACTTTCAAATAAGTTATTTTTTCCAAGTTATGCTCCTTCATAATTGATCCCTTTCCGTTTTATTTATCGACTTCTTATTCTCATATAACTCACTGAGTTTGTTCTGCATGATTCCATCCTAAGTCCTTTCTTTTCTTCCACTCTAGTCTGTCTACCTTAGCAAACCCTTTAATTCTCATGGTTTCAAGTACTGTATCACATGACTCTAGGCATTGCTTCCTTCTAAATTACCATAGACACTCTAAAACATTACATAACCTCTTCATTCTCTGTATTGTCTTTAACTCATACCCTGAATGACAAAAGTTAATTATTTTTCTATTTACTCATTATGAATTTATTAATTTTTGTCAGTGGTGATGTTTTACCTTGAAATCAATATATACATACTTATAATCTTTGACTCTTCCACCTCTTGCATCAGCTTTATCCAATCATTAACAAGCAATCAATAGACAAGCAATTATTAAGAATTTGCTGTGTATCAATTTGATCACTAAAATACCTGCTGCATATGTTTTGTGCTTTCACTTTCCATTGCTAACTTGATTCACACCCTACATATTATCTACCTAGTCTTTTACAATTAATTCTTCACTGATTTTCACTGTGTATTTCTATTCCAAGGACTAAATTTCATAGTTATGAAACATATTACCAGAAATTAGCCCAACATCCTGCTTCAATAGGGATTTTATCCCCATCTCTTTCCCATAAGTAATTAACAATGGAACATTCTCCCAAGAATCACTGTCGACTCTGATAGTTAAATTCTTAACTTATCATAGATGGAACCAAGCCACTACCTACTTTTCTAACCACCAACTCCAGATGATGCAATGTGCATTCCTCTCCGTTAGCTTTCTAGCTCACCTTTATGCTTTGTCTTACCAACTATTCAAATATAAGTTCCATGATGGCAATGATTGTTTTTCTTTCCTTTATTTATATCCCCACTGCTCAGCGTAGTAGTTTGTTTTTTTTGTTGTTGTTGTTATTATTTTTAATTTTTTTTCAGTTCCACATTCTCTCCCTCACTCAGGCATTTAAAAGACAACAAAAATATTAGCAATTATACACATGAAACCATGTAAAGCATATTTCTACATTAACCATATTGGAGGGTAAAGAATTGTAAAGAGAAAAAATACTGAATATGCACTTAGAGTCCATTAATTATTTATCTGATAGTGGATAGCATTTTTCATCACAAATCCTTAGGAACTGTTGTGAATCATTTTCTTAACCAGAGTTGTTAAGTTTATACAAGTTGATTATCATTGCAACATTGCTCCTCCTGTGTACATTGTACTAATGTTTCCACTCACTTCAATTTGCATCAGTTCATGTAAGTTTTCTTTAGTTTTTTCTTAAACCATCTCTTTCATTATTTCTTTCAGAACAATATAATTTTATTTCATTCTTATACTATAACTTCTTCAGCCATTCCCAAATTTAGGATCATTACCTTAATTACCTTTTAATTGCCACCACAAAAAAGAATTGCTATAAATATTTTTGTGTATATGGATCTTTTCTCTCTTTCTTTGACCTCATTGGAGTATAGATCTAGTAGTTATATTGCTGAATCAAAGGTATGCACTTTACATATAGCACTTCAGGCATAGTTTCTAATTGTTCTGAATTGTTGGACTAGGTTTCTGCTCCAAAAATTGTGCATGAGTACACCTATATTTATATATTCCCTCAAGTATTTGTTATTTTTCTTTCTGTTTTCTGAGTCAATACAATACGTTTGATACTTCTGTTGTTTTCTTTTTAATTTATCCAATTATTATTGGATTAAAGCATTTTTAATGTGAACATTGATAGCTTTGATTTCTTCTAAAAACATTCCATTCATTTCCTTTAATCATTTATCTATTGGAGAATAAATCTTATTTTAAAAAAAGTTAGTTCAATATATATTTAAAAATAAGTTCATCAGAGAAACTTACCAGACTTCCCATATACTTGCTACCAGTTTCCTTTTCCTTCTATTTTTGGCTACATTAACAGTGTTTCCACAAAACCTTTATAATCCTTTTTCTGTTATCCCCCAAATTGTTTATAATATCACTTTCATGTTAAACATATACCAATTTTGAGCTTATCTTGATGGAAGATTTGAGGTTCTGGTCTATGCCTAGTTTCCGTCAGACTTTTACCATTACCTAGAAGGTTTTGTCAAATAGTATGTTCTTATGGCATCAGACCTTGGTCTATGCCCAGTTTCTGCCATACTATTTTCCAAATTTCCCAGTAGTTTTTACAAAATAGTATATTCTTATCCCAGAAGCTGGGGTCTTTGGGTTTGTCAAACAGTAGATTACTTTAGTCGTTGACTATTGTGTCTTGAGAATCTAACCTATTCCACTGATCTACCCCTCTATTTCTTAGCCAGTACCAAATAGTTTGATGATTGCTGCTTTATAATACAATTTAAGATCTGGTATGGCTAGTCCACCTTTCCTATCTTTTCTTTTCATTAATTCCCTTGATATTCTTCTCCTTTTTTTCTTCCAGATGAATTTTTTTCTGCTTACCTGAGTGTGGGAAGGCATCATGCCAAGCTTTAGGGTTTTTTGTGCTGCTATTTTCAGAGCTAGTTCTGGGGATCTGCAAGGTTTTGGCATTTCCAAGGTGGTGTGATGTGGGGAGAGGTGTGGTCACTGCTTTCCTGGGTTGTGCTCTGATCTTTACCCAGAAAGGACTCCTGGTCCCCTGCAGCCACAAGGCACTCCTCTTTGCTTTGAAATTATGAGTCCCTACTCTCTTGTGACTGGCTGCTAGCTTCACTCTGTAATTGCTTATGGGCATCAGAATTGCCATTCAGTGCCAGCTGTACCCAGTGCCAGCAAAGGGTTTCCTATAATCTCTTTCTTATCAGTTGTCTGACTCCTTTACCATTTTTAGGTGAAGACCTCCTGTAACCACAGCTACTGTTGCTACTGCCTTGTATGTGGGTCCCAGATAGAACTCTACCATGGTGTCACAAAGTTCTCTTGCTGACATTTTAAGTTTTCTTAGGCCAGAAAAATATTGAATTTTAGTTGGCTCTGCTCCTCCAAATTTTGCTTTGATGAATTATTTTAAAGACAATCTTCAACATTCATTTTTTAAAAATTACGAGTGCCAAATATCTCCATCTCTCTCCCTTTCTGTAAGAAGATCAGCAGTTTGATATAAGTTGTACACGTGCAATCATGTAAAATTTTCATATTAGTCAGACATAGTTGTTTAAATAATCATAAAATGCTTATAATATCGGTAGTCAATCTTATACCTCTTTATAGTATTACATAAAAGTGAATTGTCATTACTAAAAAAAAAAAGTATGTTCTTGCTGCAATACCTAGGATCTTTGAGTTTACCAAACACTATGTTATGTCCTTCTTTGCTCTGGTAAATATCATACGTAATTTATCCCAATGATAAAAGATTCCTTTTTCTCTTTCAATAACAAATTGTTTTGAGAAGTATTACTTTATAATATAGTTTGAAATCTCATACTGCTTGAAGACCTTTCATAACATCTTTTTCTCATTGATCCCCTTATTGGTAAACTTTTTTTCTTCAGATGAATTTTGCTGTTATTTTTTTCTGCCTATGAAGTAATTCTTTAGTAGTTTGATTGGTATGGCACTCATTAAGTAAATTATTTTAGATAGTCTTGTGATTTTATGATATTCCCTTTGCCTACATAGCAGCAATTAATATTTCTTTACTTGATTATATCTATCTCCATTTCTGTGAAAAGAGCTTTGTAATTGTTTTCATATGTTTACTATGTGTGTGTTGATAAAATCTCCCAAGTATTACATACTGCCTGCAGTTATTTTAAGTGGAATTTCTCTTTCTATCTCTTCTGCTGGGTTTTATTGATGATATATATATATATATATATATATATATATATATATATATATATATATATATATATATATATATATATATATATATATATATATATAAAATGATGATGATTTGTATGGGTTTATTTTATAGCCTGCTTTTTTTGCTAAAGTTAATCGTTTCAACTACCTTTTATAAAATTTGATTCTCTAGGGCTCTCCAAGCATAACATCATATCATCTGTGAAATAATAGTATTTTTATTCTTCTTCTGTGCTTATTTTTAAAATTTATTTTCTTGTATTATGTCTATAGTTTATATTCCTAGGCAAGGTAAGTGAAATTGTGGATAGAGCACTGTAATTGGCATCAGGAAGACTCATCTTCCTGAGTTCAAATCTGGACTAATAACACTTACTAGCTATATAATCCTGGGCAACTCACTTAACCTTGTTTGTCTTAATTTCTCATCTTTAAAATGAACTACAGAAGAAAAACTAGACCACTGTAGGATATTTGCTGAGACAGGGTCACAGAGAGGCATACATGACTGAACAACAGTAATGTTGAATAGTAACGGTGATAAGATATATCTTTGTTTCAAACCTGTTCATGTAGGAAAGTTGTCTTAGTTTATCCCCTTTACAAACAATGCCTACTCTTGATTTTAGATAGATACTACTTATCATTTGAGGAAAAAATCCATTGATTCTTATTTTTTTAATGTGTCTAATAGGAATAGGAGTTTTATTTTGTCGAAAGCTTTTTCTGTATCTATGGACATAATCATATAATTTTTGTTATTGATAGGATCGATGGTGTGTATAGTTTTCCTAATTTAGAACCAGTCTTGCATTCTAATTAGAAAACACCATCATAGTATTTGAACTCTGTGACCTATTACTGTAACGTCCTTGCTAGTATTTTATTTAAAATATTTGCATCAATATTCATTAGAGAAATTGGTCTATGATATTTTTTTTCTGTTTTTCCTCTACCTGTTTTAAATCACATGTATGTAATGGAATAAATTTGGTAGTACTCAAACCATATTTTTCAAATAATATAAATTACTTTGAAATTGATATTCAAATGTTTGGCAAGATTAGCTTATAAATCCACATTGTATTAATTTCCTCCTTATATGTTCACTAATACTTTTTCCTTTTCTTTAACAGAGCAATTTAAGCACTCTATTTATCTTGCAATTTGGATAATTTGTATTTCTGTAAATATGCGTCCATTATATTTAATTTGTCAGCATTATGTCTAATAGTTGAATAAAATATCTAATAATTGCTTAAATTGTGTCTTCATTTGTTATGCATTCATCCTTTTCATTTTTTTAAATGAACAATTATTTTTTTAATAAGCCAATGGCTTGTCTATTTAATTTTTACTTAAAACCAGGTCCTACTGTTATTTATTAGATTACTGATTTTTTAGATTCAATTTCATAAATTTCTAATTATTTTGTTTTTCAATTTGGGTATTTAATTTGGAATTTTGAATGATTTTTTTTCTTTTTAAGTTGCATGCCCAATTCATTATTCTACTTTTTCTTTTGTTGATTTAATTTTTTAAAGATATATTTTCCTCAAAGTATTACCTTGCCTACATCCCACAAATGCTGGCATATTTTCTCATTGTTGACTTTATCTTTAAGGACATTATAGGTCATTTCTACGATTTATTATTTAACTGTTAATTCTTTAGGATTATTTAGCTTTCAATTTATTTCCAATCGATATTTCCATGAACCTTTGTTGAATACAATTTCTGTGTCATTATGGTCCCCAAAATTTTCTGATTTTTCTGCATGTGTTTGTGGGGGGTTTATGCATAAACTATGGTCAGTTATTGTAAAGATAAAATGCACAGCTGAGAAATACATAGACTTCCTTCTATTATTGTTTAGTATTCTTCAGAGAACTAAATTTTCTAAAATTCAATTCATTACTCTTTAACTTTTTTTTTCCTTTTTAATTTTATAATTAGATTTATCTAGATCTATAAGGGGTAAATTGAAGTACCTCATTGACATAATTGAACTATTCCCTGTAAATCATTTAACTTTTCTTTCAAGAATTTGCATTCTATGCTATTTTGTACATATAAGTTCAGTATAAAAGTATTTCCTTGTCTACGGTACCTTTTAGCAAAGTGTAGTTTCCCTCACTATATCTTTTAATTAAGTCTATTTTTGCTTCAGCTTGGATCATGATTGTTTCCCCTCTTTCTTTTTTTAACTTTGGTTAAGACATAATACATTGTGCTCAAGTCCCTATTTTAAAACTTAGTGTCTTTCTGTTTTGAGTATATCTGTTTTAAACAACATGTTGTTAGATTTTCATTTATATTCCATTGCTAACTATTTTTCCTCCAATTTCTTTTCTCTTTTATTTACACTTTTTGCCCTATCATCTCATTGGTTGTCTGCTTTTTTTCTGGGAAATTCATAGCTCCCTCAATCTACCCTCCCTCTTATCATCTCTCCCCATTTATTAGTCCCTTCTCCTATTCCTAGAACCAGTTCATATGAGAATGAATTTTTACTGTTGCCTACTTTACTCACAGTCCCATTGTCCCTACATTTGAAAAATAAAAACCAAACAAAATTCTTCCTTATCTCTTTTTTGAGAGAGAACTTTGCCCATTCTTTCTTTCCCTTCCCCCTTCTACCAATGAAGCTTCTTTCTCATACTTCCATTCTTCTTTTTTAGATTATCTCAACAAATTAGACTCCAATATGTCCTCTGTCTGAGTTGACTGCTATCTTCCATAAGGATAATGTATCACTCTCCCATATAAGAGTGTGTAGAACTTAATCTTGTAAAGTATCTTATAGGTTCTCATTCTTGTATGTAGCATTTTCTACCTTGGATATAACATTTTCTACCTGAATTATAGCTCTGGATTTTGGTTCTAATATTCCTGAAATCTTTCATTTGGTGATTTCACTCAAGAGCTATCTAGTGAATTCATTCCATATCTAATTGGCCCCCTTGTTCTAAGATATCTGGGCAAATTTCCTTCATAATTTCTTTAAATACGATGTCTAAACATTTTTGTTGCAATGGTTTTCAGGTAGACTGATGATTTCATTCTTATTTTTTTTTTTATTTATTGGGTATTTATTTTTCCCAGATTACATGTAAAAACATTTTTAAACACTCATTTCTAAAACCTTGAGTTCCAAATTTTCTCCCTTCCTTCTTTCCCTCCCTGTCTTCATGGAAAAGAGAAGAACTTTTATGTAGGTTATGCCTGGGTAGTCATCCAAAATATACAAGTAATAGTCATGTTGTGAAAGAAAACACGGGGAAAAGGCTTTAAAAAATGAAGTAAAAACAGAACAAAATACTTATGCTTCAGTCTAAATTCAGACACCAGAAGTTCTTTCTCTGGGGATAGATAGGATTTTTCATCATAAGTCCTTCAGAATTTTCTTGGATGATTTCTTTGCTGAAAATTGCTGAGTCATTCACAGTTGATCATCTTACAAAATTGATGTTATTTTGTACACTGCATTTCACTGTGCATCAATCTATGCAAGTCTTTTCAGGTTTTGGTTTTTTTTCTGAGAGCTTCCTGCTCACCATTTCTTATGGTACAATAATATTTCATCATACTCACATAACACAACATGTTCAGGCATTCCCCAATTGATGGACATCTCCTCAATTTCTAATTATTTGCACCAGAAATGAACTGCAATGAATATTTTTGAACATATAGGTTCTTTTCCTTTTTGTTTGTTTATCTCTTTTGGGATAGATGACTGGTAGTGGTATTGCTAGGTAAAGAGTCATGCATGGATCTATAGCCCATTGGAAATAGTTATAAATTGCTCTACAGAATGGTTGAATTAATTAATAACTTAACCAACAATGCATTAAAGTCACATTTTCCTCACATACATTTTGATATGTTATTTTACTCCTCAGTCTAATTAGCCAACTAATAGCTATGAGGTAGTACTTTTAGAATTGTTTTAAGTTATATTTCTCCAATCAATAGTGAGAATATCATTTTCCATATAGCTACAAATAATTTTTATTACTTCATCTGAAAACTGATCATCTTTTAATCATTTATCAATTGTAGGATGGGTCTTATTTTTATAAATTTGACTCAGTTCTCTATACCTGAGAAATGAAGCTTTTATCAGATGAACTTGCTTTAATTTTTTCACAGTTACTATTGCTAATTGTATTTCCCTCCTTCCTGTTATCCCTACTATGTTTAACTTATTTCCTCTTTCTTTTCACCCTCTCCTTCCCCAAGAGTGTTTTGCTTCTTACCACCTCCTGTATCAATCTGCCCTCCAATTACTGCCCATCCCTTCTCTTATCCTTTCTCCTCCTTTCCTATATGGTTACACAGATTTTTATACCCAATTGAGTGTTTAGGTTGTTGCCTCTTTCAGCTAATTCCAATGAGAGTAAGGTTTACTCACTTCCTCTTACCTCTCCTCTGTTCCCCTCCACTGTAAAAGATTTTTCTTGCCTATTTTATATGAGATAATTTATCTCATTCTACCTCTACCTCTCACTTTCTTCTAGTACATTCTCTCTTATGTCTTAATTTTCTTTTTTAGATATCATTCCATAATATTCAACTCACACTTGTGCCTTCTGTCTATTTACATTCCTAAACTACCGAATACTGAGAAAGGCCTTATGAATTATGAATATAATGTACCTACATGTGAATGTAAGTAGTTTAATCTTAAGTCCCTTATGATTTACCTTTCCTGTTTATCTTTTTATACTTTTCTTCAGTCTTGTATTTGAAAGTGAAATTTTCTATTCAGTTCTTGTCTTTTCATCAGGAGTACTTGAAAGTCCTGTATCTAATTGAATGTCAATTTCTCCCCCTGAAGGATTATACTCAATTTTTCTGGTGAGATTCTTGGTTGTAATGCTAGCTCCTTTGCCCTCCAGAATATCATATGCCAAGCCTTCGATCATTTAAAATAGAAACTGCTAAATCTTGTGTTACCTAACAATGGCTCCACAGTACTTGTATCATTTCTTTCTGGCTGCTTGCAATATTTTTCTCCTTGACTTGCCAACTCTGAAATTTGGTTATAATATCCCAGACATTTTCATTTTGGGATCTCCTTCAGGAGGTGATTGGTGGATACTTTCAATTTCTATTTTGCCTTCTGGTTCTAGAATAACAGGGCAGTTGTTATAAACTTGTTATATTAAGTTATATAAGCTTGATAATTTCTTGAAAGATGATTTCTAGTCTTTTTTTTTTAAATCATGACTTTCTGGGAACCTAGTAATTTAAAAATTATCTCCCCTGGATCTATTTTCTAGATCAATTGTTTCTTCAATGAGATCTTACGCATTAATTGCTATTTTTCATTCTTTTGAATTTATTTTATTGTTTCTTGATTTCTCATCTAGTCATTACATGTTGGGGGTGTAAGCTCAGTTCCATGTGGACAGTCTCGGGCAGGTAAAAGTGAGAACTTCTAAACCTTAGAGTTCTCATGAGGCCCCGCAGGGAACAGCAGGGAATTGAGGTGTGAGACCGAGCTATCTCGTGCATTTCTGCCTCTTCCCGTGGGAAACGTGATGGGAGAGAGCATCCCTGCCCTCGAGATTGGCTCAGATCTGAGCACACCTATTGTTATCTAACAGGCACGGTATTCAGGTGCAAACTATGCGGCAGGAGAGCTTAAGTAGGGTCAGGAAAGCCTGAAGGTGCTCTTAGCGCTGAGGGGCCCTTAGAGGACAGAAGGCCCCTCTTCCCTCTTCCTCTCTTCTTTCTTCCCTCTCCCCTCTCTCCCCACTTCCACTTCTGCTTTCATTCTCTTACTGTAAGATAAATAAAGCCTAACCCCTGTTCGACTCCGGAGAGTCTCTTCTCTCATATGTTTATCCGGTTTGGCCAGCCGAAGACCTGCGATAGGTAAGGTAAGACTCGGGTAGCCCTCAGGCTTCTAAGCCTGGAAATTAGCTTCCATTTGTTCCATTCTAATTTATAAGGAGTTATTTTCTTCAGTGAATTCTTGGACCTGCTTTTCTATTTGGCCAATTTTGCTTTGGCTTTTTCTCTTATTGGAATTTTGGACCTTGTTTACCATTTGACCTAGTCTGTTTTTTATTGTCTTCTTTTCTTCAATATTTTTTGTGTCTCCTTTATCAAATTGTTAACTTGTTTTCTATGATTTTCTTGCATCACTCTCATTTCTCCATGCAATCTGTCCTCTACCTCTTTTGCTTCATTTTCAAAATCCTTTTTGAGGTCTCTTGTAGTTTGAAACAAACGTATTCTTCTAGGTGGCTTGGATGTAGACGTTTTGGCTTTGTCTTTGTTTGTTTTGATTGTCCTTGTCAGCATAGCAACTTTGTGTAACCAGGCTCTTTTTTTCATTGTTTCTTCATTTTTACTCTTTCTTAAGGTAGGACTCTGCTTCCAGGGTGGAAGATGAACTATCTCAAACTTTGGTGGAGGGGGGATTGTGCAGCTACTTTTAGAGATACTTTTAGGGCCCTGTAAGTATTCAGTTCTTTCAAGGTGGTATGTTATAAGATGAGGTGTTTTCTTCTTTCCTGGGCCAAGATCTGGTTTGTGAGTAGCTACAAGTATTCTTTTCTATCCTGGAACTGTGAGGAGCTGTGAGCCCCCCTCCACTGCTGCCACAAGTTCTGCTAGTGGTTCCCCTCGCTGGGACTGCCACCCAGAATTACAATCCTGCTCTAAGTATGGGCAAAACATTCTTAGCGGGCAAAGATACCTTGAATCTCCTTCTGACCAGCTGTTCAGCCCCTTGTTGATCTAAGGGCTGAGACCTCTAGAGGCAGATAATGCTGGTGCTGGTGCTGGTGCTGGTGCTACTGATTCTTTCACTCCTAAAACCTGCTTCGATTTTGCTTTCACTGGGCAGGACAGTGTTAACACACCCTGAGATGGAGTGTTTTCCACTCTCACCCTTGTGTGACAAATCTGTCCTTACCACTTTGTAAATTATCTTGGGTGGGAAAATTGTTTTGATTTGTGTTTTTGTGGGCTTTGCTGCTCTACAATTGTTTTAGAGTAATTTTTAAAGTATTTGGAGGGTCTTGGGGAGCCCTTAATCAAGACTGTGTCTTTATTCCACCATCTTGGCCTTGACTAATGATTTTTATAATCTATCTTCAATTGGTTTTCCAGGTCAGTTGTTTTCATTTGGCTTTTCATTTATTTCACAATTTCTTTTATTTCCCAGGCTTTTGACTTTTGTTATTTTTTCTTGACATTTTGTTAGTTTAATGGAGTTATTAGCTTGCACTTCAGCAATTATAATTTTTAATGAAATATTTTTATCAATTTGGGTTTGTGCCTCTTGTACCCATTTACCAGTTCTGATTTTTAAGAAGTTATTTTCTTCATATTTGTGTGCCTCTTTTTCTATGCTATTAATACTCTTTCCATAATGGTCTTGAATAGCTCTATTTTCCCTTCAACTCCTTGTTAAATTTTAAATAATTTTTATACCTACTTTAATCTCTCTTTTTTAAAATTCTTCTAGAAATTCTTGTTCGTTTTGTGTCCAGTCTGCATTTTACTTTGAGGCTTTGCTTGGGAATATTTTCAAGTCATTGTCTTCTTCTAAGTATGTCTTCTGCTTCCCTGTCATCACAGTTTATTTTTATTGGTTGGGTTCTTTCTGTTATTGTTTTTATTGTTTTCTCACCTCTTTTTTTGGCTATCTGCTTCTTGAGTTTGGACCTTATTTTAGAGTGGTTCCCTGCTCAACTCTAGTGCATATGACTTTTGTGAACTTTTGACTTTTATGTCCTTCTTTTCTGATGGCTCAGCCTGGGAGTTTGTAGGCTTTTAGTGCTTTAAATGTGGGACAATCCAAAAAGAAGTCTGTCATTGTCCTCATAGTCTATACTCTGATCCTTATGTAGGTATGACCCCTCTCCCTTCAGATTAGGACTTCTCCTTTCCACCCTGGAACTGCAACTCATAATTGGACAATTGGTAACTGAGCTACAACCTATTTCTAGATTTAATTCACTGTGCTACTGAAAGGATACCCTGTTATCACTTCTTGACCATGTCTTTAGTCACCTTAGAACCCTGACCTTTACTACTGCCCCACTATAGACAGAAGATATCCCTTGCACTGTTGTTCTACTTCCACTGTGTTTTTACCCCTGGCCTGCCCAAACCCCAATATCCAAAGGCCTCTCTTCTTGTCTTCCTAAGCTTCCCTGGGCTGGAAAATAATTTACTTTGACTTTTCTTGTTTTTCTTAGCTCGGATTTTATTCAGTGCTTTCTGCTGTTATTTTCTAGGAGTGGATTTTGGGAAGGTTTGGAAGTTTCATTTTTTCACATTAGCTCTGCTACCTCCAGTATAGTACTTTGCATGTAATATTTGCCTAATGTATATTTTATCTATCTATCTATCTATCTATCTATCTATCTATCTATCTATCTATCTATCTATCTATCTATCTGTCTGTCTGTCTGTCTGTCTGTCTGTCTGTCTGTCTGTCTGTCTGTCTATCTATCTATCTATCTATCTATCTATCTATCTATCTGTCTGTCTGTCTATCTCTCTGACTCTCTGTCTGTCCATCTATCTATCTATCCATCAGGATCCTTCTTATGTATTAATATGGTCAAATTCATTTATGTGTTATTCATGGTGTTGTTAAAATTCATTATCATGGTATTTTATGTCTTCCATAATATGGAGTATAAGTTCACTTACCTTTGCAGTTTATTTTCCAGAGATATCCACATAGATAACACATGCATTGACAGTTAGTTCAGTGTCTGAAGGCTCTGAAAGAAACTGTGACAGAGAAGAGGAATTAAGTTGCATATTGAGCTGAAAATTCAGAAAGCCGTTGATCTGTCCTCATTGTTGTAAGTCTATGAAACATGGAATGTCTACCAGCATTATGCCAGACAATTAAGTTGCTTTCATTTGAATCATCTGAGGAAGATTCTGAAGATTTCCTGGCAAGATAAGGCACTGGACAGTGATGTTCTCTCTTGAGATGAACTGCACTGCCAAGCATTTCAAAATCTATTGTAGACAACAGAGCTGGCCACATTGCTGAATGCCAAAAAGACATTTACCTAAAAGATTATTTTACAGAGAACTTAAAAAAGGAAAGTGTTCACAGAGAGGTAAGAAGGACAAGGACACTTTCAGGGGCTATCTGAATAGTTTTAGTATCAACTGTGAGATATGGGAGACACTGGCACAGCACAGTCTAGCTTGGCATGCTGACATCAAAGAAGGCATTGTGCCCCATGAACAAAGCAAAATTTCAGTAGCACAAAGGAAAGTGAGATGCATAAATCTTACCTAAATTTTCAAATGGACTATTATTGTCCAACTTGTGGTAATCTTCTGAGCACATATTAGACGGACTGGCCATAGCAGAACATATTGTACCTTTTATTGTGATGTCTGTCTGGTCCATTTTGAATATGAAGGATGAATCAGTAACAATATGCAGTTACCCTGCTTCTGGAGTCTTACCAGATAATAATACCACTTACTCTACAATCCAATCAAATTGAAATATCCACTATCCCACATATACTCCAGGTTTTTCCCCACTTTCATCTCTATGCTATCACAGTGCAAAAAGAAAGTAGAATAATAAAGGGAACAACATGTTGAAGGTCAATTCCTATCCAGTCCATTTTTACATTCCAACAGAAACCCAGGTTGGACCAAGTTCTCTTCTGGAGTCACAAGAAGCATTGCCAGTGACTTGAAGGTAGGAAATATTGCAGAAAGGGTGATGGCTAGAGTCACACAATGTGGTTCAAATCCTATGCCTGATATTTACTATACGTGTAAACTTCTCAAAATGCTTAATCCTTTCGTGCCTCAGATTGCTCGTCGTGCAGATTTAGGCTAGATGCTGTCTTAGTTTCTTTCTAGTAGTACATTAGTGAAATAGTGGATATAATTTTAATTTCTATAATTTTGGAGAAATGAGTATGAAGGGAGATATATCTCTTGACATTTAGAGTTATATATTCAAAGTTATAATTTTCAACACATTTTATGAAGAAATTAATTTTTTATTTTATCTATTTTTCCATAAAGTGGAAAAGCCCTCAGATTTTCAATGCATAAGGATTATAAGATAACCAGTTTGTCTAGTTGTTAGATTGTAATTTTGTAAGATTTATACAGCTTGTACCAATATCCTAACCATGATTTATAAGGTTATTACAATGCAAAATATGCTTTGATTCCCAAATAACCATTTGGAATAGTAAAGGTGCCATTCACAATCATGAAATTTTAGACAAATAATTTCAACTCTCAGGGGCTCTGTTCCCTCAGTTGTAAAATAATAAAGTTATCTGGATCACCTCTAAGTATCCTTTGAAATATAATTTTACAGGTCTATGTTTTACAAACTTTTTAGAACAAGATGTACTCAAAAGAAGAGTATGAAATACAGTTTCTGAATAATTAAAGCAAAGTAAAGTGGAATATTATAAAACATATAAGAAGGACTATATATCCTCATTCCTTATGTTTTTTGTTAAGTGAAATAATTTAAGTCTGGCTTAAGTATACCAGTCACACATATGTACATGCACACATGCACAAACATGCACAGGCACAAACTCCCAAGCAAAAACATGCAATGAAGAAAAATGACATTTGACAGAAGTTGCTACATGACAATAACTTAGGTAGACCATCTGTGATTTCTGTTTTTGACAAGTCCTTACTGCATTTTCAAGAAAAAAAGTGACACATATTTGTCAAAAAAATCTTATTTGATTTATTATTCCACAAAATAGGAAAGTATTCTTTTTTTCTTTTATCATTCCATCGTCAGAGTAGTCTTTGAAAAACTTTTATTTCCTTGTGCAGTGAAACAGTAAATCTTTTCTGGAGCACTATTATTATATTGAAAATGCACCTTGCCACTTACATATAGAACTTCATCAGGTACAGCTCTATACAGGGCAGATAACAGAGTGCCATCAGGATGTAAATGTCATGAAAGTAAGGAATTTTCTATTGACTGAATGGCTAGAATTAACATTGTACATTTTAGGCTCTACATATATATTTGTTCCTGAAGTACTTAGCTAACGAACTTGATATAAACATTGTATCAAGTACATTCTTACTTCTTTTCAAAGTAGAATACAATTTTTAAAACTATGGGTGAGGGATGGGAACTACAATCTGAAAATTTAGAAGGCAGTTCAGTCTTCATTTCTTGTCAGTTTGGGAAGAAAAAAAAAACGGCCTGGGTTAGAAGATGTGTGTATGGATGGAATGAAGTGGTGGAATAAGAGATTTTGTCTCATTCTTTCCACTCAATCCCAGCTGGCTACCTCACTGCTGCCAAAAAGGAAGATTATATTTGATAAACCTGGTATTTCCATTATCTTTCTACTTCCGTTTTGTAGAAATGAATTTCTTATTTCTGGATGACACCCAGGCTAAAAGAAAATCAAATCCTTCTACAATAAAATTATTGCATTTTTATTTTTCAATTTTTCTGGTTTTTTATTTTCTAAACATATAAATAAAAACATTGGCACATTATTTAAATAGATACTCGAAAATGTGATAGGTTTGAAGTCAGAGGATCTATTTGATTCCTGCCTCTGCCAAATATTTCCTATGTGACTTTGGGAAAGTCATGCAGCCTCAGTCTTCTCACATATAAATCAAAAGGCTTGAACAGATGATTTCTGGGTCTCTTTCCACTTTAAATCTCAATGACATGAACAGGTAATTTTCAGAGGAAGAAATTAAAGCTATCTATAGACTTATGAAAAATGCTCTAAATTACTACTGATTAGTGAGATGCAAATCAAAACAACTGAGATACCACGTCACACTTATCAGATTGGCTAACATGACAAAGCAGGAATTTAATAAATGATAGAGAAGATGTGAGAGAGTTGGAATGCTAATTTATTGTTGATGAAGCTGTGAGCTCATCCAACCATTGTGGAGAGAAATTTGGAACTATGCTCAAAGTGTTATAAAAATGTACATACCCTTTTACCCAGCAATATCACTTCTAGAACTGTATCCCAAAGAGATTATAAAAATGAGAAAAGGTCCCACATGTACAAAAATATTTATAAAATCCCTTTTTTCTCAAAGCCAAAAACTGGAAAGAAAGGGAATGCCCATCAGTTGGGGAATGACTGAATAAGTTGCGGTATATGAATGTTATAAAATACTACTGTGCTATAAGAAATGATGAACAAGCAGACTTCAAAAAAACCTGGAAAGACTTATATGAACTGATGCTGATTGAAATGAACAGAACCAGGAGAACATCATACACAGTAACAGCCACAGTGTGTGAGGACTATTTGTGATAGACTTAGCTCTTCACAGAAATGCTAACACCTGAAACATTTACAAAGGACTCAATACAAAATGCCATCCACATCCAGAAGAACTACAGTACCAGAATACAAAATGAAGAAGATTTTTTTCTGTTTTGTTATGTTTTGTTTAGTTCTGATAAAATTATATGCCATCTTGAGGATATGGGAGGAGATGGGAGAGAAAATTTAAAATACACAGAAGTTATTGTTGAAAACTGAAAATAAATAAATGAAAAAAATTTAAAATTCTGTGATCCTAGTGTTAACAAAATGTTAGGCATTGAAGGAAGATGGCAAAGATAAAGTTGGAATAAAGAATTAAACAATGAAATGTATCAGGGATTATAAAGACAAGTTTATTACCTATATGTGATGAATAGTTTCTTCAAGAAAAAATAGAATTTGCTATAGATGGTAAAGAAAAGTAAGAACAAATAAATGGTTTTACTATATAAAAAAATGCATAAGTCACTTATCAACCAATTATCTTGATATAGAAACTATCACCTTCTCAAAATAATAAGCAGAATTATTCATAAACTGAAAAGTAGGCCAACAATATTTATTGCATGAAATTGTAATAGCTTTGATTTATTTTTTTAGAAGAATAGTTACATATGCAAAATATTGGTAAAAAGGATTTAAAAAAAATTATCAATGCCCACTCTCACATTTTCCTATATCATTTAACCTAAGTACTATCATTATCATCAGCAGGAAAATAAACAGAAAAAAATCCCTGTCCACCTCAGCTAGCACATACTTGTTCTGCTAGGTAAACAAAGAAATGTGGCATAAAAGGAAAAATCTATTAGAACATAAACTACAGTGCAATATACCATAACAGATTGTAAAGATGTGAACAGTATTAACTCAAAATAGCCAAAAGAGCAGGGGGAAAATGAGTTTGACAAAATCTTGGCATGAACTCAAACTATATCACCTACACAAAACTGCAAGGAAAAATTTTTTGGAGGGGGGAGTGCAACAAGCATAAAAAGTTGAATAAATTTATCAGCATTTCAAGTCAGCTCAATACATCAAACATTTATTAAGTATCTACTATCTGCTAAAATTTTGCTAGGCTTTCAGGATACAGAAACAAAAATGAAACTGTCTCTTCCCTCAAAATAATTACATTCCACTATGGAAAAACAGAATGTACACAGATAATTTGTATATATATATATAGTATACAGATATATTTTTCTATATAATCTTTCAATCATTGTTTTAACTTTTTTTCATGCTTTTTTTAAAGTGGCCATTTCTTTCCTCTCTAGATAATGACAACTCAAACCATGTCAGGTATTTGAGTTGTTTTAATGAATTATTTTTCAGTATTTTTTAATCTTTTCTTTATGAAATCTTTATGAGAATGAATAGAACATACACACATTAAATTTATGTTTCATGAATATATTCAACAAAAATAGACAACTTTTCTTAATTTTCTCCAGGAGATCAGGCCTTTTACAACTTATTTAAAGGTGGAGGGAATACAGATTCTTTTCTAAGAAAAAGAGTCCTTGAGTTTTTAGAGTAGAACAAAGGACATCTATAAAAAATTTCCAAAAATGAAATTGACTATGCACAAGATAAAATCATACAATGTACCTTAGTAGATTCAATAATAGATGTAGCCTTGCTCAACATTTCTCAGATTATAATATTTCAATTGAAGCAAACTATAACAAAAAATGCATAGTTTTCCAAATGGGCTTGCCATTGTCTTAGAGGATTTCTGATTCAGAGTTCAAATGTGTGTGTGCTTTCATCCTTTGTTGTGAAAGAAGACCATGCCATCAGAGCATGCCAAATAATGACATGACTTGCATTTGACTTTGTTTTGAGTGAGTGAGGGCTGTGCAGGTCATCAGCCTCACTTCTCCTCCAGAGTCATCTGAATCCAGTGACCAGATATTCATCAGGGTGACTGGAGATGACCCAGGATGAGGCAATTGGAGTTAAGTGACTTGTCCAAGGTCATACAGCTAGTGAGTGTCAAATGTCTGAGGTGACATTTAAACTCAGGTCCTCCTGACTCCTGCACTGGTGCTCTATCCACTGCACCACCTAGCTGCCCTCAGAGTTCAAATAAATGAGTGATTACCTGTAGATGAATTAAAGCATTCCTCTTTGAAGGTCATAATAAGCTAGTCATTTTAGTAAGATGCAGAACACTGTAGATGGTCTTTAATGAGGTCTGAAATGATTCAGAAGAGGTTGATCCAACATTCCAAACAGGAACAGCCAAGTGAGTGTACCTCTTGGCCATAATACAAAATGCATTTGGATGGACAGTTCATTGAGTAAGTTCATCAGTACATAAATGAGTTGGTGAGAGAAATGAATAAAAGGAGAGCAGGGGAGACTGCATTTGGGAATTGTCTAGCATTTTTGGCCAATACAAGCTGTCTCTTGGGAGAAAAGCATTCATCTGTTTAGTATTAATTTTGTCACAGCAAAATTATTGATTTCATGGTGAAATGGTGCCTATATAGAAATTTCTAAAAGTATCTGTCATTCTACAAAACTTAGAAGAACAGGGTAAATGATAATGTTTGGGCACACCATCTAGGTGTTCTCTTTGTGAAATGCATTGTGGTCATAAATAATCTCTAACAGAGAAGGAACAAAAATATATTATTCAGGCAATGAATGCTTAGAAAAGGAAACTGACATCATATAACAGGGAGAAAAAATAAGAGATAGATAGATAGACTAAATATTGTAGTGATATCCATATAACATTAAAAGACCTAAAAGAAGTCCTTTAGGGGCATGTAACATATATTGAGTAGGACTTAAGGGAGGACAAGAATGGAGTCCACTTAACAAAAAGTGTAGAAGGGGTTTTGTCTAAATTATTGGAGGAAGTACCATTCACTAATGAAAACATGCATCCACTGATGGAGCAACATATACTGGACTCATTGATCAAAATCTTAGTTCTACCATTCTGGTTTATTTTGTTGTTGTTTTGGAGCTTCTCTTCCACAGTAAGTAAAGCTTAAATAATTATATTTTACACTATCCAGTTTAAAAAAAATTACTTGAGAACTTCTCGATTGCTCATAGTAAATGGGGGTAATTATAAGGATCCAGGAATATATTATTATTATCATCATTATTATTATTATGATGTAGATACATGCATACATATACTTAATATTCTAATTTCTATCATGTTAACTCTCCCAGTTCTATAATTTTACTTCTAAATTAAGAAAATGGAATTACTTTATTTTATTCCCAGATTATAACCATCAAGTCCCTGAAGTAGAAGCAAGAGTATTCACTGGATAATCAATGGATAAATTTAATATTCACGAATTTTTCAGATTTTAACTTTTTTCCTATTTTTAATTTTACAGGGATTCTTTAATGGTCCTTCTAATATTCTATTCAAATATTATTTCTTCCCAAACATCTCTTGTGATTCAGTGCTCTTTGAATTAAGTGATAAGACTGTACTCACAAAAAGATGCCAGAAGAAGCATAACTTACATTTTCACCTTCCTTTGCTCAGCCACTGGAAATGTATTAAACAATGAAATCTCATTAGCTGTAGTGACAAAAAGAAAAACTATTCACATAACTCCTTTAATAGTTATTATAGGACATCATTTCACAAAATATCTAGAGACATTTACTAGCACATCAGGCCTCTTCTAATATAGCTACTATAATTTAGCTTGGCGATTTGATCTCTAGTTTCTTGTTTATCTTTCCCTTTTTTTCTCTTCCAGTTCTATTTAGTTAATAGCCTCTTTTTCTTAGCATTCCATGGAACTGTGTATATAAAGCATATTTTTCTTTCAAGTAGCACATGATTCATTTTTAGTACCTTTTAAAATGAGAACTGAACATTAGACATAGGATTTGAACTGTTCTATATAAAAATGAATAGATTATTCTATATTCCAGAGTATGATTGAACATAGCTGTGATAACTCGCAGAGCAAGTAAAACACCTTTGGTGCTTGTCATCTTTGTGATCCCTGCAAAATGAAAACTTATGTTTGTGCAGATGGCACTTTCCATTAGCCTTTCAGTGATCTGATCCCAATTATTCTCTACTCTGCAAATTGCATGAGTATGGATAAAAACTGACACTTCTGTGATAGCTTCCAGTAATGACTCTGTAACAGAGTCCCCACAACTTAAGAATTCATTTATTGGATTTACTCACATGCCCCCTTGTCATTATTCCTCTTCACCAATATTTCTGATACTCTTAAATGGAGAAACCAACGGTGAGAATTATATGAACCTCTGACCCCCAAGATTAAGCACTTAAGTGAACAATTGCACATACTCATATGCAGAATGTTGCTGAAGCAAAACCCTGAAGCATGGATTTTGCCTTACTGGGTCAAATACTAGTATAACTTCTTTGTTGTAAATAGCAAATACAAAAATCAACACATTTGATTTGTTATTCTTTTACAATTTTCATAATTTTTTCCTAGAAAAACATTAGAACTGCGTGAGATCTTAGATGTAGATATATTCTACTCCTCTCCTTTAAAAACATAGAAAATGAAAACAAAATTCATTATGTGACTTGTTGAAGGATATACACAGCAATTGTACACTATAGAATTAAAATCTAGTTGCAATGATTCAAAAACTAGTGCACCTTCCTTGCTCTATGGTGCCCCTAATCATCCTTCTGCTGAGAAGTCCTTAGTGATCCACTGTTACCTATCTTAAAAAATTTACATATTGTTTATAAAGGCCTTCTAAAATTTTGCTACAACCTACATATCCAACTTTATCTCACACTATTCCCATTCACGGACTCAATTTTGTAGCCCATCTTAATTATTTTTCCATTTAGATAACAGTAGATGAGGAAACCACAATTTACTATTTTTGCCTTTCTTACTTTACCAAATTTTTCTTTGCTATCTCTTCCTCACACTTTTATAAAATGCAAATTTGGAAATCTTGACTTTCCTTCAAAGTCAAATTCAGTTTCTCAAGGACTGACACAGTTTCATTGTGTACTAAGATAAGATTTATGTTAATGAAAGATTTTTCCAGCCCATTAATGGGCCTCAGATTAGGGGAGACTTATTTTGCAGGAAGGCCCCCACTGTTTGTTAATTGCTAATGAGGCAGGAGGTCAGAAGGGTCGTATGTTCTGGCTCTAAAATGTGTATGTATACCCTGAGGTGAAGTTTTGCTTTGGAAGCTTAGAAGAAAGTTCCTGTGCCAGGTGAGACTCTGGGCAGCCATGCTCTCTCTACTCCCCAGCTTTGAGCCCAGATATTGATGTCTCTCTCTGGCAACTATGTATGTATGCAATGATCAGACACTTGGATCTGTCTGTTGATCTCTGATGTATATATTGCTTATGATTAGACAGTTAGAAGCCCTGTTTATTGGTCTTTATTTCTGTGCTTTTATTTTCTCTTTTAATGAATGCAATTAAAGAAGATTGTTGAAGAAGATTTCCTTTTAGGAAAGCAGATCTAAGAACCTGTGCATCAGGCTCTCCTTTGTATGCCAGGGTGCTTGTTGCTACATAAGGTTCATCCACAAAAACATATGTCTTTTCTTTGAAAACTTTTGATGTTGATGTGTTTGAAAAATTGGTCTCAAAGAAAAATACTTGTCAATGGATCCATCATCCCTAGAACTTGATCCCTAAAACTCTTGAAGTCATATCTTTAAACCAGTCTATCTCAGAGTAAAGCAAGAATCAAAGATAGACCCACTTTGAAAACTGTAAGTTATTATAGCAGTTGCAGTTCTAAACACGTTTCTTTCTCTTGCTGTTACTCTCAATTTGCTTTGGTGGTGAAGGCAATGGACATCAGTGTACAAGATTTATTGTATGGTAAGAAAGGCTTTCATAACTTCTTCCATCATTGTTGGGGTATAAGTAGTGTAAGCAGTTTACACACACACACACACACACACACACACACACACACACACACACATCCCATTACTTGGATTACATGGATTCTCAAGTTTTAATTAAATTGGTTAAATGAGATTTCTGTTAAAGAGGGAAGTGTAAGTTTGCATAGTAAAACAAAACTTATGCAAGAATGGCTTGAAAACCAAGTCAGTGTCACTAAGAAAACATATACATGTGGATAATATAAAATCTCATTGGAAAAAAAACAGCAGCATGAATATTGATGAGTCTGGAGTTGTGCATCACGTCACCCTGGTCAAATTTTTTGAAGGGCAATTTTTTCCATGTACACAATCTAATAGCACAACTTAAGAAATAATTAGGCCATATTTTTAATAATCTTTCACTAGAAAAAATATGATTTTTTAATCTGTAAACAGTGAATATGTCATCTGTCCCTTTCACTTTTTTTCCCCTTCTAATGGAACTTTGTTCATTTAAACTCATAATAAACAACTATAAAATTTTTAAGTTACAAAATTATAGAGTTGGAAATGACAAAGCAACCATCTAGTTTCAATTATATTTAGTCAAGAATTCCCATATATAACATTAGAGAAAGACTGTTATCCAGATTTTTAAGACCCTGATGGAAGGGGAAGGGGAATTCAATTTCTCCCGAAGTAGCACCATTTTGCTTGGTAATATCTTAAATTTGAATTTTCCTTAAAATCAATGGGAAACTCTTCCTTTACATATGGTACACAGTGATTACATTATACATAGTGATCCACATTATGCAATTGAATTAATGGAGGCAAACAGAGATTAAGTGACTTGCCTATTGTTGCACAGGTATTAAGTTTATGAAGTTCAATTTGAAATTAGGTCTCTCTGACTCCAGCCCCAGTTGAGTCTGTCACCTTTGACTTTCCATTTAACTAAGTTCTCAACTTTGATATGATTCTCAGAACTACATTCTATACTTCTTTTTCTAAACAGTTGCCAGGTTTTGTAAAGTTCCATCTTAATCTTGACTACATTTTCTTCTTTCCTTTCATGTGGCCAACACTCTAGCTCAAAATTTCTTTCCTCTATTGCCAAGTCAAAAAAATCAATCCTTTTGTCATTTGAAAAACCTATAAAAATTTGAGGATTGCTATTTTTTTAACTCCTGTTAGGGAATTGTTTGCCATTCTTGAAGATTCTCACCAAGTCCTACTCATAGCTAGTCCAACCATAGATTTTGATGTTTAAGCCACTAAAAATGATTCCATGCTCACTGTATAGTGATGCTACATTGATTATTTGAATTTTCATCATTTATTGTCGTGACTTATACTTTGTTTTAAGACATTCTTAATAGGAAAAGAACCAGTGGCATGGGTGTGGAGAATGCAGTTGTTCAAAGGATTCCTACAAATTGTGTACCTTCCATCTCTGAGTAAAAGGTATCAAAAACTAGTCCCATCATCCTCATGTCTTGAAGGTTTTAATCATATGAACTATTTCTTTTCTAGAGAAAAACCCTCTCCCTTCACTAGAAACTTATAGATTTGGAATGATGAGTATACACAAGAGTCTCAGCTTTTTTTTAACAGTTACTATTCAGAAACCTTAAGTTATGGACTTGAAAACTAGCAGGTTCCTTTGGAATGATGTACTTCTACCTTATTAATTTACAGATGAAGAAAATAAGACCTAAGAGATTTAATGACAACCTAGGTCACATAAATAGCACTGAAATAGACAAGGGATATTATGGGCGTGAAAATATTTCTGTGATCTGTCATTACTTTGGTGTTTAGAATATTTAATTAACATCTTAGATATTTTATAAAGTAAATCACTGATCTTCTATCAAAGTCAAATTTTGTGGAATAGCTGAAAAACTCTATGCCTATTGAGTGTAACCTACATTTCAGGAAATAGAATTTTATCCAAAAATTTTAGATGATGATTGATATACTCATTGTGACTTCTTTCTTTGAAATTTCTTAGTTCGTAGATATTCATGACATGATTTAGTAGGGAAAAAAAGAAAACTAATGCAAGTGGAATAAATAGTTCAGTGTTTCAAGAGTTCTTAAAGATTATCTATATCAACAGTATTGTTTTACTAATGGGAAAATTGAGGTTCAGACATATTAAATTATTTATTCAAAGTAAGCCAATGAGTAACAAAAGTGTTACTCAGGCATGCAATTCTTAGCTTTATTCTCTTGTTATCCCATAATATTGCTTTTCTTAAGCTTAAATGTCCTTTCCTTTATAACATTCATGTTGAATTTGGAAATGCTTTATACTATAGCCCAGAAAAACTCTTGAAAATCTGGCTTGTACAATCCTGTATGAATCAATGTAAGATCTTCATTATGGCAACACTGTATTTCCTCAAGAGAATATCAGAGAGAAGGAAGAAATGACCTTTATGGTCCTGACATCTTTAGACTTAAACCATAATTCAGAAAACTATATTTTTTCTAGAAATTCTGGTCAGCTTTACCAGATGTGTGCTCAACAGCTCTGTATGGGTATTCCACAGGTATCTCCAATTCAACATGTTCAAAATACAATTTCTTATCTTTTCCCTAAACTTACCCATTATTCCAACTTTTGTGTTACTGTTGTGAGGACCAATGGGAGAGGAAACAAAGGGAATGAATTTTTATAGAGCACCTGCTTATATGGCTAGCACAGTGTGAAGTGCTTTTGAAAATATTTTCACTTGGTCCTCATGAGAATCATGAGACAGGTAGGTGCTATTAACATGTCCATTTTGCAATTGAAGAAATGGAGGCAAACTGAGGTTAAGTGACTTGCCCATTTTTACATGGGTATTAAATGTGTGAAGATTGATTTGAACTTAGTTCCCTCTGCCTCCAGGCCCAGTGAAGTCTACTACCTTTGCCTTTCCATTCATCTAAGTTCTCACCTTCAGCATGATTCTCAGCACTTCATTCTACCTTTATTTCTTTATCTATATAGTTACCAGGTTTTGTACAATTTCATCTTCACAATCCTGACTACATTTTCTTCTTTCTTTTCACATGACCAACATTCTAGTTCTGAGTCTCATCAACTGAATCATCTAAATAGCCTGTAAATCAGTATTTATGCTTGCAATCTCTATTCTCTCCAAACTATCCCCTAACACAGTGGTCAAAGTTGGTTTTCCTAACATTCAGATCTCATTCAGTCACTCCTCTATTTAATAAACTGGGTCCCAGTAGAAAAAAAATAAAACATTTTCTCCTTGGTATTCAACGTTCTTCACAATGTTATTCAAAATTTCTTTACCAGACTGATTTCATAGTACACCCCTTCATGGTCTCTCTTTTTTAATCAAGTTTTTCTACTTGTGTCTCCACATACTTGGAATTCTTTCCACTCCATGAGTGGCCATATCCATAGCCTGGAACCCAATCCCTGATCAACTTTGCTGCATATGTATTGCCAAGGTAATATTCACAGGACTGGTGGTGACTATGAATATGACAGTATAGGTCTCAATCACAAAATATAAAAGATTCTCCATATAGAAGGCAGAATAAAAACATTTATTTAAATACCAGAAAGCCAAATCCCAGAACCAGAAAGGAAAATCTGTCATGGTGACCAAAAAGTTAATAAACATGATCACAGAAGGGAGCAAAGACATTGTCAAACTTCCTCTCCCTAAACCAAGGTCTCCTCACTATCAACTATCACACTATGTCAGTTCATCTCTTTTCTATCCCCTCTGACCCAACTCTGCTCACTCACCTCTTCCCAGTTCCACCCCACCCTTCCTGTCCCACTTGTTCAGCAAGTTCCTGATACCACATGTGACTTAGGCTTCCCAGTAATTTAAGCAGATCGTATGGGTGTATTGATTAATGAGAAAGATCTTTCCATTTAAATTACTATTACAGTGTACAATCCCTAAATTGTTTTAAGGCTCAGTACAAGAAAGATCACTTTCTACATAATTTCTTTCTTGACTGCCTCAAGTACTGATGCCTACTATTCAGGAAATCACATCATAGTTATTGGTATATAGAATATGAGATTAAATTCACTTATCTGGGTGCAGCTAGGTGTCTCAGTAAATAAAGTGCTAGGCCTGTATTCAAAAAGACCTGAATTTTAATCTGATCACAGATGTTTACTACCTATGTGACCCTAGGCAAGTCACTTAACTTTGCCTCAATTTCCTTGTCTATAAAATGAGCTGGAGAAGAAAATGGCAAAGTTCTTTTGTATCTTTGAAAAGAAAACCCCATATGGGGTCATGATGAGTTACACATGCATGAAAAATGACTGAAGAACAAAAACATCTCCCTATATGATTACACTTGTTGATATCCCTCTACAATAGAATGCAATCTCTTTGAGAGCAGGTTATCATTTGCTTCTGTGTTTTTTTTTAATTCCACTAAATAGCACAGTTACTGCCAAAATAAATTTTTAATTTTTTTAAATTTGTATTGAATTGGTAAAAGTTAATTTCAATTTTGATTGAGAGTGATCCCATATTGAGAGTGGATATACATATGTGTAGTAACCAGAAGCTTAAAGAGAAAGAATTTCAACTAATATCATGCTTACTCAATGAAGACTCTCATATAAAAATTGGTTAACATTTTTACTCTATTTTTTAAAGTTCTACTCATTCTAATACTGACCTCAATGAAAACAGTTTTCTTACCACAGAAATTGTAATTGAGCACAAATATGTACTTATTTACATACATATATTTGCATACATATAAATGTGGATTTGCATATTTAGAATGAAATTAATTTACCTCAAATACAGTTAAATTCATTGACTCTCACAGAAATGACTCATCTTTCATTTTAATTGTTACTTCACAATCATTTGATTATATACACACACACACACACACACACGTATATTCTTGTGTTTTCATTGACTCATAAGTTTGACATTCTTTAGACTGTCTCCTCCTTTCACTGTTCTTTTTACCTTGAAAAAAAAAAGCCTTGGTAACTATTTTTGTCTTTCTATCTACTGCCTTTATTACATTCTTTCTGTCACATTTTAAATAATCTATCATGAACCAAGCATACTAAAATACGTGTATTAGCCATTTGGAATCTATTAAAGTTAAGTAGATCAGGTAAATCACATACGGCAAAAATTTAAAATATAACCTCTAATATTCTCATGAACATTGACTCTGAATGATAGCATATAAAAGTAACACTTAATTTGTGAGTCACCTTGCCCTTACAGTTACATAACCAATTCGATGCTCAGAGACTAGGTTTTGGTGCTAACGTTATATAATTTATCATCCTAGATACAATCTGATTGGATTTGATTATATACTATTCACTACAACTGATTCTTATCATTCCATTCTCAAGAATGAGTACATTAGTACAAAGTTAAGTGCACACCAATGAAATCATGTTTGAATTGGTATGAAATGCTGAAGATATTTGAAGACTATTTTTAAGATGTAAAACGTATTTCCTTATCAATTCTATTAATTCTCTACATTTTCATTACTGATTTAATCACTGGAACTGTTGAGCTGTCTAACTTAAAAATGCTCAACTCCAGACAAGAAATTCAGAAGTTTGAAAGGCTAGTTAACTTCTCTTTCTGAAAAAAAAAAAAAAAAAAAAAAAAAAAAAAGCTTACAATCACTTTTTGGAAGAAACATCTTTCATTATATAAATTCACATCTTCTTTGTGATTGCTTAATTTACAATTATTGAGTCCAGGAATATTCAATGATACAATAATTTATTGTTCACTTACTAGTTCTGTAGATGTGGCACATAGTCAGAGAAGGAATCAAATTTAATTATTTTATGATAAATCATTATCATTGGTCATAAAATTCTAGGATTTCTTGCTAAGTAAGATGGTAAGATGGCCAAAGGCAACATAATTTTAGAATTGGAAACTCTTGCAGAGATGGGTGATAGGAGAGTATAATCATGATCAGCTCATAAAACAGTTAGAGTTAGTGGAGGTGAAAACAAATTTAAAGAAATCTTGATTTGATACCATATAATTGAAAGATCATTTCAGGATGAAACTAGATGTAAGATAAATAGAAGAAAATTGGATAATAGCCATAAATAATTCTGTAAGAAATAATTTTCTTTCATAATTTAATTTTATTTTAGACTCAAATGCCAGAACACAAATACAGAATAGAGGAAAAAAATGCCATAAAATTAAATATTAAAACTCAAATACAAAGTTAAAAAGGAAAAATGAGCATGCCATGTGCATCACAGAACATGAGAGGATTCAAATTATGCAATATTAAATTTTGATTTTTAGAAAGCTGGCATGATCTGTAATATTTGTATTGAAAATTGACTACATTTTCTTCACTTCCTTGTGAGTTTTCTTTTATTCTATCCTGTGCAGTTTTTGGTTTGTTCTTTTTCCCCTCCCCAAGCCCTAGAAGGCAACAATAAAGTTTAGATGTGCTTTTCTATACCTATAGATATATGCATACATATATGTGTATTCATATGCCTATACCATACCATTATAGACATACACTTCCCAAACATATTCTACTCCTGATCTTTGGGTTTTATTTTTTTTTATGTTTGTGCATATCTCTTGCTTCCTATCTCTCCTGCCTCCTCAATTTTACTTCTACTCACTACCTTACATTCTTATTACTTGTCTATACCCCTCCAAGGATCCCTGCCTTATTCTCCCATTCCCATAAATCTGAATACCCTTCTGTATCCCTTTGCTCATCCACCTCTCCAAAAATTCTTCCCTTATCCTCTTCCCCCTCCTTACCATTTTATTTCTTCTGAATTTAGAAGACTTTTACACTCTTCTAAATACATATATATGTATATGTATACACACACACACACACACACATGCACACACACACACACAGTCTATCTATCTATCTATCTATCTATCTATCTATCTATCTATCTATCTATCTATCTGTATACATATTGTTCCCTCTTAAACCCATTCCTAATGAAAGCAGGTTGCCAGAACTACCATCCCACCTCCCTTATCTAATTCCTCCTTGATTCTTCCTCTTTCTAGCAGTAAGCACCCCAACATGCACAGGGAAGCCTGCTATCACAGGTTCTTAGATACACATTCATAAAAATAAAAGCAACTTTCAAGCAGTTAACAATCACTTTAATCAAGTACGTGTATCATTTCTTTAACCAAGTACATATATCATTCAGATAGTTCAGGGAGTCAGCACCCTAAATTTCAAAGAAAATACAGAGAAATCCAAAGATCAACAGACATGGCTTCCTCTGCCTGAATTCAACAGACAATTGGACCCCAACAGTCTGACCATAGTTACCAGAGAGGGAAGCATGACATCTGGGTTCTCAAAGCCAGTGGTCTCCTTAAAGCAACTTCCCAGAGTCCTAATCTGCCACTGAAATCTCCTTGAAAAAACAAAGTCCTAAAGTAAAACCTCAGCTCAGAGTATTTATACATTTTTAGAGCCTGAGGGCATCACAACCCTTTAAGCCAATGCCTCAATAAAAAACAAAACAAAACAAAAGGTATTTGGGACCCTCCTACAAAACAACTCCCCTAATTAAGCTTCCCACAATGGGCAGGCTCATCAATAGACAGGAAAGATCTTTAATCACATTAAAATAATTAACAATACAAATACATACACTGTTTCTAGTGTATGTACCTCTTCTTTCTGTACTTTAGTACTTGTAAAGACTCTTGATTGATAAAAGCAAGATTCAATCATAGGCCCTTGGTTATATTAAACCAAAAATAGCAAAAAGTCCTATTTTGATTACCATCACATTCCTGCACCTCATTTTATGAAATAGCTACTCTTTTTAGCTGTCCCTGAATGGCTTTACTTTTTAAATTCCTATCCTGCTCAGGTTTTCCTCACTCTTACTTATAAGGTACCCAATTATTAATAAGACCCTTAGACATATATTTTACACACACACACACACACACACACACACACACATATGTATATGTGTGCATGTATTTATATAAAGTATAAAACGAACAGTCCATATGAATTTCTGATCTCAAATTATTCCAGGAAGACTCTGGTTGTGTCCCTGTTCTTACTTATATCTACCCGCACTTTGTTTGCTCTGAGGTGCTATTTTAACTCTTTTGTGAGGGAAAATCTTCAGAACATGAAATTTTCTGATATATTCCACCATCTTCCCAGAATCTTCTTTGAAGAAATAATTTTCTCCATCAATAAATCTGAATGACAGTATTTGGACACTAACCTTGAAGGTATTGAAGTAAAATAATAAGAAGAGGAACTAGCTTCCACTAAATATATATAAAAGTGACAAATTAATATTGATAGCATTGAGATTTGATTTTTTAATAAATGAAAAAGAGAAGATAAGAACTGGTGGAAAAAATTTTATGAACACATTATTGCTACACTAACAAAGAAAGAAGTCAGTAGGATGTCAATAACTACAAATTCATTTTCCTACCTTTTCATCTCTATAAATCCTTGGTGAGAATAATTGATACGTAATTTGAAATTATTCCTAATGAAATGATTAACAAGGAACAAAGCAAGCTTTCACCATTGATATTACACAATAGTTATTGTGACAGTCATATAATGTACAGAATAAACATTTCACTGTGCTCAATATTTCATGCCATGACTCATTTCCCCCACTCTAATCCATACTCCATTTACCTGCCAAATGATTTTCCTAAATCATTTGGTCTACTCAAGACGCCTTTACTGAACAAACTCCACTGACTTTCTATTACTTCTAGGATCAAATATAACCTATTCAAATTCTTCACAACCTTGTTCCTTCCTAACCTTTTCAGTCTTTTTAAGCTTTATTTACTTCTATATACTCTATTAACCTCCCATGTTGGCCTGTTTCCTATTTTGTAATCAAATTTCATGCCTTTCCACTATATGTCTGACATAATCTTTCACCATTTTATTGTGTCCTAGAACTCCATATTTTCTTCAAGATTAATATTAAATGCCATTATCTATAGAAGGTCTTTCTTTGCCTCCACAAACTCCCAACTGCCTTTATCTCTGAAATTATACTACATTTACTTAAATATTGTCTTCTGGACAAGTGGTCGTACATCATAGTATATAGAGAGGTGGCCTCCATTTCTGGTAGATGAGTTCAGTATCACCCTGTAACATATAAAGACTCTTTTACTCTGGATAAATTCCTTAATTTCTGGATGGGGGTGGGAGGCAGAGTAAAAATGTAGAGTAGAACCAGGGACCTGTCAGAACTCTCTCCCCCCAAAATTTTCAAAAAACCTGTAAAAATGATTCTAAATAAATTTTAGAGCAGCAGAAGTTACAAAATGACAGACTGGAGGCCCAAGATAATCTGGAAAGTCAACAGGAAGAGTCTATCACACCTGGCTGGGAGTGGAGAGCAATTTATCTTGGATTGTGCCTGTGCAGATGGAGTTGAAGCAGGTCTTAGGGATCTGAATCATGGGTGGCTTCTGTGGTTTCCAGACTTCTCAACCCACTAATGCCAAAGATAGCTTTAAATGTCAGTGGGAAGGGTCTCTCAGTTGGCTGAGAACAGAGCATGGTCCAGGGCAGTAGCAACAATTGCTGAGGCAGAGGTTGCTTCTGGAACCCTTACTTAAGCAAGAGATTAAAAGTCAAGTAATTGCCTGAGCTGCTGCTTGTAGAACCATCCACTTAAGAAAGAGCTCAAGAGTCAAGTAACTGGCTGGGGAAATGAGTAAATTGGGGAAAAAGAAACAGACTATTGATTTTTACTATCTCCATTAAAAGGCATTTTCTTCCATCATAGGTGAAGAGGAAGATCAAAACATACAACCAGAAGAAGACAACAAAGTCAAAGCTCCTGTAACCAAAACATCCAAGAAAGGTATAAATTGGTGAGGGTGGAGCCAAGATGTGGGAATAGAAAGACAACATGTAGAAGCTGTCCCATCAAAGTACATAAAATATCTGTGAAAAATGACTCTAAACAAATTCTAGAGCAGCAGAAGCCACAAAATAAAAGAGTGAAAGGGAATTCCAGTCCAAGACAGCCTGGAAGGCCCAAAGGAAAAGTCTATCACATACAACATAGAGCAGAGCACAGCCTGACCTTGGCTGCACAGCACAGCAAGTACAGGACTGGAGCAGGCTACAGGGTGCCACTGGCAGCAGCTTTGGTTCCCAGATTGCTCAACCCACAAATACCAAAGGCAGGTTCAAAAGTCAAGGGAAAGCTCTTTCACCTAGGTAAGAAGGGAGCAGGGTCTTCCCATACTCCCAAACCCAGGCAGCAGCAGCATCAATTTTTAGAGGCCTCTGCCTAAAGACCCTGGGGAAATTGGAGCACTAATCTGAGTTTTTACCCTGAGCAGCAGTCTTGGGGTGAGGAGGAGTACTGGCTGGTGGAGCTAGTGGAGGTCCTGGTGAGGGAATCCTACTCATAGGGCGTGGGCAGAAAAGCTTGCAGTAGCTCCCAGATCAGAGCACAGGCCAGGAGAGGAGCAAACTCCTCTCCCTTTATTGTGTCATCTTGGAGGAACTGAGAACATACAAGTCCCCATAATATACCGTCCTCTTGACAAAGGACTCATAAGTCAAGTAACTGGCTGCAAAAATGTCCAAAAGAGGAAAAAAAAATAAGACTATAGATGGTTATTTCTTTTTTGGTGAACAGATATTTTCTCCCATCTTTTCAGATGAAGAAGATAATGCATACCATCAGAGAAAGATGTGAAAGTCAAGGCTTCTGCATCCAAAACTTCAAAATAAATATGCAATGCTCTCAGGTCATGGAAGAGCTCAAAAAAGATTTTGAAAATTAGGTATGAAAGATGAAGGAAAAACTGGGAAGACAAGTGAGAGCAATGCAAGAAAATCATTAAAAGTGAGTCAACAGCCTGCTAAAGGAGACCCCAAAAAATGTTGAAGAAAATAACACTTTTAATAATAGGATAACTCAAATGGGAAGAGCAGTCCAAAAAGTCAATGAGGAGAAGAATGCTTTAAAAAGCAGAATTAGCAAAATGGAAAAAGAGGTTCAAAAGCTCACTGAAGAAAATAGTTCTTTAAAAATTAGAATGGACCAGATGGAAGCTGATGACTTTATGAGAAACCAAGAAATTACAAAACAAAACCAAAAGAATGAAAAAAAGTAGAAGGCAATGTGAAATATCTCACTGGAAAAAACGACTGACACTGGGGGTGGGTGAGCAGAGCCAAGATGGCAGAGTAGAAAGACCAACCTGTAGAAGCTCTCCCACATAGCCTATAAAACACCTGTAAAAATGACTCTAAACAAATTCTACAGCAGCAGAAGCCACAAAACAACAGAGTGAAAGAGATTTCCAGCCCAAAACCACCTGGAAGGCTGACAGGAAAGGTCTATTGCACTAGATGAGGAGCGCAGACTAACATGGGCCTCATGACATGGCAGGGACAAGACTCAGAACAGTCTTTAGGGTGCCATCAGAAGCAGCAGTTCCCAGAATGCTCAATCCAAAAACGCCAAAGACAGCTTCAAAAGTCAGTGAGAAAGCTCTTTCACTTGCATGAGAAGGGAATGCTGTCTGGACCTGTCAACAGCAGCCACTGCAGTGGCAACATCCATTTGTGGAGCTCTCTGCCTAAAAACTGGGGAAATTGAGCCACTGATCTGGATCTTAGCCCTGAGTGACTTTCCTGGGTTGAGGAAGAGTGGTGGTGGAGCTGGTGGAGGCTCTGGAGAGGGAACCCTGTAGGCAAATCCTGGGCAGAACAGAGTGCCTATGGTTGCTACCAGATCAGAGTGTAGGCCAGGAGAGGAGTGAACTATCCTTTGATTGTGCCACTTTGGAGGAATTGAGAACTTACAGGTCCCCAGAGTATAACCTTCTCTTAACAATGGACTCAAAAGTCAAGTAACTGGCCAGGAAAATGCCCAAAAAAGAGGAAAAATAAGAATATAGAAGTCTACTTTCTTGGTGAACAGATATTTTCTTCCATGCATACGTTCTAAGGAAGATTTAAAAGTCAAGGTTTCTGCATTCAAAATCTCCAAAATAAATATGCAAAGATCTCAGATCACGCAAAAAATTGAAAAATAATTTGAAAATCAAGTAACAGAGGTGGAGGAAAAATTGGGAGGAGAAATGAGAGCTATGCAATAAAATCATGAAAAGTGAGTTAACAGCTTGCTAAGGGAGATCCAAAAAATCCTGAAGAAAATAATACCTTTAAAAATAGGCTACCTCAATTGGCAAAAAGGTCCAAAAACCCAATAAACAGAAGAATGCTTTAAAAAGCAGAATTAACCAAATGCAAAAGGAGGTTCAAAAACTCATTGAAGAACATACTTCTTTTAAAGTCAGAATGGAGCAGATAGAAGCCAATGACTTTATGAGAAACCAAGAAATTACAAAACAAAACCAAAGGAATGAAAAAATGATAATGTGAAATATCTCATTGGAAAACAATTGACCGGGAAAATGGGAGAGACAACTTAAAAATTATGGGACTACCTGAAAGCCATGATCAAAAAAGAGCCTACACAACATCGTTCATGAAATAATCAAGGAAAACTGACCTGACATTCTAGAATCAGATGGCAAAATAAATATTGAAAGACACCACTGATCACCTCCTGAACGAGATCTGAAAAGAGAACCTCCTAGGAATATTTTAGCCAAATTCCAGAGTTCCCAGTTCAAGGAGAAAATATTGCAAGCAGCCAGAAAGAAACAATTTGAGGACTGTGGAAATTCAATCAGGATAAGACAAGATCTCAATGCTTCTATATTAAGATATAAGAGGGCTTGGAATATGATGTTACAGCATTCAAAGGAACTAGGATTAAAACTAAGTATCACCTACCCAGAAAAACTGAGTATAATATTTCAAGGGAAAAAATTGTCATTCAATGAAACAGAGGACTTTCAAGCATTCTTGATGAAAAGAATAGAGCTAAATAGAAATTTTGACTTCCAAACACAAGAATCAAAAGAAGTATGTAAGGTAAACAAGAAAGAGTAATCATAAGGAATTTTCTAAAGTTAAACTGCTTATATTCCTACCTAGAAAGATAATATTTGTAACTCCTGAAACTTTTCTCAGTATTTTGGTACTTGGAAAGATTATACACACACACACACACACACACACACACACACACACACACATACACATATGTGTGTGTATATATATATATATATATATATACATATAAATATGTGTGTGTGTTGCATATGTATGTATATGTGTGTATATGTATATGTATATACAGAGAGTACAGGGTGAGTTGAATAGGACAAGGTGATACCTAAAAAATAAAATTAAAGGGTGAAACAGGAATATATTGGGAGGAAAAAGGGAGAAATTAAATGCGGCAATTTTTTTTCTCATAAAAGAAAATGCTTTTGAAATGGAGGGGAAAAGGGGGCAGGTGAGAGGGGAAAAGTGTAGCCTACTCTCATCACATTTGCCTTAAGGAGGGAATAACATGAATACTCAATTTGGTATGAAAGTCTGTATTACACTACTCAAAATTAGGGGAGAAGGAGATAAGTGCGGGGGGGGGGGGAATGATAGAAGGGAGGGCAAATGGGAGGAGGGAGTAATTGGAAGTAAATACTTTTGGGGAGGACAAGGTCAAAGGAGAAAATAGAAAAAATCGGGGAAGGATAGAATGGAGGGAAATATAGTTAGTCTTACACAACAAGACTATTATGGAAGTCTTTTGCAAAACTACACATATATAGCCTATATTGAATTGCCTGCCCTCTCAGTGGGGATGGGTGGGGAGTGAGAAAGGGAGAGAAGGTGGAAATCAAAATTTTGGGAACAAACCTTGAGAATTATTTTTGCATGTAACTGGGTAATAAGAAATACAGGTAGTGGAGTATAGAGATCTATGTTGCCCTACAAGAATAGAGAGAACTTGGGGATAAGGGAAGGGAGGAGTGTGACAGAAGCAAGAGCAGATTGGGGTAAGTGGTAATCAGAATGTATGGTGCTTTAGGGTGGGGGTAGGAGAGAGATGGGGAGAAAAATTGCAACTCAAAATTTTGTGGAAATGAATATTGGAAACTTAAAATAAGTAAATAAACAGAAAAAATTATAAAAAAAGAAAATGATGGAGAAAATGTTGCTCATTTTAAAAAAAAAGAAAGCCTTAATCATCATAGTGATATTAGGTTTTTGATTTTTTTTTTTGCTTTTGTTTTTTTTTATTTAGTGCCTAAGATATGAACTAGATTTGTGATTTATATTGTGTTAGGCACTCCCTCTACCAATGCAGGTGGGTACCTTTTTTTATAATTTATAATCTTTAGCCAATTGCCTGGAGTACTGAGAATTTAAATAATTCACCTAGGGTAACATAACCATAATGTGTCAGTCAGGATTTGACCTCAGTTTTAGCTTGAATCCTGATTTTACTCCACTCTACTTCAGAGCCTCTTTACTATTGCTGCTATTGGTATTATTTTTACTGATGAATAATGTTATATTTTGTGTTTCAAATTGTCCTTCCAACATGTACACATGCAAACATTATGGCCATATTTATATAATTCTTCAAAATATATTTTGAGCTGAGAGTCCTTAGAAGTTATTTAATTTAATACCTTCATTTATAATTCAGTAAATTGAGGGTCAGAGAATTTAAATGATTTCACTAGGAGCTCCCAGGTAGCACAGACATCTGAACTCAGTTTAAACTCTCAGATTTCCCCCCGCCAAAACACTCAATCCAATCGTATTTTATAAACTAAACAGCTGAAAGAAGCAAAGATGTATTAATAAATAAATAAAAGAATAAATTTTAAAGAGCTATTGACCTGTTATGAAGGTACTTTATAAGCATAAAAATTAATAGAGGAGTAAAGTGATAGTGAGTACCTAATAATCCTTTCTTTCCCTCAGCTAGCTAATTATGTCAAATTTTATTAATAATACATGCCTAATAGTACTTCAAATATAAATCTGAAGTAAGAACAAAGCATATGAAATAGGAGCAAAACACTTTGCTCCTATGTAAAATATTAATGGAGCTCATCTTCATATCTGTCAACCTGTCATGAATGAAAGTTGCATTTCCCTGAGTAATTTACTGTGCATTATATTGGAGATGAAAGTTTTAGTGTGTAATGAAACTAATTGCTATGGCAGATCAAAGGCTATGCAAGTCTGAGAAATTTATCAATTTTACATGACTATAAAATGCATTTTATTATTTTATTAAAATAATGCTGCCTTTGAGCTTCCAAAGAATTTCTGCCCTTGTCACTTTCTTTTATTATTATTGGCTTTTCATACATGGCAAATTATAGTTTTGTTCAATCTGATAAATATTTATTGATGACTTACTGGATTCTTGGCACTGTAATAGGCATTTTAGTGAGGCAGCTTGATAGTTTATCATCATATTATCTAGAATTTATTATTCATTTAATGAACACAATAGCAATAGATTACTGATTTGCAAAAAAAATGAAAAGACAATTTTGGAATCAGCATTAGATCTGAGAATTGTCTGATGTGTACAGGGAGTTCAGCTGGCTTCAGCAACTCATCTGCTGTAAATAAGTTAACAGAACCCCACTGACTTCTTATAGAAAGTTTATGAGCAATCTTATGGATTGTTCAGTAGTAATAACACTGGTTTGATAGGTAGAGGACTTGAGTTGCAGTCCCCATTCTGCTTCTAATTAACCTTGTGATCTTCAGGGAAGTCACAAACTTTATGGGCCTTGGGTCTCTCATCTCTAAGTCAAAGTTGAATCAGATGATCATTAAAGTAATTTCCATATGAAAATTAAAGATCCAAGCTGTAACAGGTCACTTTGATGCTGATAGTCAGGCAAAAACCTGTACCACCAAGAATATCATGGTGTTGCCATGATATATATAAGTATAGTGCTACTATTATTTTTAATATATATTGTTAAGTGGCATTTTGGCTTCTTTCATAAAACTTATATCCTATCCTAAATTTGACTTTTCTAAAAGTACTTAACACTTAAAAGAGGGGTAAAAATAGGTTACTGCTTTAAATGGAGTAGTGCAAACACTGCAAAAAATGAAAATGACATGAGCTGGAGAAATGATAACCAAGATATGTCTGCCTCCTTCCCATGCATAACTTTACATTTGTTACTCAGATCATATCATTTGGGTAATACCTTCATCTGGTCTTTCAGCTATGTCTCATTTCTGTGTTACATTCTAAGTCAGATAAGCGTTCAAACTGTGGAGACAGGACCAAACTGACCTTGTAGAAAAGTAAAACGACTTTAAGTTGCTGCTGATGAAGAAAGCAGCAAATGGACCTCAAGGAGAACAACAGTCCCTTTAGATTCAAGCTGTTTATGTATTTTCAATTTAGACTTCCCCTGTACCCTAAATATGGCCAAAAACAGGAGCATGTATTCAAATCCTGATGTTTAAGACCTCAGAACAAGATGTCAACTGAACACTTATTGTTTGAGGGCAAAGGAGAATGTTACAAATTGAAAATTTGCAAGATTGGGAGAATAGATCTGGTTGCTACTTGGGACATAGAATTATGCGCTATTTTCTAATCCAATTAAATTGTTTACTAAGCTATTTCTCTTTGGTTAAAAACTATTTTATTTTCAGCACACTAGGAAGAGAAGGAAAAGGCATGAACTAATAACTGAATGAAACATTCTCCTACACTACATAAGGTAAGAGACCAGGTAATTAAAAGTGAGAAGCCACATATCTAGGAACCAAATTGTTAATAGAGGACAGAACTTTTATGACTGTACTTCCTATCAGGTTATGTAGAATTTACACATTTAAAAAAATTACTATAATACTTAAAATAAATTATGTATTTGCATACATATGTGTATGTATATGTACACACATATACATGTTGCAAACAAAATATATATTCATACACGTGTGTATACATACGTATATGTGTGTATGTGTATACATATACACACTCTACAGTGTGTGTTTGTGTGTGTGTGTGTGTGTGTGTGTGTGTGTGTGTATGATTAAGTAATCTTCCTTTATGGATATTCTTTTCAGGAGATTGGATACAACAATGACCAATGTGCTTGCCTCAGAGAGAAGGGGTACTGGGCTAGAACAATATTTAAATTACCCTCCTCAATATTATTACTGTGTAGGAATTTTTTTTTTACTTTCAACCTATATTTCTGATTATTATTTTCCCTTAACAGTGAAGGAGAATTCCAAAATATATATATCCGGGGGTTTATTCCCATCAAACAAAATATCAGTTCTACAATGCATTGACATAGTGAAAAGCACATAAACCCACTAATCCAAGACAATAGGAAGAAAGAAATCAGAAAGGATATAGCTGTTTGAATGTATTAGGTAATACAGAGTGAATGAGTTTTCCCATTGGAGTGAGATAATTCCCCTCAACCAAGAAAGAGTTTCAAAATTAATTCAGGGAAAATTCCATGTAGTTTCAACTATAGTAAGCTGGGGATAGGTACGTAATCTAGTTGGTAGCTTCTCTTTATGTTGACTTCTTCCCAGAGTTTTTCTTCTCTTTTAGGTACTTGAAGAGAGTCTAAAATCATGTTTTTCTCTGTCAAAGCTGAAAATCACAAAGGCTCACTCGTGTCCTAAATTGTCACCAACTTCTCCCCCTCCTGTTGCAATTATGGAACATTGAATAATTACCATTCATCATGAAGAAACAGTTTTACAAATAGACTTTGAGTAACAGGCTTCACATATGCACATATACTCACATACATATGAGGAAAAAGCAAACATACGTATGTACACATGTACACATGTGTACATGCATACATATATGCACATGCATGCATATATACATGCACATATATATATATTGCCATTACTAATGAGTTTATTCTTTAGGGATATAAGCAAGAGCTTTTTATAATTAGAACTCAGGGGATAAAAATACTATAAATATAGGCCATATTTAATAAATGTATATCATAGACATGACATAATCCTAAGAGTAATCAGTTGTTACGTATATGATAGATTTCAGAAAGCTAGATATAGATGGTGTGTGTGTTATAGATATACAGGTGTAGAAAAAGAGATATTCATATACTCACAAAACAGACGTTGATTAAACAGGATAAAACAATACAAATATATAGCAAAAGAATGATGGGAGACTTGAATAATCTGAAACTACTGGAGTTCTCTTTACCAAATATAGAGAAGCTAATGTTATCTTGACCTACCTTAATGAGGATATGGCTTCTCTTTTGCAACCCCCCACATCCACAGTTCAAGAAGCAAGCACTTTCCAATTATTCTTCTTCATTAGCTTATGTTCTGCTGACTGTCCTATTCAACCTCAAGTATGTGATGTTTTTTATTCTCCTATAAAGAACAACTTCTTTTCATCACTTATTACTTACATTGGAAGCCTAAGAGTCATTTTTTAATCTAGTCAGTGATTATGACTTTACTTATTGATCTTGCAACTTTAATAATAACACTTGAAACAAAGTTTTATGCATTTCCCTGCATTTGTGATTTAGCTACTGGTGAATACATAAAACTGAGAGAAAGGGTTTTTTCTGTCTCCACATACTTGTGCAGGCCTTCTCCCTGTGGAGTTCAAACATTTCAGAAGATCCAGGAACGTTGAATGTATTTGTAATAGTGTGACAAAAACCTCTTCCTACGTCTGATGTCCTTCTTACCCCAACTTTGATTTAGGACACTTGGGTCCTTGAAGAGACCACTCCTTACCATTCCAAGTGCTAGTGAGGCATTCCACTCTTCCCATTGCTTGCTCCCATTAGGTACAATGTTTGGAAGAGTCACCTTAAGCAATGTCTTTAATGACAATTTTTAACAACTAGTTTGTCTCTCAGGAAGAGCTTTGTTCTGACTTATAAATGACTTTGGAGATGGCCTTTGAGACTTTGATGGAATTTTTATCTCAATGATTGCAGGTATTATCTCCACAGGTGAAGATTACAAGCCATCTATTCATTCCCATTCTATATCCATCACCCTTTTTAAAATTCTCCACAAAATATTTCTCTAAATTATGAGTAACTTTCCTATGGGTGTATTAAAATATACTTATTTTCTGTTGAACCCTGCAGCATTTTGGATGTCAATATGTTTCACCTTTCTCTGACCATATAACAAGTCCAACTTTTGGTCCAGTAATATCCTGAATTATCTGACAAAAAAAGAAAGTCAGAGACATATGAATCTTGTTTTAGCTTAGTGGTAATAGATTTTTTTTTTATTCTGGCAAATAAATAAACATTGACTCAATCTGTAATTTAAAGAAGGATTCATATATGTGGAGAAAAGATGAAGAAATCATTGAAAGACTTTTTTTTCTTTCTGATCATTCCATACCAAGGAAAGCAGGAAACAATGACACATGGGAAGACCAAGAATGATGGAAATAGCCTAAAGTGGAATCATAAGTGTGGGAAGAAAGACACATTTTGGGTAGATTTGTGAATTAATCTAATCATTCTGGATAAAAACCTTATTCAGAACTATTTAAAATATTATGATACTTCATATCCTCAGAGCCACTCCAGGCCATCTTACATTCAGCTGCCAAACTGATCTTACTAAAGCACCAGTCTGAACATGTGACGCTCCCTTTCTATTTCCCCTGCCATTCAAACATTCCAGTGGCTTCCTATCACCTCCAGATCACATATAAAAGCTACTGTTTGACATTAAAACCCATTGTAACTTAATAAGCTCCTAACTTGCCAGGTTCCTGAGACCTTACTCCCCCACCACAGTCCTACTGGGATATTCTCTGATCCAGTGACATTAGGCATATTGTTGGTAATGCAAGTTATTACCTTTTCAAAGGTAGTGCATTTCCATTGACTGTCCCCTATGACTGAGCCCTATAAAACCTCTGTAACATAAGATAACTTCAAGCCTGGAGGGTAATTAGGTCATTTGTTCATGTCAAAATATTAATAAAGCTGACCAGCTTTCAGTTCTTATGGTACCATCTGCCATTTTTTCTAGAAGAAAGTGTCGATATGCATATTCTCCTACATAGGATTTTTTTTTGTCTGTTGCATCATTGTAGTGTATACTACTAGGCCTCCTGAGCTTGCTCACAAATTTCCTTACAGGTTTACTTCAAAGAGATAAAAGACAGAAATAAACAGCTCATGTGCAGTGAATATTCGTAGGAAAAATTTATTGCTGTAAAATCTACAAAGTATCATAGCTGTACATCAGCTAGTGCATAGTTGAGCAAATTGGGCTATATGAATGTGGAAGAATATTATTATACCATAAGAAACCATGAATGTGAAGGATTCATAGAAATATGTGGAGACATTTATAAACTGATGCAGACCAACATAACCAAACTCAAATATTAATAACTATGATAATTGAAATGCAAACATGAAAAGAAATCAAACTCTAATTAGACTATCCTATATTGAGAGAAAAATGAAGAAATATACTTCCCTCCTTTGAATGGAAGGATATGGAACCACATATGTGAAATACAGCATATGCTATTAGATCAAGTCATTATTTCCCTAGGTTGTGTGTGTACATGTGTGTGTGAATGTATGTGTATGTGTGTATACACATAGACATAGCCTTTTGTTAATGGTGGAGTTCATTAGGGTACATATGTTTAAAGCAAAACCATAGTGACTAAAAATCGCAAGATGTCAATAAAACTTTAACAAATTTAATTGAACCATAAGATTATGATATCATCCTGTTTCAAGTAGTAAAATGCATTAGAAATTGTCTAGTAGTGTACCTATATGGTACGGTAAAATGATGACTCATTTTGGGAATAGAAGTTTTAGATTCATGAAGTGATTTTGCTTTTATATATATAGGTTTAAAAGAGGCTAATTTAATTTTTTGAACCTCAGATTTCTCATGTACCAGAATAATGACATTTATTCAATGACAAAAGCAATTAAAATATTTAATACAATACTATTGCAAGTCATTACACTTTTATATCAAGGGATAGGCTGGGATAGAAAAGTCTAGGGAGGATGGTTTTGATAAAATACTTTGAAATAATTAATTTTAAATTATCTTCAAGTAAGATGGGTAGGAATGTGTTATTTTATGATAGTATATGTATCAGAATGTACTACCTTAATGGATCTTCTTATTTACATACTTTCCTAGAACTGTAGGAAATATTTTTAAAATATAAGACTTTAGAAGAAACATTGATTACCACTGAACCTTAATGCCACTAGTAGGAATGGGATCATGCTCACACTGCTAACTTTTTAAAAGTTTCTTTTTGTTCTTGTCTGACGTAATGCAATGTAGCCTTGGCGACATCTCTTTGCTCCACACCAAAATAAATTTGCTGCTTGAGCAGGCTATGAACTATAGAACACTTTTCCTTAGTTCTACATGATTTAGTTTGTTTTACAAACTTCTTAGGGGTTCCCTTGAATACAAACCAATAACAATACATTAATTTAGGGACTATCATTGCCCATCATCCATCAAAACACCATTAAGTTCCAAAGTATTGAAAATCATTGGTTATCATGGTAACTAAACATTTTCTTGCTCATAGATAAAGAATTTATAAGCTATTTAGAGGCAAATATTAAATCTTTCAAAGAAATAAATCCTACTGATAAAGTTGACAATGAGATATCCTCAGAAACATTAAAGACCTTCACAGGAGACTTATCTATAAATTAGTTACTAGTGGAAACCAAGAAAAACTAGAGTGGGGGAAGACATATTATCTTTTTTTAAAATGTCCTTTGAAAAAGTCAACATTGTTTCCTTCTTTCTCTCTAGTTTAAAATTATGGGATCCCAGGAAAGAGATAATGCAGATTCAATCTAGATGTGACATGGGGCAGTGAAAGGAATTTACATTAGGTAAACCACTGTGTATGCTAATCTAGAGTTATATTGTTTAAATGCATATCATTAAAATGAAAATGTAATTCATACAATTTATCATATTCTCCTGAAGGGATGCGAATTTAGTGAAACCAGTCAAAAATCATGCAGCAAATAATATTACTTTGTCTCTTTTGTAATTATTGTCATGCTATAACTTATCACTCACCTGTTTCATTCTTTTACATTCTTCAGAGTGTTTTTCAACAAGAATGATGATCCCACTAGTCATCTTTCAATAGCACATATTAACTTCATTTCTCTAATACTGAGTGGGAAAGGGAATGTGATTGCAGAAGCAGATTTACCTTATAATCACTGTTAATCTGTTAATGATGTAACGTCTTGAACACAAAGATATATAAGTCCTGCCAACACATCATTCTTATATTAATTAATTTTTTTGACTTTTTATTAGAAAAAAAGTTGAAAGACTTATGCTATATATATGTATATATATATATATATATATATATGTGCAGTATTTTTAAGTATAGTAGATATGTGAGAACAGATGCTTTCTATAGAAAATGTACGAATTAATATGCATTGTTATAGTTAGCATAAAAATTCTATGCCAACTCACTGCCCTCTCTTGTATTATGCATATAACCTGTCTTTCTTTCATTATTTCCAGGTTGTAGAATGGTATATAACAACTTAACAATAAAAACTGAAATTTAAACAGTATTTAAAAATTTGCAGAACAGTTTAAAGGTAAAATACTTGGAATTCTCAGAAAATGGAATATAATGTTGCACTTGTTTTAAGTTCTCCATGAATTTACTGTTTTTAGAAAATCTGCTGCAGGTGCCATTTATAAATCCTTTTTTGGGGGACCCTTCTAGCCCCAAAAGAAAAAAATAAAAATAATTTCATGAAGTCCAAGATACAAATGTAATCATTTCATTATGAATTGAGGAATAGAATAGCTTTGATATGAGTTGCAAATAAATGAGAGATGTAATAGAAAATGTGTCTATGTCTATATACATATATATATATGTTTGTAACATTAAATATATGTTACATTATGATCTTAATGTAAAAAAAGAAAAAGGAGAGAAAATCAACATCTACATTAGTCTTCTAAGTGATGATTTGGTAAGATGCATTTGTATGTTTTTCTATCTTGAAAATCTCGCTATTTTCATGTTTCATCAAATCAGTTACTCTTTACAATAGTGGGATATTTTCTGTTACAAACTTCTTAATTCCTACCTCATTACCCTCATCATCTGCTTCTTCCACTTCCATAGAATACTGATGGCAGAAATCAGAATGTCATACGGTGTTGAAGCCATGGCACACTGCAATAGTAATTTAAATGGAAAGATCTTTCTTATTCATTAATAAGCTCATATGATCTGTTTAAATCACCTGGATGCCTAAGTCACATGTGGTGGGAAGAGCTTGCTGAACAGGTGGAAAAGGAAGGGTGGAGCAGAACAGGGAGGAGGTGAGTGAGTGTGATTAGATTAGAGAAGAATGGAGGCAAGCAGACAGGCATGAGGCATGATAATTCTCAGGCTCGTAAGTGTTTGCTTGTGAGAAGGCACTGGGCGAGGGGGGTGGCGGGGAAGCTTGAGAATGGTTTTCCTCCCAGTGGAGATCACGTTTATTAACTTCTTGTGCACAATGACAGATTTTGCTTTCTGGTTCTGGGATTTGGCTTTCTTGTGTCTAAATAAATGTTTTTCTTCTGCTTTCTGTATAGAGAATTTATTATATTTTGCTTTTGAGAACTATGTTGATGTATTCATGGTCACCACCAATGCTATGTCTTGGCAACACATTTGGCATTACAAATAGGATTAAAGGGAACAAAATCTCTTTTATGGAGGTAGGAAGGTTTAGAGGAATAAACTAGTATCTCACGTTGGGAAAATTTACCTTTTTCATCACTAGCCAGAGAATGGTCCAAAAGCACAGGGACTCTGTGAAAGCTGAGAAAACTTGGAAATGTGGAAAGACGTTTGCAAAGAATACCAATAAGACCAGGGAAGGAGTTGGCAGGGGTAAGTAGGAGAGGCTGAATTTTATTAATGGGTTACCAGAGCTGCTTAAGAAAATAATTCCTATGGAAAAATAGTTAACTAGTTTGCATGGAAATTCTCAGCCTTTGGGCTCCCCTTTAGAAGAGCAGTCAGGGGGTGGGGGTGAATCTCAGGTGGAAGGAAAGGCTGTTCACTTAGCTCAGAAGAAGCTGAAGGATGACAAATGAAATGCACATTAGTCACCAAGAAAGTGAAATAATTTTAGAGGGAGAAGTTTTTAGGAAGAAGCATGCCCAATAGTGAGGCAGACAGAGGAGAACCAAGGAAGTAACACATTGTTTAGGGAAATAATTGAGGATTTTACTCAACAGGAGGTCACAGAAATTTTGAGTTGTTTCACCCAAAGGATGGGAGAATAGTTAATATCTTGAATGGTGAGAATCAGTGAAGAAGAGAATGGAGGAGCATCTATTGATAGTATGGACTATTATTTATAGATATTAGGATTTTTTTATACAGCAAAGTTTTAGAGATTACAATTTGCCAGAAGGTAACAATACAACTAATCTGTTAGATTTGGCTGCAGAAGGCTGCAGTAGGTAGCATCCTATTGAGTCTATGTGGCCTAGAGGAGAAATACCCTAATATTCACTTAGGCACTGTATATAAAGTTAAAGGAAGAGGTAATGAAAACTGCCATAATGATCAGAAATGCAGATGTATAATACAATATTCCCTTTGCAGTTTACCATAGGAATATAATAGTGAAGATGACTCCTACTGCTTACAAGCACTTGATTTTGACTCTAATAATTGGATAAATACAGCACCCTCTTTCAGAGGTGCTGTCAAGATTTCACAATTAAATGACTTAGAGAACTGGGGAAAAGACAAAATTCGTAGAGAGAGAAGAGGAAATAGCCAGCAGATTCAAAATTAGAATAAATTGAAAAAGAGAGAATTGTTTACTACTCTATTGAGATCAGCAGTAGATTTTGGAAGCATAGGTGATATTCCAACTAATGAACTGTACAGAATGCATCGAGAAAAGGGACTTGACACTAGACCAAATGTAGAAGTAAGAACTATCACTACAGATCCTGCTGAACCCTTGTATCCAAGTTTGTGTCACCTTCAGGAAAAATAGGAAGTTAACCAAACCCCAGATCAGGTACCTTAAAGAAACAGATGGAATTATAGAACCCATATCATTTTGATCATATATTGGAAAAATGGATTAACTACTGCTACTAGGGCATTAATATGTACTGGGGTGGAGGACTCCCTTATATATGGAAACCGTGACAAGCTTAAATATGGAACTACTGTCACTATCATAGAATTGGCAGGGGCTGAAATATTAGTTAGACAGGTCAATCTAATGATTACCAAATTACCAAAGAAAGAATATACCATGGTAATTGTACCCATTCCTGAATACATCATTGGAATAGATACATTGAGAGGTATGATTTTAAATTTACCTGACTGAAGATACCAGTTTTCAGTAAAGAAGACAGGAATTAATACAGTTTTTATGGGTAAAATAAAAATGAACCCAATCACTTTATCTGAATCTTCTGAAGTGATTACTTTAAAGCAGTATTTGTGTGCCAGGTGGACAAGATGAGATTACCAGTACTATAAAGGATTATACTGAGGCAGGAGTGTTAGTCCTTACAGCCACTCCATGGAATAATGCTGTCTGGCCAGTATGAAAGTCAGATGGGACACGGTTGATGACAGTGAACTACAGATAATTGAATAAAGTCATTTCTCCCTTTTATGATGCTGTTCCAGATACCATTATCTTAATAGATAAAATTCAGAAATATGATGGGACTTAGTACACAGTTACTGATTTAGCCAATGCTTTCTTCTCTATTCCAATAGATTTGAAATGACAGGACCAATTTGCTTTCACTTGGCATGGCAAACAATATATTTTTACATGTTTTCTACAAGGTTATCTGCATAACACTACTATTTGTCACAGGATTGCCACTGAACATTTGGATGAATTAGAGCTACCTGATGTACAGCTTACCCCTTGCATAGATGATATTATAATACAGGATAAAACTGTAGAAGAAGTGGAGAAGAGTTTGACACTTTTAATTCAGCATATGAAAAGTAAAGAGTGGGAGATTAACCCTGCAAAGATTCAAGGGCCATTTCAAACCTTAAAGTTTTGGGGTATACAATGGAATCAGGGGCTGCAAGAGATTCTTCCGCAAGTCCAATAAAAGATTCAGGATTTTCCTATCCACACCAATAAGAAAGAGGTCCAAAAGTTTACAGCATTACATGGATATTGGCAACATCACATACAGCATCTAGGACAAATTTTGAAATGTTTATGTAAAATTGCTGGGAAAAAATATGAATTTCATTAGGAACTTGAGCAGAGTAAAACTTTTGAAGAAGTGAAGGCCACTATACAATTGACTCTAGATTTATGGCCTATGCAAAGTAGCCCAGTGGAATTACAAGTGACTTTACAGGATGAATATGCAAACTGGAGTTTATGGCAAAAATAACAAAGCCAAAATATACCCTTAAGATTTTGGTCTAACAAACTCTCTTCATCTGAAGTTCTATATAGCCCTTTTGAAAAGCAGTTATTAGCTGTATATTGAGCTTTCATGGAGACTGAGAAGCAGACTTTAGGCCATGAGTTAATATTTAGGTCAGGAATCTCAATTATGACCTGAGTAATAAGTACCCCAGCTTCTCACAGAATTGGACATGCATAAGAAGCTAGCATAATTAAGTAGAAATGATATATTCAAAATAGATCTAAAACAGACAGAAGAGGAATTTCTGCTTTACATGAATCTATAGCAAACATAATTATTGAGGGAAATGATACAGCCCCTCAACCAAAGCAACAGTTGGTACAATTCTTGGTAAAATTGAAGGAGGGATATAATGGATTAACTGAAGAACAAAAGATACATGCATTGTTAACTGATAGGACTGCAAAATATTTGGGCTACAAAAGACATTTGAAAATGATAGCCTATAACACATGTACTAGGATTTTGGAAAGTACTGGGAAAGGTGGAAGTAGTCAAAATGCTGAACTTATGGCAGTACACCAAGCTATCAAAACAGAACAAGGAGGAGAGAGTTATATATTCATTGACTCATGGGTTAGCTACCTGGATGCCCACTGGGAAAAATCAAAATTGGGAAATTCTTGACAAACAAATCTTGGGCAAAGAATTACTGGAAGATGTATGGGACATGTCCTTGGTCACTAATTTGCCAGTTTTTCGTGTAGATGCTTATATGGCCCTCAGCACACCAGAACATGACTGCAATGCACATGCTAGTCAATTAGTAAAGATTGCTACTCAACATATTGTCCCTACTCTGATATCGACTGATGATCTGGTACTAGGAAAATGGGTCCATCAAACAGCTGGCCATTTATGGGTCCTGGCCACATACCAGTAAGAACAAGACCAAGGATTGGTATCTCTCATTCATTGTTAAAACAAGTTGCAGAGGAATGTTACGTATGTCAATTGGGAAAGGAATGAACTGTTCCTCAGTTAGTAACTGGAGAGATAGCAAGAGGAAAAATACCAGCCCAAATTTGACAAATATATTATATTGGACTCTTAGCCCAAGATAATGGATGAAAATTATATGTATTTGTGTTGACACCTATTCAGGTATACTAGCAGCTTGTTCCTATAAGAATGCGACCAAGAAAAACATCTGTAAAGCTTGAGATATCATAAGTCTATATTATGGAACCCCAATTCAGATTCCAAATGACAGTGGGTCACATTTCAAAGGTAATGAAATGAAGAAATATTGTATATTAAAAAACATAGAATGGGCATATCATATTCCACATTATCCATAAAAATCTGGGCTAATTGAAAGAATGAATGGATTATTTAAAGAACAGTTAAGAAAGCTAAGTTCTAATAATTCTTATCAACATTGGAAAGATGATTTGTGAGTACACCTCTAGCCAGAATAATGACCCAAATCTGCAAATTAGAAAATGACAAACACATAAGACCTCAAATTGAGTATTGGACTATGAGGCCAGATGTTCCAGCATCTGGGATTCCTGCTTCAGCAGGATTTAATTTATGTTGTTTAGAAGACTTTTGGTTGGATAGGAAAGAAATAAGAAACTCTCTACTGGAATATGTATGAGAATCTCTCAGAATCATTTTGGATGGATATCACCTAAATCAGGAATAACAACTCGAGGAATGTATGTATTGACTGGAGTGATAGATTCAAATTATGAAGGAGAAATTATTGTGACATTTCAAAATTTAAGTGATGAACCCATGCAGTTTTGTAAAAATGATAAAATAGTTCAAGTGATCATTATTCCTTGTGAAGCAAAACCTCTTGTGAAAACTCACCCTGCTTCTGAAGTAATTAGCAGTGAAACTGAAGGATTGGGTTTTACTGATAGAATAAAACTGGGAGCTAAAGTATGGGTAAAACAGAAACCAGACAATGTTCCAAAGGCTGTGGAAATTATAGCACATGGGAAAATAATACTGCAACTTCTGTTTATTCAGAAGAGGATTGTTATCAAATTCTAAACTTAACTCATATATTCTACTGTGGATGAAGCTACGATAGTGTGTTTATGGATTTCAGAGCCACAGCAGACCCTATACCTACCCTTCTTCTGGTTATTGTCTCCTTGTTTCATTTTAGCTTTTTGTCTGCTAAACTTGTTTGCTAGATTTGTTTCCTATAGGCTTAGTGCCCTCCACCTGCAGATGCTGTAGTGCTTAAGCCAGATGTCACCCCCTATCCATGATGGGATCTCTTGGGGCAAGGACAGCTCTACATCCAATCTCAGCAGGAAGCAGTGATGGAAGAAAAGACCTTTGCCCCTTACCCCAAGATTTTGGGCCCCATTTGTTGAGGGGGAATGATGGGGTGCTTGTACTCAAACTGTACCCTAAAATATTGTGTTATGTGCTCATTTTGTGTAATCCCCATTATACTTTTGTAAAGTTCTGTTGACACCAGCTGCCTAAGATACTGTTTTCTATGCTTATTTTCTGTTATCCTTGTTAAAGTTCTGTTAAAACCAGTTGCCTCACCAACCTATGTAATGAACATGAAAGATCCTGGGGACAAATGTAATAGTAATTTAAATGAAAGATCTTTCTCATTCACTGATAGGCCCATATGATCTGCTTAAATCACCTGGAAGACTAAATTACATGTTGTGGGAGGAGCTTGTTGAAGAGGTGGAACAGGAAAGGTGGAGCAGAACAGGGAGGAAGTGAGTTTGGTTGAGTCAGAGGAAAATGGATGCAGGCAGACAGGCATGGCAAAGCTCAGGCTCGTGAATGTTTGCTTGTGAGAAGACCCTGATTGAGGGGTGAAAGGTTGGGAATGGCTTTGCTCCCTATGGTCACCATGACAAATTTTACTTTCCAGTTCTGGGATTTCTCTTTCTGGTGTCTAAATAAATGGTTTTCTTCTGCCTTCCATTTAGAGAGCTTTGTTTGTGTTTTTTGTTTTGTTTTTTTTTAATTTTGAGATTGCATATTCATAGTCACAACCACTGCTGTGAATATTGCTTTGGCAATACACACATTCATCCAAATTATCAAAATCGGGCCCTCATTGTTATGTTGAATACTATCATTCTTTTAAAATTGGCTTACTGTAACACTTTCAACGATGATTTTTACAAATTATTTCCTCTATTGTTATGTTCCCACATCAATTATTGTGTCCAAGTTACCCAGCTAAATGACTTGGAATACTACACTAAAGAAGGTTGCCCCCACACAACTTGATCTTTCTCATCATTTTCCCTTATAACATCAGTCTGTCTGTTGTCACTGTTCTTTCTATTTTCCCTTCAATGTGAAAAGGTGATTTGAAACATTTTTTTTTTATGGAGTCACCATATTTTGCTTGGATGCAGACTAACATCACATTACAGGTATCTTCCTATGCAACTTCATGCATTTCTCACTAAACACTCCAATGATTCTAGAGTTCTGACATGTGACCATTAGTTCTTTGATACAGGTCTTCACTATTCAAAACACCTTGGTAAGTCTCCACTGCTAATACTAAAAAAAATTATTTAATGGATATTTAAGATGCTCTCCAATCTTTTTCCAATGTAAAGTAGAAAGAGAGAAAATTTCTTGCCTCCAGAGTTAGAGTATCTCCTTTGTAAGATCAGTTTAATTATTCTCTCTCTCTCTCTCTCTCTCTCTCTCTCTCTCTCTCTCTCTCTGTCTCTCTCTCTCTGTCTCTCTCTCTCTCTCTCTCTCTCTCTCTCTCTCTCTCTGTCTTTCTCTCTCTCTCTCTTTGAAAAAGCTATTTTACCTCCAGGGTTTCCACAAGTAAAATCAGAGTACTAAAATAAATGATTCCTCAAGCCCCTTATCCTGTACTCTTGCAACTACTGACAACTTACTGTATGTCATGCAAAATTTGTTTAGAAAAACTGTAATGCTAGATTTTCTCAGATCTCCTCACACTGATCAGCTCTGAGAATTTGTGTATTTTAACAGGTCTATAATCTGAGTATTTCAAATATGTGCCTATTAGAATCCTGATGCTCTTCCAGACCCTTATCACATATCATTTCTTCTGATACTTCACTGATACTCTAGCTCAAAGCAACCTATAGATTTTCATATTTCTTAAATTATTTTCACTAGATCTCTCCTTTACAATTATTATATATCATGACTATCATTTCATCCTACATTTTTATCAGTCATTCCTCAACTAGATAGCAAATTTCCTAAACTTTGGGCTATTTGGATTTTGTTCTTTGCAGTTTATGGATTTGAAGATTAGATATTGAAATAGATATTTATTTTTCTTAAGTTAATAGCTTAAATTGAAATATATAATTTTGCTAGTTAAATTTTATCAATTTTTGGCATAAAATAATAAGGAGAAATTGTTTTCTCTGAGTTTTATGAAAGTTCTTTACTTGTTTTGTACATCTTACTCTTTCCTGTGGCATATTCAACTGTCTTATTTAAAATTTCATCATTCCCACCCCAAAAGAAAAGCTTAGTAATAGCCTCCTTTCAGTGAAGTGTTATTACAATGAATTACTTAATTTTCATTAAGTATAATTACAATAAAAGGTTTTAACATGAATTTATCTTTTCTGTTCTTAGAGGAATTCACTGATTGACATATTTTTGACTTAAATAAGATATGATAATATGTTCATTAAGCTTCTTTTGAGGAGAAAGTATGTATTCTATCTAAAACATTGCAAAATCCACTAAAATCTGGTGACTCATTTTAATATCTTCACTTAAGAACAAACTTTATGAATGATATAGATATTATTCTTGCTTTATTTACCTTTTAGACTATGATTGCTTCCACTATTTTGTGAGTTCCAGGAGACATGTGTAGAAGCAAGAACCCTGACGTGTACAGGCTCTCCAGTACAGGTTCTTTAGTCTTCTTTTCTAGAAAGAAAGCAAGATTTGAGGAGTCAAAATGTTGTTGTGTGACCTTCATTCTAGAAGAGGACAATGACATCATGATGATGACTTGACTTGCAGTTGACTTTGATTTGAATGAGGAGGACTATGCAATGTCAAGAACCTCACTTTCTTCTGATGAGCCATCTGGGTCCGTTGGCCTGATATTCATCAGGACAACTGGACATGACCCAGAATGCAATGTGAGATCTTGGCCCTTTCAGGCTAAGGTCTTCTCACATTCCACTTTGAGTGAGATATATCCATTAAATGAAGAGGCTTCTTTAAGTTGTTCAAGGCATGGCTCCTTTAATCAAAAAGAAAGAAAATATACTGGAAAGAGCACACCCTCAAGGTTCTTGAGTAGAAGAGAAACAATTACTATTTAGCTATTATATTCACTCTATGCTTCTCTCCTCTCCTCTTCTTTCTTCTTTTCTGGAGTTCTACACCAGGGAAAGTACACTCCACTGCCAAAATCTGTCTTTCTTTATCCTTTGGGTTTACTACTACATTTCTTGTTCCAAGATCAAACCTGAAACACAATACACTCTGGAGCTCATAGACTGGACACCAAGTCCCCACCCAGCTAGCACAGAGTGAATGAAATAACTAAGGTAACTAAATAAGAGTCAACAATCACTTTAACCAAGGACATGTATCAATAACTTAGTTCAGGGGGAAAAGTCAGCACCCTGAACTTCAGAAAAAATGAGAAGAAATCAAAATCAAAAGATAGGGCTTCCAACTGCTTAAAATTAAGGAATACATACATCACAGATCAAGACAGATTACTGTCTGACTAGTCATATGTAGTTACGAGAGATAGAAGCATTAACATCTGAGTTTTCAAAGCTGGGGGCTCCTTAGTGGTTGCCCAGAATCTCATCTGGCCAAACACTTCCAATGAGTAAGCCCCAAAACAAAATCTCACCTCAGAGTATATGTACTTTTCAGAGGACAGAGGGCATCACAGCCCTTGAGAACCAGTGCCTCACTAAGTATCAATCAAGTTTTCAGTAATGGGCACATCCATTAATGTGTGGAGATGATCTTTAACTCTCTGAATAGGATTACAAGATTTGATGGTATTTTTGCCTTTTGGTGTATCCCAAAGTGTATCCCACAGTGCCCAGAACATAGTAGCTATTTAATCTATCTTAGTTGATACTGATTGATTTAGAATGTGGGGATAGGGAAGAAGGAAAAAGGGCTATCTGTTCCTGTATTTTAATGCTCCATAAGGAAGCTTTTATCTGCTTGGAATTAATTATTTTCCCAACAATTCTGGACTTTTGTTATATTTGCCATTGAATTGTTCTTTTTTCTTAAAAAGAAAATAATTAGCATTTTATTTCTTCAATAACATTACAAACAATTTTAAATATTTGTTTTTAAAACTTTGAGTTTGAAATTTTCTCCCTTGCTCCTTCTCCACACTTGCTTTCATTTGCAAATCAATTTGATATAGGTTATACGTGTGCAGCCATGCAAAACATTTCCATATTAGTCATATTATGAAAGAAAACATTGACCCCCATCAAAAATATCCAAGAAATATAAAGAAAATAAAAAAAAAATAAGCTTCAATTTGTATTCAGACACCATCAGTTCTTTCTTTAGGGATGGAAAGATTTTTTTTTTTTAAATTTTTATCGTAAGTCCTTCAAAGTTGTCTTGGATCATTTTATTTTTGAGATAGACAAATCATTCACAACTGATCACCTTAGAATATTGCTGTTATTTTGTATGTAGTGTATTTCACTTTGCATTAGTTCATTTAAGTTTTTTCAGGTTTTTCTGAGAACATCCTGTTCATCATTTCTTAGAGCAGAATAATATTCCTTCATAGTCACATACTACAATTTGTTCAGAAATTTCCCAAGAAATGAACACCCAGTCAACTTCTAATTCCTTCACACCAGTAAAGAGCTGCTACAAATATTTTTTGTACATAAGGGCTCACTCTTTTCCCTCTCTAACCTCTCCCTCTTTAAAACTTTTGATTCTAAATACCTGTTTCCCAAATCTGCACTCCTTTCTATTATCTGCTACTTCTCTTATTGCCTTCCCCTTCCACTTTCCTGTAGAATGAAATATATTTCCGTATCCATTGAGTGTGTATGTTATTCCTTCTTTGAGCCTATTTTGATGAAGGAAAGATTTATTTAGTCTTCCTCACTTTGCCTTCCCCTTCCCCTTCACTGTAAGCATTTTTAAATGTCTCTTTCCTATGAGATAATTTACCCAACCTCCATCTCCCCCTCCCTTTCTTCTACTACATGCCTCCCTCACTCCTTAATTTAATCTTTTAGATATCATCCCTCCATATTTAACTCACCTGTGTCTTCTGTCTATGTATATGCCTTCTAACTGCCCCAATAATGTGAAAGATCTTATCAATTACAAGTATCATTTCCCCATGTAGGTATGTTAAAAAGTTAACCTTATGAAGTTCCTTATGATTTCTATTTCCTGTTTACCTTTTTATTCTTCCCTTAAGTCTTGCACTTAAAGGCCAAATTTTCTATTCAATTCTGGTATTTTCATCAAGAATGATTAAAGTCACTCATTCTTATAAAAAACACTAGAAAGTCTAAGAATAAATGGATCCTTCCTTAGAATAAGTAGCATCTATCTAAGTAAGCATTATATGTGATGGAGATAAGCTAGAAGTATCTCCAGTAACATTGGGGGTGAAGCAAGGATTTCACCACTGTAATTATCACCACTGTAATTCAATATAGTACTATAAATATTGTCATTAGTAATAAGAAAAGAAGAAAAATCTAAGGAGTTAGAATAGGCAACAAAGAGATTAAGCTATCACTCTTTGCAAATGATATGATAACATACTTAGGGAATCCTAGAAAATCAAGCAAAAAAACTCTGAAATAACAACAACTTTAGCAAAATTGCAGGATGGAAAATAAACCCACATAATTCATCTGCATTTCTGTGTATTACAAACAAAGCCCAATAGCAAGTGATAGAAAGAGAAACTCCATTTAACATTACTGTCAATATTATAAAATATTTGGGATACTACCTGTCAAAACAAATCCAGGAATTATATGAACACAATTAGAAACACTTTTCAGAAAAATAAGGTCAGATCTAAATAATTGGAAAAGCATCAGTTGCTCATGGGTTGGCTGAGCTACCTATAATGAAAATGACAATTCTAGCTAAATTAATTTACTGATTCATTGCAGTATCAATAAAGCTACCAAAAATGTTTTATAGAGATAAAAAAATAACAACTGCATCTGAAATAGCAAAAGGTCCAGAATTAAAGAAAAAAAGAAATGCTAAGCAAGGTGGCCTAGTCATACCAGAGCTCCAATTATGTTAGAAAGCAGCAATCATCAAAATTACTTGGTAGAACAGTCAATCAGTGTAATAGGATAGGCCCACAAGACACAGTAGTCAATGACTATAGCAATCTCCTATTTGTTAAACCCAAACATACCAGATACTAGAATAAAAATTCAATATTTGTCAAAAAATTAATGGGGAAAACTAGATAATAATATGACAGAAACTGATCATAGACCAACACCTTACACCATATACCAAAATAAAGTCATAATGGGCACATGATTTAGATATAAAGACTGATGCTACAAGCAAATTAGGAGAGCAAGGAATAGTTTATCTGTTAGAATTATGAAGAATGGAAAAATTTATGACCAAACAAAAGATAGGGAACATTATTAAATGCAAAGTGAATGATTTTGATTACAATAAACTGAAAAGGTTTTGCACAAATAAAGTCAATGCTACCAAGATTAGGTAGGAAGTAGACAATTGGGAAAGAATTTTTACAACCAGTGTCTCTGATAAAGGACTCAATTCTAAAATACATAGAGAATTCTGTCAAATTTATAAGAATCCAAATCATTTCCCAATTGATAAAGTGTCAAATGATGTGAACAGGGAGATATTTTTTAGATCACAATTTTAAAAATCTATTTATTTTTAGTTTTTCAACATTCATTTCCACAAGTTTTTGAATTCCAAATTTCTCCCCATCTCTATCCTTCCCACCACCCCAATATGGCATGTATTTTGATTATCCCTTCCTCACTCTCTGCATTCCCTTTTATCTCTCCTCCCCCTTACTTTCCTGTAGGGCTATATAGATTTCTATACCCCATTGGCTATATATCCTATTTCTCAATTGCAAGGAAAAGCTATTTTTAACATTTACTTTTAAAACTTTGAGTTCCAAATTTTCTTCTTTCTTCCAACCCCACTTACCCTCACTGAAAATGCAAGCAATTCAATATAAGTTATATATGTGTACTTATGCAAAACACTTCCATAATACTCATGTTGTGAAAGACTAACTGTATTTCCCTTCATCCTATCTCGCCCCCCACTTATTCTATTTTCAACTTTGACCCTGTGCCTTTTCAAAAATGCTTGCTTCTGACTACTCCCTTCCACAATCTGCCCTCCCTTCTATTATCCCCCTTTTATTACCTTACTTTTCTGTGGGATAAGATACCCAATTGAATGTGTATGTTATCCCCTCCTCAAGCCAAATCTGATGAGAGTAAGGTTCACTCATTCTCTCTCACCTCCCCCAGTTCCCCTCCATTTTGAAACCCTTTCTTGCCTCTTTTATGTGAGATAATTTATAACATTCCATCTCTCCTTTTCTCCTCTCAATATATTGCTTTCTCATCCATTAATTTTATTTTTTTAGATATCATCCCTTAATATAAAACTCACAATATGTCCTCTATCTACCTATCGATCTATTGATCTATCTATATTTCCTCCAGTTACCCTAATACTGTGCAAGGTCTCATGAGTTACAAATTTCATCTTTCTATGTAGGAATGTAAAAGTTCAACTTTAACACATACCTTATAGTGTCTCTTCCCTGTTTACCTTTTCATGCTTCCCTTGATTCCTGTATCTAATAGGCAAATTTTCAGTTCCAGTCTTTTCAGCAATAGGTTTGAAACTCCTCTATTTCATTTTATATCCATTTTTTCCCTGAAGGAGTATATTCATTTTTGCTGGGTAGGTGATTCTTGGTTTTAATCCTAGCTGCTCTGATCTCTGGAATATTATATCCCAAGACCTTCAAAACCTTGATGTAGAAGGTGCTAGATCTTGTATTATCTTGAATGTATTTATAGAATACTCAAATTGTTTTGGGCTGCTTTCAATATTTTCTCCTTTTACTAGGAATTCTGGAATTTGACTACAATATTTCTAAGAGTTTTCCTTTTGGGATGTCTTTCAGGAGCTGATTGGTAGATTCTTTCTATTTCTATTTTACCCTGTGTTTCTAGAATATCAGGGCAAATTTCCCTGATAATTTCTTGAAAGATAATGTCCAGGCTGCTTTTTGTTTTGATCATGGCTTTCAGGTAGTCCAATAATTTTTCAAATCATCTCTCCTGGATATAGTTTAGAGGTCAGTGTTTTTTTCAATGACATATTTCACATTGCCTTCTATTTTATTTCATTCTTTTGGTTCTGTTTTTATAATTTATTTCTAATAAAATCATTAGCTTCCATTTGCTTCATCATAATTTTTAAGAAATTATTTTCTTCAATGAGTTTTTGTACATTTTTTTTCCATTTGGTCCATTCTGCTCTTTAAAGTATTCTTCCTTTTGTTGATTTTTTGGATCTTCTTTTTACCATTTGGGTTAGTCTAATTTTGGAGGTGCTATTTTCTTTAGCATTTAGGGGATTCCTTTAGCAAGCTGTTAAAAAAACCCAATATTTTAAAGATGAACTAAATAGTGAAGAATCTGGAAACAATAGTAAGAACTAGTTACAGGAACTGAGCCTCTCTAATCTGAAAAGTAGAAATTTTACGGAGATACTATACAGTTGTCTTTCAGTCTCTAGAAGTCAGTCATGTAGACTTCATCTCAAGGGGTTTAATTCAAATGCCAGACCTGATATCCATATGTGAACACTGTGAAGTAAATATCAGGATCTAAAAATTATAGAATATCAACTTGGTAAGTTCTTCAGAGACAAAATAATCAGCTCATACTGATGGCTCCAGATTTAGCAAACCTCAGTCCCAATACTATTGCTGACGCTAATCCTTTTTTTAACTTGAGTAAGTTACTTACCTCTCCTAGAAATCATTTTTCTGTCAGTTTGTTTGTTTTGGCTTTGTTTGTTTGTTTTTCACCTGTTCCATGGAAAAGGGTGGATTTGATGGTCTGAGGTATTTCCAATTCCATGTTTTTTGTTCCCATTAACCTATCATCGATGCCCACAATATAATATCATTTACAAAACTGACAGGTGTTTATGCAGATTGTATTTCCATTTGCAAATTGTAATTATGAATGTAATGTCCAAGAAAGTTGGGCACACATAAATAAGTCAGTATGGAATCATAGGTATCAAGATTGGATCATGGACAACTAACTGACCTAGTTGTTAAATCATAGTTGTCAGCATAAGAAAAAAATGGAATAGAATCCTGTCTCAGATACCTACAAGCTCTCTGACTCTAGGTAAGAGACTAGCCTCTGTTAACCTCAATTTTTTCTTCTTCAAAAATGGGACAAATAATAGTGCTTTTTCTGGTTGTTGAGGATCAAATGAGTTGACATACATAAAGGACTTTGCAAATATATGTAAACCGGTGATTATTCTTATATTTTAGTGCTAAACAATACCTTAAATATCAATTTACAAGTGACAAAGTTGAGGTGCAGACAAATTAAGTGAATTATCCAAGTATTAGAGAGAAATGGTAGTGGTTCCAGAACTAGAACAAAAATCACCCATTCTCAAGGTCAGTATTCTTTTCAGGACTTCCTTTTATTTGCATACTAGATTTTAAAGATATTGTATGAATTATAGCTCTCTAGTTTCAGACTATACTCTTCTTTACTTGGAAGAATGATCCATAAGATATTCAATCAACCAATAAACATGTATTAAGTGCCTACCACATGCCAGGCAACTGTGTTAAGTTCATAAAATTATGAAAAATAAAGTTAGTCTCTGTCCTCAAAAATTTTATAATTTCATGAAGGGTACCTTCGATTACTAGCTCAGACTATTCAGAAATAGGATCATTTTTAATAAATATGTTTGAAATGACAATTGATATTGTATGAAACTATTTTGAGAGCTGGTCATAAAATATCAAAAAAGAGAGACTTAGAGAGTTAAGTGGTAAAATGGATAGAATTCTGAATATGGGGATAGGAAACTCATTTTCAAATCCATCCTCAGATCCTCTGTGATCCTCATGAAGTTATTTAACTTGTTTGCCTCAGTTTTGTTAAGTGGGGGTTACAATAACACCTACCTCTGACGGTTGTTGTGAGGATTTAATGAGCTAATCTCTGTGAAGCACTTAGAACAGAGCTTAACACACAGAAAGCATTGAAGAAATACTTATTTTCTTTCTTCCTTCCTTTTATTTAAGAGAAATGTATTTTAATCAATGTTGCTTTGACTTTTGCCACAGTCACCAGAAAAACATTTCTTTTTTGGAGTTCTGCATAAGAATTCCAGAAATTCTAATTTCTTACAGAATCATGCTGAATTTATTTCAACATTAAGTGTTATTTTTGCAAAAAAAAATTGCCTTAGATGCATTTCCCAGAAAGTATGTAATTCACATTAATCAAGTCAAGTAGAAAGAGCAAGCAAAGCACATGAAAATAATCTGCCTTATGGTCATTTAGGCTTAGTCCCCTTTTCTCAGTTTTACTTTAAATTGTAATACTTCTTTGTGTCTATGTTAAGTAAAAAAGAATATGAACCTAACCACTCACCAAGGAAGTGACTGCTGAATGTGTATAAGTAATTTTCTTTATAATTCCATACAACACCTTCAGTTTTAAAATTCAGGTCTATGTCCACTCAAAAATAAAATATGGTATTAAACCACTGAAAATTTCAAACATGATGGTTGTGACCTGGAGGCTCTTATTACTTTGCTTAGGACTACAGAATGTTCCATTATAAATATAAAGTTTTATTCTGACTTCATTAACGAGTTATATAATGCTCAGAACTCTAAATGAGATTCAGGAAATGGCCACTCCAATATTAAGTGGTCAGACTGTTTTAGCTGAAGTACAATTCAGTCTCATCTTCTTCCTTACATCCATGGCCACTTAATGATATCTCCAAGTAATGATATCAGTTACATATGTGAAATCTTGTTAAACATATTGCCATATTAACTAAACAACAAAATTCAATTGAGAAAATTGTACTTCAAATTACACTCATGGTTTATCAGTTCTCTCTGTACATGGATAGTTATTTTTTCACCACGAGTCAGTCTTTGAAATAGTCTTTGATCATTGCATAAATCAGAGTAGCCAAGTTTTTCACAGTTGATGAGCATTACAATATTGCTTTTAGTATGCACAAAAATCTCCTAGTTCTTCTCACTTCACTTTGCATGAATTCCTAGAGGCCTATGCCATGCTTGTCTAAATCCATCCACCTTATCATTTCTCACAGCACAACAGTATTCTATCACAATCATATGCTACTTGTTTAGCCATTCTCAAATAGATGACCAACCCTTCAACTTCCAGTTCTTTGCCACCACACACACCAAAAACAACAACAACAAAAAAACATAAACCTGATGTGTGTGTATATATAAGTCCTTTTTCTTTGATCTCTTTGGGATCAAGACCTAGTAGCAGTATTTTGGGGTTAAAGGGTAGACACAGTTTTATACCCCTTAGGGCATTGTTCCAAATTGTTCTGCAGAGTAGTTGGAGCAGTTCACTACTCCACCATCAGTTCTTTGGTGAAACTATTTTTCCTTCATCCTCTCCAATATTGGTCATTTTTAAAAATATATAATGTGAAATAATGTAACAATATAAAACACATACTGTATGTTTGTATATATGCATACAATTTTACTTTCCCCAATTATGTGTAAAAATAATTTTCAACATTTCTTTTTAAAAATTTGAATTTCAAATTCTCTCCCTCCTTCCCAACACTGCTTTATGAGAAGGCAAGCAATTTGATATAGTTTATATATGTGTAGTCATGCAAAACATATCATTTGTCATTTCTGATAGGTGTAAGATGTTACTTCAGAGTTGCTTTAATTTGCCTTTCTCTAATCAATAGAGGTATAGAGCATTGTTTCATATAAATATACATATCTTTAACTTCTGAAAACACACACAAATATATATGTATATATATATATATATATATATATATATATATATATATATATATATATAGGCATGTATTTGTGTGTATGTGTGTATGTATGCATGTATTTGACTGAGTTCTATACTCAGTACATCTGTGAGAAATGAGCTTTTAATGTTAAAATTATTGATATTACTTCATTGTTATGGTACTTTTTAGCAAAAATGTAGTCTCCTTCAATATCCCTTTGAATTAAGTCTATTTTTGTATTTGCTTTATCTGAGATCATGATTGATACCCCTGCCTTTTTGTTATAATCTTTTATTTTAACTCAGGGTATGTCTTGCTCTTGCAAATTTGTCTCTTGTAAAGAAGATGTTGTTGGATTTTTCTTTCTAATTCATTCTGTTATCTCCATCTGCAGTCCATTCTATCAATTCTAGTATGCCATACTGCTTTTTCTTTTCTAGGTATTGTTTCTATTAATGTACTCATACAATCTGATGCCTGAAACTACACATAATACATAAGTTGGAGTCTGACTAAGAAAAAATACACTTCCTAAATTGGCCTTTATCATTCTGAAATCATGACATTGTTTAGCATTGTGTTATCTTTTTATGTTTTACACAGTCAAATTATATACAACTTGAAGTCAATCCTAACTTACCCTTATATAATTTTTGTTTTCTTATAAATTGTTATCTAATTAAATTTTCCATCTTGTATTTACATGTTTAGTTACTTTTTTAAACAAAATTATTAAACTTAACATATGTCTTTATAAAATTTTATCTTAATTAAATTAATCCAGACTTACATCCGGTTGAGATTTTATAAATTAAGAATTTTTTGTCCAATGCAGGGGTTTGATTATCTAAATTAGTTTTTAGTCATTTATAAATTTTATGAGTATAATATTTTTGCCGTATTTCAAGTGACAGAATAAAGATATTAAACATAACTCTTCTGACTTCAGAAACTTGAGGCACTGTATATCTTCATCTAGTAATGGAGTCTCTGTTACAGGAGGGATAAAAGGAAAGCTTACCAATCAGAGGTGGGAGAATTAGAGGCAGAGTTCAGATTAGTAAGAGGAGTTCAGTATGGAGGGCAGAGGTGTGCAGAATGAGAAATAATTGGCTGGGAATACACTATGAGAGTACACTATGCCTACTGCAGCAATCATATCTTCATATGACAATCTGATAAACATATCAATGATGATCTGGTGCAAATATAGGCTTTTTACTCCCTTTTGTTTTTCTCCTTTTTAAAATTTGTAACATTCATTTTTTAAAAATATGAAATGTGAACGTTCTCCCTCTCTTTAGTGTCTATCCCACCAATAGAGAAAGAGAGCAACGTGATATCAATTATACATGTTAAATCATGCAAACACTCCCATATTAGAAATGTTTCAGAAAAAGAAAAAGAGAGTGAAAATTATGCTTCATTCTGTATTCCAATTTCATTAGTTTTTTCTGAGGAAGTGAATAGCATTTTTCATCATGATCATTCAGAGCTATCTTGGATCATTGTCTTGATCACAGTAGCCAAGTCTTTCTTAGTTGATCATCATTATCATATTTCTATTAGTATGTGCAGTGTTTTCCTGGTTCTGCTTACTTTGCTTTGCATCATTTCATGTAATACTTCCCAGGTTTTTCTAGAACCAACCTGCTCATCATTTCTTTCTCCCCCACTTAATAGTATTGTGTCTTTTCCAATTACATGTAAAGAAAATTTTCAGCATTCACTTTTATAAGGCTGAGAGCTTCAATTTTTTCTCCCTCCCTGCATATCATATTCTCTCAGGAAGATGGCAAGCAATCTGATACAGTTATACATGTACAGTCATATTTCACATATTTCCAGTTTAGTCATGTTGTAGAAGAAAAATCAGAAAAAAATATTTAAAAAAACCACAAGAAAGGAAACAAAGCAAAAAAAATGAAAAGAGTATGCTTCAGTCTGAATTCATACTCATAGTTCTTTCTCTGGATATGAATAGCATTTTCCATGATGAGTCTTTTGGAATTGTCTTAGATTATTGTATTGCTGAGAAGAGTCAATTCTATTAAAGTTGATCATCACACAATGTTGCTGTTACTGTGTACAAAGTTCTCCTGGTTCTGTTCACTTTACTTAGCATAAGTTCATGTGAAGTCTTTCAAAGTTTTTTTTTTTCTTTTTCTGAAATCCACCTACTCACCATTGCCAATAGCACAATAGTATGCCATTATATTCATGTACCACAATTTGTTCTGCCATTCCCCAATTAATGGTCATTCCCTCAATTTCCAGTTCTTTGCAACCAAAAAAGAGCTGCTATAAATATTTTTGTACAAACAGGTTATTTCCTATTTTTTTAATCTATGGAATGCTACTTTAGAAGTGGTATTGATGGATCAGAATGTACACAAAGCTTTATAATCATTTGGGTATAGTTCCAATACACTCTCTAAAATGACTGGATCAGTTCACAAATCTACAACAATGCATTCAAGTTCCAGTTTTCCCAAATCTTCTCCAACTTTTATCATTTTCCTTTTCTCTCATATTAACCATCTGATAGGTGTGAGGTGGTACTTTGTAATTGTTTTAATTTTCATTTCTCTAATGAAAAATGATTTTGAATATTTTTTTCATGTTCCTATAGATAGTTTTAATTTTTTCCTCCGAAAACTGGCTCTTCATATCCTTTGACCATTTATTAATTGGGGAATGACTTGTATTCTTATAAGTTTAACTCAGTCCAGTATATACTTTAGTAATGAGGCCTTTATCAGAAACACTAGCAGTGCAAATTGTTTTGTATCTTTCCACTTTCTTTTTAACTTTGGTTGTATTGAATTATTTTGTTAAAAATCTTTGTAATTAAATGCAATAAAAAAGATATTTTTTATTTTTATTTCATATTCTCTATCTGGTTTGATTACAAATTATTCCCTTCTTGCAAAATATTTTTTATGAAAATATGTTGGATGTGAATTATCACCAGTTCCCATTTGAGTTCTAGGTCCTTTCTTTCTGCCTACAATCATGCTAATATATTGTGAATATTCCTTTGATCTTTCTACACTATCTGGCTATTGCCTTTCTTCCCTAAGCTTTGAGGTTGAAGTTATTGTAATCATTGCCTGCATTGGATGTCTCCAATTCAAAATATTCTAATCTACTTGGAATGTTAATGGGAGTTAAAAGATTTTCCCTGCCCATCAATGGGCCTCAGGTGGAGTCCATTAAGGGAAGCTTGATTAGGGGAGGCTTGTTTTGTAGGAAGGACAACACCTTTTATTAATTGTTAATAGGGCACTATGTCAGGAGGGTTGTGCCCTCTGGCTCTGAAATGTGTGTATATACACTGAGGTGAAATTTTTGCTTGGGAGCTTACTCTTTGGAAGGAGGATCCATGTGGCAGATGAGGCTCTGGGTGTCCGTTAAGACGCACCCCACCCTTGCTTTGAAAACACAGCTGTTGCTGGTGCTGTCTCTGGTGACTATGTATGTATGTAATGGTCAGACACTTGAATCTGTGTATAGATTTGTGATGTATGTATTGCTTATGGGTAGAAGCCCTATGTGTTGGTCTTTATTTATCTGCTTGTATTTTCTCTGTTGGTATATGTGACTAAAGAAGATTGTTGACCCCTCAAAAGTTGGTTTCCTTTTAAAAAAGCAGATCTAAGAATCTGTGCTAACAGATCATCCTGGATGTGTCTGGGTGCTTGCTGCCTTCCTTATTACCTCTGCATCAATTATTGCTACTAACATTTTTTTCTATCTAAAATTTTTCTTCTTTCTTTCTTTCAAAGACTATGCCCCTTATTGACCTTGTAACTTTCTTATTACTCTTTTGCTGGCTTCTCATCCTCTTCCCTTAAGGCAGTTATTCCAAAGTTTCTGTCCTTGGCCCTCTTCCATTTCTATATTCACTGCTAAGTTGGACTGCTCTAGCTTTTATTATCATGTCTTTTGAGAAGTATGCAAGTTTTATCTCTGACCCTGATCTCTTTTAAGTTCTTGGCTTAAACCTCACAATAACTGCCAGCAGGATATCTATATTTGAAATTCCTGTTTAGACTTCAAACTCAATATGTCTAAGACTGAATTCATTGACTTTCTCCTTAAATTCATTCCATCAAAATTCATTTACTCTTTCACATGTAAAATATCATTTTGATACTTTCTATTTTCTTGGTTTTTCATCCCAAATCAATCTACAAATCAATTTTCTCTTTGTAGTATTTACCACATCTACCTTTCTGCTGAATCTCCATTGCTACTGCCCTTATGCCTTAATATTATCTTCCTATACTGTCACAATAACATCACAAGTTGTGATTATATATGATTGTGCTAGGATTCTATTGTGCTACAAGAGATGATAAACTCAGTGATCTTAGAAAAAACATGGATAGACATATGAAATAATGAAGAGAAAAATGAGCAGAACCAAGACAATACTGTATAAAGTGACAGAAATATTGTTTTAAGAATAACTTTGAGTGAATAGGTCATTTTGGCTCTTGTAAATATCAAAATTAACTACAAAGATTTTGTGAAGGAAGATACTTTCTCTATCCAGAGAAATACCTCATAAATCAGAGTGTACACATACACATATGTATTTATGTATGTATATGTATATACACAGATACATATATATGTCTAATGGTAGCCATCTCTAGGGCAGGGGACAAGAAGAAGGAAGAAAACAGAGGAAAAGTAAATTTGCATAACTTTATTATATATTTTAAAGGAATAAAAAGTTGTATATAAAAGATTTGTAGTTTCATGTGAAATCATCTTCTATTATTATACTGTTACGTAAGTACTTATTTTATTCCATAAATTAAAAACATAGTAAAGATTTTTTTTTAAAGTTTTTTATTGATGCTCCAAAAGCATTCCATACTTTCATTATTCTGTACTGGGATTTTCCCTTTGCTTCTTCCACTGGTGAATACCTTCCATTCTTCTCCAAAATAAAGTTTTCCTCATTTCTCACCTGACTGCCCTACTGTGGGACTTCTTTGACTAACTTCTCCACCATACTCCACATCAGGTCCTTTATCTTCTTCCTTCTCAGAGCAGCCTATTTTTTAGACTCTTTTTGTGTATTGTCTTCCATCTTCAGATTGTAATCTCACTGTGGGAGTTTTGTACTTTTTTTTGACATTTGTATTCCGAGTCTTTAGAACTTGACCTCACACATAGTAGGTGCTTAATAAATGTTTGTTGATTGATTAATTGATTAATTACCCCTTCATCTCCCCATCAATTTTAAACTTTCTCCCTTCAAACTTCAAGTACAACTTTATTTTGGAATACCTGCTCCATAATTAAAAAAAAAAAAAACCTACCTTTCATCTTAAACCTCTTCTTTTCTCATTGATTTCAGTTTCTTGTCTTCACCAAGACATGATTTCTTCCTAATGGCATTTCCCACTTTCCTAATCATTACAGTATCGAATACTTTTTGCTCATACCCCTTAACCTGAGACAGGGTGCATGGTGGAATAAGTTAGATTGCTCCTTACTCTTCATTGCCAGTTCCAGAATCTCTTTCAACCATCTTCACTAAGCAATATCCCCTCCTTTGAGGTTCACACTATGGATATTTATCACCCAATGTAAATTTGGATCTCTGTGGTATATCAAACTCAGTTATTGAACTTCCTTCCTCAATGACTACAATGTATATGTAACAGTCTTATTATCCTCCCTAATATTCACCTTAATACTAGGAAGTTTGTACAGAGGATAGATATAAATAGATAGATAGATAGATAGATAGATAGATAGATAGATAGATAGATAAAGAGATTTTGATACATCCTCAAATATTTCCCTAACTTCCCATGTCCTCAAAGAACTTGATTCCCAAGACCATTTATGGTACACATAGAGGTGGTAATATGTTTGACCTTGCCATCTTTGTTCTGCTATAATATTCATAAATTTCATGAAGTCTAACTTTTGGCATGGACTTTTTTAACCTATATTTTATCACTCAACTCCATTTAGTTGGTTGTCCATCACCTACTTTTTTCAACTTGTAATATGGAAGTCAACATTGTAACATGCAATCGTTTGTACAGGGCTAGTAAAATATTTCAAAACTTCCATAAGATTTGAACCTTTTAAAGTCAAAAAGTCAAAATAGGATATATTATGTAAGTGTACCAGTTATCTTGTAAGAAACAGTTGTATTCAAACAAAGCAGCCTATAACAGGAATTTATGCTTCCCTTGAACCAATTCTTATTTTTATTTTTCTGGGCCATCAACCATATCTAAGTCTCATAAAAAAAAAAAAATTGGAGTAAGCCAAGAGAAAGTTCCTTTGAAGATTATTGATTGTGGGATTATCTGAAGGAAATATTCAAAAACCTGATCCTTCTTCCACCTTTGGCAATCCTATTGACTGAATGACATGAGGTGGAGAGTAACACTAATTAGACTCCTCATGTACAAATCTCATTCTTACTATTATTACCATTCCTATTAGATTGTTTGAAGTTTACTACAATTGTGAACATAGACAAATTGTTTGCATAAATGCCTTTACCTTTGAAGGGGAGAAAAATTGTAAATTACAATGAAAATCATATTTATTCCATTTTAATTGATTAAGATGTTCAGCTCTATTATTTTATGATGCAATAGTGCAAAAGTGAATTCCACGGTTAATATTTGCCAATATAATGGTATTTCAGGCTCACCACTGAGAACTCTGTGACCTCAAAAACTCTGAGTGTAGATAATTATTCTCATACAGAAAAGTTCTTTCAGTCTCTCATCTAAGACTTCTAAAGAACTTCAGGAGAATTAGTTTATTGATCATCTTAAATTCCCTGAAAGTTAAGTCCCTAAGAGAGAAATTCAAGCTTCAAGGGGTAAGTTGACCTGCCCAAGGCTGAAAAATGAGTCAATACTAGAAAGTGGATCCAATTTTGGGACTCCTGTACAATTTGCTCTTCTGAAAATATAAGGTAATAACTTTTAAAGCTGTGGTGAAACCACTATAAGAAATTTCAAAAGTTATAAATCTCATCTAGTTTGTACTGAAAATAATAAACACAAGCACTAATTAAAACTCCCATATAAGTTAAGATTGGGGGATTTAGAAAATGATCCATTCAATTTTTGTCAAAGCTAAATTCTGAGTAACAGGGAATGAATTTACTTTTTTCTATAATTCTTAATTCAAAAGTCAGAAATTAATGATTAGGAGGTTAGCTCTACATACCTAGTGTATGGCTGATAAAAGTACATATTTATACACATATAAGTATAAACATACATATATGTGTATATATGCACATATGTATGTGCATACACGTGTGTACTTATTTAATATATGTAATATGTATATAGAGAGGGGGAGGGATTACTAGAATTGAGACACTGGGAAAGGAATCCTATAGAACATGGGATTTTAGCAGACATTCGAAGGATTCCAGGAAAACCCAGAGGTGCATATGAGCAGGGAGAGCAATCTGGGCATAAAGGACAGCCAGAGAAGATGCATAAAGTATAAGAATTATGCCAAGGTGCATGAGAGGGTTAGATTATTAATGGCTTTTAATGAAAACAAAAGAATATATACACATATAAACACATACATATACACAGACGTCAGCATGTATGTGTGTTCATGAGTATACATACACATTTGTGTATGGATCCACATGTTTACACATGTATTAATCTTATGTATACAGACATTTCTATTTCTATTATCTCTTTATCTATATCTCTATCATTTATCTTCCCTGTTTTGCTTTCGAAATAATTCCAATCAACCCCCTCACTTTCCTTACCAGTCTTATCCACTTTATGTCCCCCTCCTCTACGGGCTCAATACTATGCCACTCACCTACTTACTGTCCCTCAAATTAGATGTTCCATCTCTCAGCTATGAGATTGTTCTCTGGCTGACCCTCAGGCCTAGAATGCACTCCCTCATCCTGGTCTCCCTGGCTTCCGTCCAATTTCAGCTAGACTCTATAGAAATCTATACAATTTTTCTATAGATTTCCCAGTGCCTCAATTCTAATGGTTTCTCTCTGCTGATTACTTCATACGTATCCATTTTTATAGTTTAATTATAGTTTGCATATGGTCTGCGCCATTAAGTTGTTAGCTCTTACAGTAAAATGACTCTTGCCTTCCTTTCTTAGTATTTATATTGCTTGGCTGAGTGTCTAGCACATTATAGGAACTTCTTACATGCTTATTGAATCACTGTATGTGCACATATCAGTATATATACACATATACATGTGCATTCACAAGTCATATGCATCCAAATTTGTACACACATAGACATGCAAACATTTTTACACATGTATTATACACATGTGCATTATGTTTGCAATGAATCCATAATCTCATGTAGCATGTTTCTTCTGTATATTTCCATAAATACTAAATAAAACATTCAAGCAACATCAAGAAGGCTTTCTTTGAAAATTTAATATTCCATGGATTCCAGTGCAGTACTGATGCTGACTATTCATCATCTTTCCCTCTTAGCACATTTCCTTACGTAATGTAATTTTATTTTATTATTATTATCATCATTAATATTATTATTTTACTTGTTTTCAGTGGTCTACAATCACTTCCATATAACTTAGATTTTTTTCTCCTTCCTTCCCCTCTTTTCTCCCTACTTCCCCCCTCCCTCCCTGAGACAACATACAATTTTATATAAGTTCTACACATACATTCCTATTAAATACATTTTCACCTTAATCATGTTTTATAGAAGAATTAAAATGAATGGGAGTAATCGCAAAATAAACCAAAACATAATACAAAAGAAAGTGATCTGCTACATTCTGTGATCAAATTCCGTAGTTCTTTCTCTGGATGTGGAAGGCATTTTGCCTTAAGAGACCACTGGGAATTTTTCAAGTCCTTGCATTGCAATGAAGTTCTAAGTCTACCAGAAAAAATCCTGCCAAACTGTGGTTTCTGCTGCGTACAAAGTTCTCCTGATTTTTCTCCTTTCCCTCAGCCTCAGTTCATATAAGTCTTTCCAGCCATCTCTGAAGTCTTCCTGTTCATCATTTCTTATAGCACAATAGTATTCCATCACATTCATATATTACATTTATTCAACCATTCCCCACCTGACGGGCATCCCCTTGCTTTCCAGTTTTTGGCCACATATATATATATATATATATATATATATATATATATATATATATATATATATATATATATATATATATATATATATATATATATATATATATATATATTTTCCTGCTATAAATATTTTTCCACATGTAGGACCCTTTCCCATTTTTGTGATCTTTTGGAGATACAGTCCTAGAAGCAGTATTGCTGGGTCAAAGGGTATGCACATTTTTGTAGCCCTTTGGACATAGTTCCAATTTGTTCTCCAGAATGCTTGGATCAACTCACAGCTCCACTGACAATGAATTAGTGTTCCAACTCTCCCACATCTTCTGCAACATTTATCAGCGCCCTGTTTTGGCATTTTAGTCAATATAATAGGTGTGATGTGGTATCTCAGAGTTGTTTTGATTTGCATCTCTCTAATCAATAGTGATTTAGAGCATTTTTTCATATGACTATAGATAGCTTTAGTTTCATCCTCTGAAAACTGCCTGTTCGTATCCTTTGACCATTTACCAATTGGGGAAAGACTTGTATCCTTGCATATTTGACTCAATTCTCTATATATTTTAGAAATGAGGCCTTTATCACAGATACTAGCTGCAAAAATTCTTTCCCAATTTTCTACTTCTCTCCTAATCTTGGTTGCATTGAGTTTGGTTGTGCAAAAACATTTCAGTTTAATATAATCAGAATTAACTATTTTGCACATCATAATGCTTTCTATCTCTTGTTTAGTCAAAAATTCTTCCTTTCTCCACAAATCTAATAAATACACTGTTCCTTGATCCACTACTTTGTTTATAGTATCAATATTTATAGCTAGATCATGTAGTCATTTGGATTTTATTCTTGTGTACATTGTCAGGCCTTAGTCTATGCCTAGTTTCCAAGACATGGTTATTTAGCTTTGCCAGCAATTTTTGTGGAACAATGAGTTCTTATCCTAGAAGCTAGGGTCCTTGGGTTTATCAAATTTTGTAGAGTGCTATATTCATTGACTACTGTGTCTTGAGTACCTAACGTATTCCACTGGTCTACCCTTCTGTTTCTTAGCCAGTACCAAGTGGTTTTGATAATTGCTGCTTTATAATAAAGTTTGAGATCTGGTAGAGCTAAGCCACCTTCCCTAGCATTTCTTTTCATTAGTTCCCTTGATATTCTGGACCTCTTGTTCTTCCAGATTAATTTTGATATTATTTTTTCAAGCTCTAGAAAATAATTACCTGAAAGTTTAATTGGTATGGCACTGAATAAGTAAATTAATTTAGGTATAATTGTCATTTTTATTATATTCACTTGGCTTAGCCACGAGGAACTAATGTTTTTCCACTTACTTAGATCTGACTTTATTTGTGTGAAAAGTGTTTTGTAAGTATATTCATATAGTCCTTGGATTTGTTTTGGCAGATAGACTCCCAAATGTTTTATAGTGTCTACCTCTAGCTTTAAATAGGATTTCTCTGTCTCTTGCTGTTGGACTTTGTTAGTAATATATAGAAATGCAGATTTGCGTGGGTTTATTTTGTAACCTGAAGCTTTGTCAAAGTTATTTATTATTTCAAGTAATTTTTTACAGTGTATCATCATATCATCTGCAAAGAGTAATAACATACTTTCTTCTTTGCCTGTTCTAACTCCTTCAATTTCTTTTTCTTCTCTTATTGCTGCAGCTAACGTTTCTATCTAGTACAATATTGAATAATAGTGATGGTAATGGACATCCTTCTTTCACCCCTGATCTTGTTGGGAATGCATTTAGCTCATCTCCATTGCACATAATGCTTGCTGAAGGTTTTAGCTAGATACTGATTATTATTTTATAGAAAGTTTCCCTTATTCCTATGCCCTCCAGTATTTTCAATAGGAATGGGTGTTGATATTTTCTCAAAATTAGCACATTTTTTAATGTACTTTTCTATTCATGTATTTTTCATCTTTTATGCCATTTCTCACTTGGACATGTTCATTGAGAACACTCTACACCCAATTTTCTTTATCCATGTGTTTTCCATTGTTCTTTGAATATCACAATATTCCAATGCCTCTGGAATATTTTGTGATTCAGAGTTTTTTGGCACTACTACCAAAATCTTATTGAGTCAATATATTGACTTTTCCATTAAATGATGTACGAGACCTGGCTCATCATCTTCCTCTCTTTCCAAATCCTTTTTTTATACTAAGGGTCTCTAATATCCATGTGGTGTTTCTGCATACTCCTAAATCTTATATTTATTCAGTCTCCTTAATTTTCATAATCTTACACTTAATTCTACCTTCTTAGCCACATACAAAGTTCATCATATACAAGATCTCACCATTACCCACATATTTTCCACATTTTCCTCTCTGACCATAAACTCTTACCCTTCCCCCTATCCTTATGCTTCAGCCCTCTTACTCATGTTGTTTCCTTTCACTAAAAACCATGTTTTCTAAACTCTTAAGTACTTTCCCAGGTCATTATCCCTGTCCTTACTTCCCTTTTCCTTCTTTTATAACTTCTACCCTACAATTAGATATGTCAACTCTACCCTGTCTTCTGTTCTTGAATCCCTTGTCCTTTTGTCCGATAACCACTCTTTCTTGCCAAAGTTCATTATTTTTTTTTAATTTAACTTTGAACATTTATTTTCACAAAATTTTGGGTTACAAATTTTCTCCCCTTTTATCCCCTCCCCCCCCAAACCTAAGCATTCTAATAGCCCCTGTGACCAATCTGTTCTCTCTTCTATCCTCCCTCTCTGCCCTTGTCTCTATCTTCTCTTTTGTCCTGTAGAGCCAGATAGCTTTCTTTACCCCTTAACCTGTATTCCTTATTTTCTAGTGATAAGAACATTACAGTTGATCCTAACACTTTGAGTTCCAACTTCTTTAGCTCCCTCCCTCTCCACCCCTTCCCTTTGGAAGACAAGCAATTCAATATAGGCCAAATCTGTGTAGTTTTGCAAATGATTTCCATACTAATTGTGTTGTATAGGACTAACTATATTTCCCTCCATCCTATCCTGTCCCCCATTACTTCTATTCTCTTGTGATCCTTTCCCTCCCCATGAGTGTCAACCTCAGATTGCATTCTCCTCCCCATGCCCTCCCCTCTATCCTCCCCCCAACCCTGCTTGTGCCCTTGTCCCCCACTCTCCTGTATTGTGAGATAGGTTTTCCTATCAAAATGAGTGTGCATTTTATTCTTTCCTTTAGTGGAATGTGATGAGAGTAGACCTCATGTTTTTCTCTCGCCTCCCCCCTTTATCCCTCCACTAATAAGTCTTTTGCTTGCCTCTGTTATGAGAGATAATTTGCCCCATTCAATTTCTACCTTTCTCCTCCCAATATTTCTCTCTCACTGCTTGATTTCATTTTTTTTTTTTTTTTAGGATATGATTCCATCCTCTTCAATTCACTCTGTGCACTCTGTCTCTATGTATGTGTGCATGTGTGCATGTGTGTGTGTGTACTCCCACCCAGTACCCAGATACTGAAATGTTTCAAGAGTTCCAAATATTGTCTTTCCATGTAGGAATGTAAACAGTTCAACTTTAGTAAGTCCCTTATGACTTCTCTTTGCTGTTCACCTTTTCATGCTTCTCTTCATTCTTGTGTTTGAAAGCCAAATTTTCTTTTCAGTTCTGGTCTTTTCATCAAGAAAATTTGAAAATCCTCTATTTCATTGAAAGACCATTTTTTCTCCAGAATTATTATACTCAGTTTTGCTGGGTAGGTGATTCTTCGTTTTAGTCCTAGTTCCTTTGACTTCTGGAATATCCTATTCCATTCCTTTCGATACCTTAAGGTAGAGGGTGCCAGATCTTGTGTTATCCTGATTGTATTTCCACAATACTTGAATTGTTTCTTTCTAGCTGCTTGCAATATTTTCTCTTTCACCTGGGAATTCTGGAATTTGGCCACAATGTTCCTAGGAGTTTCTCTTTTTTGATCTCTTTCAAGCAGTGTTCTGCGGATTCCTTGAATATTTATTTTGCCCTCTGGTTCTAGAATCTCAGGGCAGTTTTCCTTGATAATTTCATGGAAGATGATGTCTAGGCTCTTCTTTTGATCATGGTTTTCAGGTAGTCCCAAAATTTTTACATTGTCTCTCCTGAATCTATTTTCCAGGTCAGTTGTTTTTCCAATAAGATATTTCACATTATCTTCCATTTTTCCAATCTTCTCGCTATGTTCTGTGATATCTGTCTTTCTCATAAAGTCCTTAGCGTCCATCTGTGCCATTCTAGTTTTGAAAGAACTATTTTCGTCAGTGAGCTTTTGAATCTCCTTTTCCATTTGGCTAATTCTGCTTTTGAAAGCATTCTTCTCCTCATTGGCTTTTTGAACCTCTTTTGCCAATTGAGTCAGGCTAGTTTTCAAGGTGTTAATTTCTTCAACATTTTTTTGGTTCTCCTTTAGCAGGGAGCTGATCTGCTTTTCATGCTTTTCTTTCATCCCTCTCATTTCTCTTCCCAGTTTTTCCTCCACCTCTCTAACTTGATTTTCAAAATTCTTTTTAAGCTCTTCCATGTCCTGAGCCCATTGGGTGGGCTGGGACACAGAATCCTTGATTTCTGTGTCTTTGTCTGATGGTAAGCATTGTTCTTCCTCATCAGAAAGGAAGGGAGGAAATGTCTGTTCTCCAGGAAAGTATACTTCAAGAGTTTTATTTCTTTTCCCTTTTCTGGGCATTCTCCCCAGCCAGTGACTTGACCTCTGAATATTCTCCTCACACCCACCTCGCCTCCTGGTCCTCCCAGCCAACGTTTGGGGACTGAGATTCAAATGCTGCTTCCCGCCTTAGGGCTTTTGGAGGGGGCAGGGCTGCTATTCAGTGTGAGAATTAAGTTCAGGTTGTCAGGAGGGGCAGGGCTGCCTCTGAGGCTCAGTTCCCTCAGGGGGTTTATGCACAGACCTTCCACAATGGATCCAGGCTCCCGCCCGCTTGGGGAGCCCCTGTCTGCAGCCACCTCTCAGCTTCTATCTCCCGGCGTGGCCTGAGCCATGGGGGCACCCCACTCCTCTCTTGCCCCGCCAAAGAGATTCTCTCACCAACCCCCGTCACCTGTGGGTGGAGGGGCTTGTGCCGCCGCTGGAGATCCTGTCCCCGTAGCCCGCTCGGATCTTTTCCTCACGGTGTCGCGGCCGCTGCAGGGCCGCCCTCTGCTCCCAGTCCCGGCGCCCAGTCCGCAGAGCAAAGGACCCCCCGCGAGAGGTTTGCAGGTCTCTCCAGAACAGAAATCTCCCTTGCTCCAACACTCCGTGGCCTCTGGGTGCAGAATTCACCGTGAGTTGGTCCCCTCTAGCCATTCTGTGGGTTTTGTGTTTGGAGCTATGTGTATGTGCGTCTTTCTACTCCGCCATCTTGGCTCCGCCCCCCAAAGTTCATTATTATAGATGATATCTGCCTCTTCCAATCCTTCACATAAAGAGTTCACCAAAGTTTCAGAAAATCTCCTGACTGGGCTGCCCTTGTACATTACAAATTATATTAATGATACATAAACTCTGCCGTCACTGAAACAGGAAAATCCTTTTATTCCCCTTTAACTGCTACTCTATCACATTCAGTGAAGAAACTGTTCCAAACTTTCTCCTCCCAAACCTCCACATACTAAAACCTACCTCAACTTAGGAATTTTCTGTTTGCTTAGTTGAAAAAATTGAGACATTCAACATGAGTTTCTTCATCTATCTTCCTAGTCATATCAAAGCTGCTTGCTATCTCCTTTCTTCCTTACTACCCTCTCTAACAGTTGTCTCTTCCTCTTGTCAAGGCTAACCTCTACACATTTGCACTTGATTCCAACACATCTGATTTTTTTCTAGCTGATTACATCCTGTTTTATCCCATTTCTCCTTGAAATTTCACCTTTTTCTTATCAATTGGTTGCTTTCTATTAATTTTAAACATGCCCAAGTCTCCACATTAAAAAATGTCAATTGACACTCCAATACCACTTTGGGATAGTTTTATGTATCTCCTTTTTCTCAGCAAACTTTTAGGGAAAAAAAATGTAATTTACACTTGATGTCTTTGCTTTCTTTCCTCTAGCTCTGCTTCAATCCTTTGAAATTCAACTTTTGACCTTATCACTGAACTGAAACTGGTTTCACCACAATGTTTTAATTATCAAATCCAATGACCTTTTATCAGCTGTCTTATATGGTATATTTGACACTGTAGATAATTCTGTCTTTCTGGATACTTTCTCCTCTCTAATTAGTTTTTTGTTTGTTTGTTTCTTTGGCACTGCTTCACTTCTCACCTATCTGAATACTACCTATAAATGTACTTTATTACTCATGGTCCATAGCATTCTTCCTATCTCTGGGCATTCACTAAGGTTCACTAAGTACAGATAAATAGAACTTTGTCCCACAAACCTAAATAAGAAAACTCTGGTACACTCTTTTGAGTTAATCCAGATATCTTTAAAATGTAACCAGATTTTCACTAATCAGATGAGTCTTTTACCACTAAGCCAATGATGAAAATCATCAAAATATTTGAACAAATATGCCCATAGCACTGAGATTTGAAAAATAAAAATAGGCTTTGTCCCTACAAATGGAAAGAAAAACATAAATAACACGAGAGGTAGTATATCCCAGGGCATCTCTACATTTTTTGAACGTTGGTATTCAAGTATATCTGGAAGTCATACAAATAGTTGTAGCTTATTATCTAACAGTTTGTGTTAACTTGGTACTTGTTATGTATTAAGCATTCTGTTAGGCCATTTAGACCATGCAAATATATAAAAGAATTTCATCATTGTGTAAATAAAATAGTGTATAACAAGTACTCAAATATGGGATGTATAAATTAAGTGTGTATCCCAGAGAAATGAAATGACTTTTCTAAGGTTTCACAAAAGATGAAAACTCTGCTGGCTTGAATTCTCATAAAATATTTCTCAAAGGTCATCTCATTTGCTCTGATATTCAAAGGGCTGAATTTGAACAGATAAATATTGCAGTGGAGAGTGGAATGGAATAAAAACAAAACTGGAGCCGAAAACATGTGTGTGCTGCTAGGTATAACACACTAAGAATGACTTTATTTTCTCAGTAAAGATTAGTATTTGAGACTCAATTTCTCAACAAATCAGACATGGATTATTTTTGTTATAGGAAAATACAATGGTTGTATAGAACTACCTAGAATTGGCTTATGAAAGTCAATAATTAAATTTTAATGTGAGTATTTATGTCTTGGAAATCATCAAATGCTATTAATCAATGTTATATTTATTGATTTTATTTTTCCTATTGGCTAGGCTTAAAAAAGCAAGTAGAAAATATCTTTAAAAATGCATATTACATATAATTTAAGTGTTGTATACACATTTTCCCCAATGGGGCTAATTATTAAGCTTCTTGCCATCATACCCCTGAAAATTGGTGCCCACTTAATTATACAATACATTTTAAAAGTTGATAGGATAATAGATTACTACCTTTACAAGGAAACTTCATTATAAATATTTTCACAAAAAAATCAATTTATTCTGTGACTCAAGGTATCATTTCCCAAAAAGAAAGCATGACGTATGTTAAGCAGGGTCATTTTCTCCTATGGTCCCCCACCACAAATAACTTTAGATATTATTCTTGTTTATGGAACTTAATTACCTGATGTTTAAATCGCAGGCTTTGTCCAGATTTGGTTCTGCTATCACGTGGGGTCACCTTTTCTGTCTTATTTAAGAGATGTGGACTCCTATCTCTGAAGATATAAGAGTCTGAGTTTACCTTCCAAGTTGACCCCTGAGTACATAGAGATTATCTTTTATATTTTGGCTCACACAAATTGGGGAGTGATTATAGTCTCATATTGTGTCCTCACTTGTGTCAATAAATAAGCTCATAAGAAGATTTTTCCAGTCAAAAAGGAGAAATTATCAACTAATAATCTTATCTTTCCATCTTTTGAAACTACACTTTATATTAATCCTACTCAACACCAAATAGTCCCTTAAGTAATCATCATTAATTCACACATACACTTTCTGACTCAATTTCTTTGTTTTCAAGGGATCCCATTCTCTTTCAGGTACAAGTCCAAGTTAATTAGCCCATAAGTTTTAAAGTGACTTTTAAATAGAATTTAACAATAATTTGAAGACATATAAACTGTTTTGTTTTGTTTTGTTTTTATTTTGTTTTGTTTTTAACTGCAGTACGAATTTTACTTCATTGGAGAATTGATTTGAGGAGTGTATTTACTGCAAGCATATGTTTAAGTTCTGTTAGATATATGGGAAATAGAAATTCTTGATTAGAGTAGAAAAAATGGAATGAGTCAATATAAACTAGGTTAAGGCTACTATACAGGTCAAATAAAATATTTTCTGGCTTAAAGTTTTCAGTTCATCTTGCTCCTCTGTGAAAGCCACACTAGTCACCCTTGTGAGAGACATATATGTCAGTTGTCAGTGGAGATCTTTTTGTCTTCTTTTGTTGAAATAGAGTAGAAAATGTCAGTCAAGTTAGTCAACATATGCATGCCTTATATGATCACAGAACTCTTCTAAATTTAAAAACCAAGTGGAACTATAGAATGATGAAGCCAGAGACTGTTGAAAAGACAGAAAATATACATGACTGATATTTGGAAGAAAATGTTTAGTGCTATAATAAGGGTAAGTAAAGATGAACGGAGTGTCTGCTTTGGGCTTCAGAGGAGAACAGATATGATCTGATAGATGAAGGAATGTAGTATTCATATTTGAAAAAGACAAAAACTAAAACCTAAGAACAAAATTAAGGGTGGGAATCAAAGAGGGATAAGCCTGAAGTCCAAAAAGCAACAAGATTAAATCTGAGGAGGCAGAGGTTTTGAGAATGAAATAGTAGTAGAGACTAAGGGTAAATGAGAAAGGTATAAACTCAGGGAGTCACAGGAAAGACTAGAAAAAGAAACAAGTGACAGAGATATAGAGATAATGCCAAGCACTGAAAAAGAAACTAAAAAGTCTAAAATATAAGTTTAGATGTATCTCTTTGGCTGTTGTTGGCTGGTATACCTTTACAAAAATAATTTGCTCTCATTAAGAGTATGGTACTAACAAAGCTAAGGAGGAAATAATCATAGTAATTCAAATCCAAATGGTTACAAAATGCACATAATTCTGCACTGACCTAGCATAAGTTATAATATTAAGACATGCTTGAGATCTATATATGTAACAAATGAGAATGTTTTTTATAGAATTAAAGGAAGACAAATAATTGAAGGAAAATTCCTTGTCCAGATACTGACTCTCAATAAAGCAAAAATAAATCTTTATTACCAGAATTAATTTGCAGACAGTGATATATCAGTCAGCCTAGCAAGTGGAAATACCATAAAACTAGATAAAATAATAACAAAATGAACTTGGAGAAATTTCAGAATCCATCCATTCATTCATAAATACATGTGTCTTTGCATATATGTGCGTGTCTATGTGTGTATGTGTCGAATTCTATTATAGAGCAACAATCTTAAAAGTGATTTGACACAATTTAAAAAATAGAAAAGTAAATAAATGGTCCACAATAGATATGCACATTCCAAAAGCAATTGGATATAGAATTCCATTGTTCAATAGCCAACACTTTTGTATTACATTAATGTTTTGTTTTGTTTTTCAGAGTATTAAATATATTTGGTTTGATTATCACAGTTCAGTTAAGAGTCTACCTATATCTCCAACTTTATGTATGTGAAAAATGAGGCTAAGGAGAGACAAATTGATTTGCCTGGAAACCCCAAATTTGCATGAGAAGCATGATTCAAACTTATGTCTTCCAAATGCAGCACTGTGTCTATTGTGCCAATTAGCTGCCTCCTCTGATGTTGTGATGGTGTGAGATTCATTCTATTAAATTCAGGTCACATTTCAGAGTCTGAGGCAAAATATCCAGAATATTTATCCCCAGTCTCAAGACATTTACTTCAAGAACATATACCTAGGAAGCTAGAAATCAGTTTTGCCAAAACAATTATTTGGAAATACTTTAGACTCTATTAAATTCCAAATGAAATAATGGTCTTAATAAAAGAGATCACATCATGAATGAGATGAAATCAAAATAGAGTTCAAGGAAGCAAATTCTGTAACCATAAGTAAGGTAAGATTCATAGAAAAATAGGAAATAAAAGGGATCATAAAGGGCAATGTAAAGAATTTTGGTTAAATACAATTGAAAAGACTTTTTATTAATCAAGTTAAGAGAATGGTTGCAAAAAGTATTGTTAGGTATACTTACTGCAACATTTTGTTTTACTTAAATATCCTTCATTATGAAGAAAGGCAAAGTGTGTATGTGTGTTTCTGTGTGTGTTTGTGTGTGTAAGGGTAGAATTTTGCTACAGGTAAAGCTAAAGGGAAAATTATTATTGCATAATCCCCCCCAAAATAAAGTACAACACCCTTATAAACAATAATGATACAAAGAACCCCCAAAACTGTAAGAATAGACGTCTCTGTTATAACACAGTTATATAAAAAAGTATTCCCTACCAGAGGTGGAGTAAAGAACTATTTTTCTTGCTCATTTGCTTTGTTATATAAAATCTTTTTTGATAGTAGTAATTCTTATAGATTATTTCCGTATATAAAGGATATTTTTATATATAGAAATAGAAATACATAGAGCAATATAGTACTCCTTATAGAACTTTTGCCAATTTTTTTCTCTTTTTTTTTTTTCCTTTCCTGGCCCTCCCGTTTATCAGTTACTTCACCTGAAAGATCTTTCATTTATTCTATGTATCTTTCATGTACCTAGTTATTTTTATGTTTATTTACCAATTAGAATGTGAACTCCTTAAGAACAGGATCTGTGTTCACTTTTCACTGATTTCCCTTGCTTCTCATGATGTCTGGTTAATGGTAAGTACTTAATAAGTGCTTATTGACTAACTTTTTAAGCCTGAATTTGCATGAGATGGAAACTAATTGTATATGGGAGATATTATAGCAGACAGCAGGAAATAGTAGACTCCTGCTCACTAGAGATCTTCAAGTAAGAATCTGATGGCCTTTGAGATCCCTGCCAGTCACTGCATTTTGTGATTATTTTGCATTGTTTCATTAAATATAATTCAGACTTTAAAACCCTTTAAAAATCTTTAACATTTCCTAACATTTTGATGACAGCTCCTTTCATTTAGTTCTGTTCTATGAAGAAGAGAAAATGAGAGAAAGGCACATTAGAGACAATTAAGTAGTGTGAGCTCATTGAGACTAGTAAATAAATTAATCTGTCAGATTCTAATATTAGCTTCCATGAATGATTTTGCAAAATCAGATTGGCTGTCAAATGCAAATTAGTTACTGGAATAGGTGTGATCAGAAGAGATTTAAATCTAAATTGAACGCATTAGGCAATTTTAAAATGTTTTCCAATTTATAATGTCATGGCATACTTTGAAGACAACCACACAAATATGAAATAAAAATGGTGACTAGATTTTCAAAAAGAAATAAAGAAAATTCTTAAGAATATAGAATAGTTGGGTTGAACTCAGCATTTATGGAGAAGTTATTAATGAAAAATACATTAACTAAGAGTTTTAAGAAAGTCATTTCTAACTATCTCACCAGGCTTTCAGAAAGAAAATAAAAGCATGTGAAATTGGGCTATCACATACTCTTTTCTTTCAAATTTCTCCCATTTCACCCCTATCATATTACTCCCTACTGCTTAAAATTCTCAGGATTCTCATGTAGTCCTAGAATTCCTCTATCAAAAGGAAAGTGAACTGAGAAATAATTTCACACTGATGTGTTAAGGACTTTATGTTCCTACATGTTTCCTAACATTTAACTCAAAGAATGAAATTTTAATAACGCATTAAGACAATATTATACCACCGACAAGTGTTGTTCTTATGGTTGTAGGGTAATAACAAATTTCAAATTACAGTAATGAGATGACTCTTCATTGTACCTCTATAAAGGGCCATAGTCTGACTTTAAAACTTTTCTGCCTGCATATATACTCAGGTCTCTTCCATCATTCCTCCTTTCAATAACCCACTTTCACTAATCTACTTTCTCTGCCACCTTTTCAAACTACCATGTTCCCTCTCTTCTCCACTGCTAAAAATTTAGAAAGAGTAGTCTGTATAATCCATGTCCACTTAATCACCACCCCCTCCCATTCCACAGTCCCATATAATTTTTCTTCCGTCTTTGATCTCTCCAAGGTTAACAATTATCTACTAATTTCTGGATCCGAAACTCTTTTCTAAGTTTTCCTTTTTCTTATTTGACAGTATTTAATGCACTTCATGACTCGCTATTACCGTTTGGTTTCTATAGTAGTACTCTTTTCTCGCTTTCAGTCCACATGCTTGGTCACTTTCTTACTCTGTTTTTAATAGTTTATCTTGATCCTCTGACTCCATGCATATAGGTGTTTTATGTGTCTATCCTGTCTATTCTTAGTCCTCTACCTTTCTGTTTCATCTCTGTTTCTTTGTCCCTGAGTGTCTCTTTCTCTGTCTCTGTCTCTCTCTTGTCTCCTTCTGTCTTTATCTTTCTCAGTAGTCCTATCTACTTACATGGTTTCAATTTTTACTTCTAACCATAGGATACTCAAATCTGTAAGTGTACCTCAATTTCTCTTAGTAGTTCTAGCTATTTTCAAATGTTGGCACCTCCACTCAAATATTCTATTAAAATCTAAAATTCTATCTTCTCAAATCTGACACTCAAACAACTTTCTTTCAACACCCATTGATGGGACTGTATCCCAAATACTAAGTCAAAAAATGAGTTTTCTAAATTATCAAGTCTATTTAAAAGAATGCTTCAAATTATCCATGCATTCATTTTCTATCTTGTATTTCCTATGCCACGAACTAATCTAAGGTGGTCTACTTTCAGATCTAACCAGGTTGCTCTATCACTTTCCTATCTCATTTCCCTTTCTTTGCTTTCCTACTTATTCAATACTTCTGTTAAAATGAGAGAAATCTTCAATTATACTTGCTCAATTATTGAATGATAGGATCACATAGATTTAGGACACTGAGGAACCTTACAGACCACCATATCTTCTTCATTTTAGAGATGAAGAAAATAAGGTATAGAGAGCTTAAATAACTTACTCAGACATTAAGTATCTGAGGCAGGATTTCAACTCAGGTCTTCTTGAATCCAAGTCAAGTGCTCTAGCCATGATACTACCTAGAAGCCTTTCAATAATTACTCTCTTTATAAACCTTCACTAATGTCACTTTCCTCAATATATAATACAAATACTTGAACATGGTATTAATTCTTTCAACAATCTGGCTTCATCCCAGTTTCCTAATTGTTGAACATTCTTTTACCTTGATTTTCTATTGAGAGGAGAAAAGAATACATTTTAAGTAATAAAAACATTTAAAGCTGAACCAGTCTAAGTCTACACAGGAGAGATTTATGGTGAAAACTGTAAATTTGAAGACATCAAAGAACTGATGCTCAAAGGATCTGACAGGAAAATTTCAAATGATTAGATATTTGGTTGATTGTTTTCCCTCATTCTCAAAGAGGACTAAAATGAAATCACTATGCTAATAGTCAAGTTTCAATTTGTCTGACTATAGTTGATCAAAGAATCTGATGGGGAGAAAACTTCATACAGACTTACATGTATAACTAATATATATTGATTTGGTACAGCAAAGCACCATCTTAAAAGTTCTCCTCCACTAATATGCCTCTCATGCAGATGTTGGCATTCAAAATTCCTTGAAAGATTAAGTAATAGGAAAAACCAGGTCACATTCTTGTTAATATCATGTTTGTTCTTCTTAGTATCAAGTTAAGCATAAAATCACAAGATATGTGGTCAACAAATATTTGCCCTGTGATATAGGATATCCAAATAAGAATTAGTCAAAAAGGGATTTTATGTTCATTGCTAGCTTCTCAAAGTGATTCTGTTTATTAATGATATTTTACTGACTGCATTAAGCCCTGGAACATTGCAGGACCTACTAAATAAGAATTATGTTCACTCAAAATAAAGCAAGCAACTGCATTTACACAGGGTAATCAAGCTGATGTGGAATATCTATTGTCCAAATTGTGATTTGAGGTTGAATGTGCAAACAAAAATGATTTGGAGAAAACAAAGATATCTGCAATATCAGGAGAATGATTGGTGTATGGAAAGCTAAGAATAAAAGGGACATAAAGTTTCTTCAAACTACATGGTAAAATACACATGTACTGCTGAAAAATTGAAAAATATCGATAAAACAAACTAGATGAGGAAGGATGTGGGGGGGAAAGACTTAAAAAACAATGTTAGACCTAAGAACATAGATCACTTAGGAAAAATCCTTTATTTGACAAAAACTTCAGTGTAAACTGAAAATCAATACAGTGAAAATAAATTTTAGTCCAACATATGCTGGACTACATATTTTTTTAAGCCATATGCCATAACAACCACCAAAGAAATAATTGGGGTAAATATAAAAGGTCATATAATGCAATAAGTAGAGCAAAATAGGAAGTAACTTTTACAATTCTGTCTAGGGGAAATTCTTAACTGCACAAGGGTTAGAAGTGTTAATAAAAATGTTTATTACATAAAACCAAATAGTTTTGCATAAACAAAATCAATTCAGCTTCATAAAAGCAGAAATGTTGAATGAAACAAAAAATTGAATAAAATATATCTAACAAAATTTTGATAACCAAGTCATATTTTGGGAAGCAAGATGGTATAGCAGAGAGATCAATAGCTGTGAAGACAAAAAGACCTGAATGTGAACTCTTCTCCTGGTGTTATGTATGACTCTTAATAAACTGACTTAATCTGCCTAGAGTTTCATTGTCTTATCTGCAAAATGAAGAATTTGAACTAGATGGTCTGTGAGTTTCCTTCTAGCTCTTTATGTACCATTCTATAATCCTATTCAGAGAACTGAAAAAAGTAGATAAATGAAGGACATTTCCAAAAACATCTATTGAAAAGATGTGAACACAATTTTCAGATTAATATATATGAAGTTAGAAAGATAATAGCATGCTGGATGGAAGCATTAAGATTTTAAAATAAAAATTTTTAAAACTATAATATTGGGTGGAATGGAATAAAATAAAATATAAAGAAAACATAGATAATGTGTTGTACTTGGTTTAAAAAATTCGGTTTTATAAATACAGAATGAGGAGAACATGGAGAGATAGAAATTCAAATGAAAATTGGTAGGAGTAAGAGTAGACAAAAATTTCAAAATGGATTGACCAAGTTGGATAATGTCAGATAAAGTTAATGAAATAACAGAGTACATTAAGATCAACATGCCTTTGGGGGATAAGGTGGTTATATCCTCATATTCTGCCTAGGTGTATCTATATCTAGCTTAATGTGTTCAATTCTGTATATGATACATCGCAATAAATACATACATTAGAGAGTGTCTATAGGAGGGCCCTCTGGATAAGGTCATATGAAGAACATAGGAAGGAACTGCCAATTTTGGGTCTTGTGTGAAGATAACTTAGCTGATTGAAAGTCAATATAGAATTTAAAAGGCGATTTTGGTAGAAAAAGGAATAAATTTATTTTATTTGGTCCCATATGATAACACCAAATAGTTTAAAATTGAAAATAGTATAATTTTAGCTTAACAAAAAGAAAACAGTTCTCAGATATTCAACAGTAAAAGGGGATGTCTTGGGGAACCATTGGAGAACTAAAGCCAAGACCAAATAAACTCTTTTTGCTCAATTATCTACAGTGAGAAAAAAACTTGGCCTATTGCCACTAGGAGTTGTGTAAACTATATGGCATGATGATTGAAAAGATCTTGTATATTTTCTCTATATAATCTCTCAAGATATAATACAAGTATGTGTATATGTATATATGTATATTGTATGTGTATGTGGACAGAGAGAGAGAGAGAGAGAGAGAGAGAGAGAGAGAGAGAGAGAGAGAGAAAATCATTGACCTTCCTTCAAATGGAAAAATCTGTAATTCTATGATCTACCTACATTACAGAGACAAAGATTCAACCCAAGAGGTTAATAAGAAGGCAAAAAAAGAGATACAGTGTATTGTGGAATTCAACACTTATTTGAAAAAAATGTGTTCTAAAATATTGGCTTTTCTTCTACATTTTTTCTACATTCTATATTTCTACATTTTCTACTTTCCTTCCTTGAACTTACCTTATTAACATGTGAATATAGTCTGAGCTTGGATCTGCTATGCCCCTCTTTATTTAGCTGGGGCTTGAGACAGTTGTATCTTCTACCTACCGAGAAATGAAATTATAGTAATGAAAAATCAAGATTTTATTGCTTGTTCTAATTTCAGCTGAATCAGGCTTTTTTTCAGAAGTCCAGAGTTAGAAGTCCCAAGTTATTATTATACCTTCTCTAACTACTAAATATTTGTTTTGTATTTAAAAATAATTTTCCCTCTGATTACATAAGGTATCTAAAGAATTGTTCCTTTTAATGCCTGCTCAATTCATCTTATACACTTCACTCCTCACTCCTAATCCTTGCTATCAAGTTGAGTATTAGCAGTCAGAATTGATTTACATCACCCATAAATCAAGTGCAGTCCTCTTCAGCATAGTCCACAGAACCTTCACAGACATCATGCCATATATTTCATCCACTACTTACTGCCTTTGTTGCAATTTGCTAAATACTTCTCATTGCACTTTTCAGGAGTAGATATTTTACAATGAATTTAAATAGAATATTCATGATCTTGAATTCAGATTATAGGAAAATTAGTACTTTGTTACTTTATGAAGCAATCTATATGTATTTTCTCAAGTCATTCCCTTCATCTAGAATTCCACTACCTATTAAATTCCTATGAATACTTCAAGGCCCAATTCATATTCTTCACATTCATTGCGTTTTTCTTGATTATTGTATTCAAAGGTGACATCTTTTCAAAACTCATTTTTTTATTTACAATATTGAATATACTATTGTTGGGATTTCTATGTATTAGCATTCATTGTAATTATGTGCATCTTTCATTTTCCCTGCTAAATTGTAAAGTGCTGGAAGATCAGGGTCAAGGGCTCATTTCCTTCATTTTATTTTAATCACAGCACATAACAATGAATTTTTCTTAGTATTTATCCAAAAAATGTTGAACACAAGAGAAACATGGACTTAGTTTAATAGGAATATTATTGATGATATCTAACATTTATAAAATAGTATAAAGTTTGCAAAGTAGTTTATATGCATTATTGCATTTATTTGCTCCTCAAAAATATTCTGTAAAATAGACAAAATTCTTATTTGCAGGGAAAAATATGCACTTTCAGAAAAATTATATGACTTACAATGGTCATAGAGATAGTTAATATTTGAGAGAAGAATAGAACACATTTTTTCTTAAACTCAAAAGCCAAAATCAGCTCTCATTATAACTAGTCTTTCTGAGGTGTTTAACTTGAGGACCAGAGCTGTAGGAATCAAATTAAAATGTAATTGGGAAATATTAAAGAAATAAATAAAAGTGTTTGAATTTTGTTGCTTATTCATGTCTGACTCTTCATGACCCTCTATGGGATTTTCTTGGCAAAAATACTAGAGTGTTTTGCAATTTTCTTCTCTAGTGGATTAAAGGAAACAGAAGTTAAGTGATTTGCCCTCCATCAACAGCTAGTGAGTATCTCAGGTCAAATTTAATGCAGAACTTCCTGACTCCAGACTCGGGGACTTTTTTGCTAACCCGCCTCCACATTCAAATGTAGATAATGCTAATTCATAGTTTCCTAAATTGATATGCAGCCTCCAGCAAACCAGTTTCTATTAGAGTTTGACACCCAAGTATCTCATTGTATTTTGAGTGATGAATATGTGAAATTCACCTTAAGTAATTATTTGAGACTTATTTAAATTTGGCATTTACATTCTAAGTTCACTTTGTTAGAGCAAGATGATTTTCAAATGAGTTCCCCAAAATTCAATATACATTTGTTGAACTTTTAAAAGAGCAAATTATTCCAAAATAATACAGATATTCATCATGTAAAAGGACATATTTATAAAAGTTCTATGTAATACAATGGTTCTACAAAGATCTTTTTACTATTGCTATCAAGAAACATAATTATAACTAGAACTTATAACAATTTTGGCAGGAATCATGGCTGCTCCTCTTATGGACCTTGTTTAGTCAGGATCATTACTTGGGGCTTTGTCACCAGAAATATATATATATATGTGTGTGTGTGTGTGTGTGTGTGTGTGTGTGTGTGTGTGTGTGTGTGTGTGTGTGTATGTGTGTGTGTGCATACATATATATGTATGCATATTCTGTTGCTAGAATACAATACAATCATTCTTTTTTATTAGGTTGTGTGAATATACACATGGAGAGGCACATAACAGTGCTTGGAGAACACTCATTTCCATATCTTCTCAAGTGAAACCCAATGAACTGAAATACACTTAGTCAATTTTCATAAATAAACATAATAAAATGTGGCAATCTGAGAGGCAATATGGCATGATGTTTGTTAAGAGTATTTCAGCATTTATTAAGCACTTTCTATATTCACAGAACTGGGGATCTGAAGAGAAAAACTCAGTGTCCCTGATCTCAAATCACCTTTATTCTAAAGAGAAGACTATATTTATACTGATGAATGAATATAACCTATATATGCAAAATAATTTCAGGGGACAGATGTAACCCTCCCTGCGACACTTGTTCTTATAGGTTGGTTCCTAGACAGTGGCTGAAAACTACTCCTTTCAAGATACTGTCTGAATGATTTTTTTCCTTAAGAATTTTTTCTTGAGTCCTCGCTGCTATGATCCCCACTCACAGTTAGTCATCCAGACCCTATTAGCTTTTAGAAAAGGGTTTCTTTTAAAATATTTTGGTGGTTTCTTGTTTCTTATATCACTGTAGCATCACAATGTGCTTTGGGAGGTTGGCAGCTGCATATTTTATTCACTTTTTAGTTATTTAGAAAGAGATTTCCCTTTCTATTGTTGTACTTTGTATTTTCTAATTATTATATAAAAATGCTGTTGAATTTGAGGACTTATTCTATAGTCTGTAATTTCACAGAAAGTATTCACTGTCTCAATATCTTTTGCTAATTCCCCACAGTTTTCCAAGTAAACTATCATAAAATCAGCAAACAGAAATAGATATATCTTCTCTTTATATATCTTTATTTCTTTACTCCTTTCTCTTGGATTATTGCTCTTGCTACCATTTCCAGAACTAAAGGAAATAATAGCAGGGAATAATGGGCAGCTTTGTTTTATTCTAATATTTATTGGGGAAAAAGTAAATAAGTGATTCTTACTTTTGGCTTTAGATAGATACATTTTAAAGAAATTCTTCTATGCTTGTATTTTGTAGGGAGTTTAACATTAAATAATTTTGTATTTTGTAAAAAGCTTTTTCTATATTTATTGAGAAAATCATATATCTAGAGATATTTTGGTTTTCAATATAATTTATAATGTTGAATGTTTTCCTAATAATAAACCATCATTAAATCCTGATACAATCCTACTTGGTTATAATGAATGATTTCTTGGATAAATTGTTCTGATCTGCTTGATAGGATTTTTTTTTAATTCTGACTCATTATTCATTAATGACATTCGCATATAGTTGTCATTACATATTTTATCTTTGCTGTCTTTTCTTGGATTAGAGCATCCTCCTTAGTAGGCTGATACTTCACCTGAAAGATAGTCATATACCTGAGAGTCAGTGTAGCTTCAAAAATGGCCAAGGACCGGTGAATGTGGCTTTTGCT